>NC_047018.1:41241862-41841862 GCF_902652985.1 Pecten maximus
GGAAGAATGCCAATATCTAGGCCTCAGTTGATCACGGTTTTGAAGCGGAATGAGCAATAAATTTGCTTCCCCGATCATACCTTTCCTTTGGAATAGAATGGGGAGCATTTTTATGTGGTAAAATGGATGACTTTTCTTATGGAGTTATCAATGCCTAGGAGACAGCTCGGCAAGTGAGTGACGCTGGCGAAAACTCTACTGTTAGTCAGTCTACAGTTTAGCGCGTCAGTGAACACACAGGTGTTTACAGCTCCGCTCACTGCCGTCTTCGTAGAACATTGTAATCCGCGTTGGGTTATCAATAACATTCATAACAATAGCACCGGTTGTGTATGTAAATTCCGGTATTGCAGCATAGAGACCTGTCACGTCCATAAAGGTCTTTAAACCTATCAAATAATGGGTTTTGAATTGTGTAACAGGTTTGTATCCATAACTTAAGCCATTTGTTGACTTTAATTAAACTTCAAATTAATCAATTATGTATTTAAATCATTAGTAATAGAATGAAGTACTTGTGTCGTCCACATATAAGATTCAACGGCAGTAATTACTTCTATTGCAAAGGTCACACTATCCTATATGATAATTTACTCCAGTTTGTGACCAGGAAAGTGGTTCACTTATGTCCTGTTATTAACTGAATTAAATTAATTCGTCAATAAGTGTGGATTTCCTTAAGCGAGAAAGCAACATTTACATTATTGTACGTAAAAGTCAACGTAAAGTTGTAAACGCTGATCTATTTGATCTCTTCGCAAAAGTTCAGCAAAGTAGATACATATATTAATGGTGTGATCATTAAAAGTCCTGCGGGACCACAGAACCAAATCAAAAATAGATTGTGGGTTTTCCCCGTTTGGGCAGAAGATTTAATAGGAAGGTGAATGCATCGGGGCCTACTGATTGGATATTTAGGTGAGAGAAGTTTCCAAAGTTTTAATATGTGGGTTGGGCAATACATGTAGATGTAAAATATATAGAAAAAAGTATTTTTTTGGTAGCCTGTTTTTGTCAGGGGGAGTTAAGTGTGTATTTTGTTGTAAATTTAGATGAATTTTTGGTGCTGAATTCAATACAAGATGGTGGCCCCCATATAAAAAAAATTCAAATTGGTAGAATTTTTTATCATTCTATTTAGAGGTTTCCGAGATGACATACTTCAAAATTATGGCTACTGGACCAGTGTTGAAAACTCTGTAGTGAACTGTGAGGTTGGTTGGGGACTCGCTGATTTACATTCCAGATATTATAGTTAGGCAATGAAAATAAACACGTCTTTCCTGTTCCAAATCTATCTGTATTCTAACAATTATAATCTTTTATCACAAGTGATTTACAAAAGGGGGAATAACTCCGATACATACTGGAGTTTTATTATCTCCCCTAGACTGTAATGTGTAATCTCCTCACACCCATATAACTATATACATAACATCCCGCCTACAAAATTAAAATTGGGGATACACAATTTTACTATGGGTGTGGAAGATTACAATAAAAAAAAAACGAGTAAAGAGGTTAACCGAATATTATCAAGAAATAATAAATCACTTTAAAGTTAATGAAGTGAAGGATCAAAATATAGTGGTAAAAATGAGAAATTACTGCAGACCAAAATTACACACATACCTCTCATAAGTACCTGAGCTGGCCAAGCATCAAGTGTACTTTCACACTCCGATTCATTGTCTGAACAATTTGTCAAATTATCACTCTATACTTTATAACATCACACTTTGGGAAAGTTAAAAATAATCAGTAACATATTTTTTTAACAACTATGTTAACAAGTACATCTTAAATTGGATAAAGTTTTTGGACATTTTATCAAGCTCAAGATTATATAATGAAAACAATACATACAGGTACATATAACATCAGTTTAGTTTGTTCTGGCAATACTCCACTAACTGCATAACATTACAGCATCAACATGTTGCGTCATAAGACCATGTGATTTAAAGTTATAGAGATATTGACCATAATAAAACTTACATTTAAATAATCTACAACATTAACCAGCTGCCAGCCTTATATTTATCCATATCAGCCTTATCGTAGCTTTATATACGTGCTGAAAAATACCTCGGCGTGGCCTTATGGTTCATAAATAATCACAACATCATACAATACCAATTATCACCAAATACTACCAGCATCAAATCACCAAAGTTCAAAAAACATTACAATGTACCATATAATACTACCCGAAATCCATTTAACAACATAATACAGTTGATATACGTATTGATTATATGTTCATCCTTTAAAAATGTAAACCAAACATCACAAGTTATTCACAGTAATATCAGCAGAGATTTTGCTCTTAATTGAATAGTATATTTCCGATATAATTTTTCTGAGAAAATACTCATGAACATTTGGAAAACAATGATGTTGTGTAATATAATTAAGACATGGGAATGGGTACTAAAACATTGTAAATCAAGGGCTAGATAAAAGGTTCATATTTGTCATGATATTGTTCAGTTTCTTCAAATTCTCGTCATGACTGTTCGCTGTTAAATTTTGCAGAAAAGTCACTGCTAGTACTAATATAAGTTCCTATATAAATTCAAAGTTCTGTATGAAGTGGAGTAACTGGATCTCAAAACAAGTTGTTGCACTGGAACAGGTATTAATGAAACTGTCAAACAAATGAAACAATGATCATTCCGTTATCCCCCGCATGAGTTGGAAAAGTTTAGTTCATCGTCCACGTGGTTCGACTGTCTGATGAGTGATGGATACACATGTGTACACGGGTGTTGACGTCAGTGACAGGATACTGGATAATTATATGTACGAAGTTCAATTACGAAAATATAACATTGCGCTGAAGGAACGCCTTTCCTATGTAAATGAAAACTGTAAGAAGCGCCGGCTTTATTCAATTGATGATGACGTCATCGTTTAATCAGAGATATACGTCTCAACAACGCACAATCCAATTGGAATTGACAAAAGTCATCAAACAACCAGAAACATATAGATAATCTATAACATGTTTCTGAAACAACGAATCAAAGAAAATATTCACAATAAAATGTTCTTCATTATATCAATATCAAAACACAGGAAACTTCATCAAATTATATTTCTTCTTCAGAGAAGTCCAATAAACAATCACTGTTCAACTTCCCGCCAAAAAAGCACATGGCGTGATGATGTCTGATGTCTGGCCGACGAGCCGAGGCTGACTCGCCGGCCACACCGGCGAATACACAATAAAAAAAAGTTACATATTGTCGTCAGTTAGCCTAACCAGGGTTTGGATTCTCCACCATGTAGTGAACTGTGAGGTTGGTTGGGGACTCGCTGATTTACATTCCAGATATTATAGTTAGGCAATGAAAATAAACACGTCTTTCCTGTTCCAAATCTTTCTGTATTCTAACAATTATAATCTTTTATCACAAGAGATTTACAAAAGGGGGAATAACTCCGATACATACTGGAGATTTATTATCTCCCTTAGACTGTAATGTGTAATCTCCTCACACCCATATAACTATATACATAACAACTCCATTTCAGCAGTACAGTGGTAAACGTTAACATTACCGTCTATGGGAAATCATTTGGTTCCGTGGTCCCTATATGTAGGTCAAGCGATCACATAGTCGATACATTTGAAAAATGAATATCCTACTTTATATATATATGTAAACACACACGAGCGAGCACAACATACTTCGATGAATTCTCCCATTTGCTCAAACATGTACATACACCTCTCTCACTCGAAAATCGTTTTCAACATGGCTCTTACTCTTACATAATCAAACTCTTCGATCTAATTACTAACCTTCTGATCGCAGTAACTGGACACAGAACAGAAACAGAAACAGTCCCCACAAAAGAGCAATCTTCTTGGGAGCCATGCTTGTTAGTGGTCCGAGTTTGGTAATACCAGGTAACAAGGAAGTATATTCAGTTGTTTGTTACGGTACCCGTATTGTGGGACCTTTTATGGAATGGAATGGATTATTTTTTATATTTGTATGTTACTAAAAGGATTTAATCACAAATTTGATATATATAAAATCTAGATTAATGTGAGCACAACGAAATATTATTTTTATAAAGTGTACATAGATACCATATTAGAACGAAGATATTATTACGATACCATACTGACCTGTATGACGTCATGAGCATTGTTTATATGTTGTTAAACTTGTGAAAAGTGTTCGGTGTTGTCCAACGCACTCATATATGAACTTATATGCTTCCTGGCCGACACTGTGTCTCCTACAGTACATAAAAATGTGAAACAGTGTGCGTAGGGGAGGACACAGGCACTTGCATAGAAAATGTTATTTTCATTTTATTTTTTTATTTTTTTTATATATATATATATATATATATGTCAAGTAGTAATAACGACAGTACAGACAAGTAAAATCTAGATTAATGTGAGCACAACGAAATATTATTTTTATAAAGTGTACATAGATACCATATTAGAACGAAGATGTTATTACTACTTGACATATATCTATTTCTAGTAATACGCATCCAACATTTGTTTGTTAGGATCCAGTACCTATATTGGTTTATACCGTCGTTATTACTTACTAGACCCTATATATATATATATATATATATAGATAATAAATTGTTTTTATCCTTACGGACGAATTATTAAAGTAAAATAAAAAAAAAAACTCTCCGTTAGCGCTTTCGTCGCGTCATGGCGACTCTTCAGAATGATTTTATTTTCAAAATAGATGATTATGACGTCATATGTTATGTTTCTAAGCTATATATATACTGTTTGAATTACTTCTTTGCCCCATATATATATATACATATATATATAGCATCTGTACACCACATAAGATGTTTCCTAATTAATCATAATAGGCCCTCGGCGAATTACTTATCGGCCGAGGGGGATCATTTTTACAACATTACGATTTTTGTTTTGTTTATACCTACTATTTTTGTGTAACTGTTCCATGTTCTGTGTCTATATGTGATCGTATGTAATTTACCCGTGTCTTGATAAAGGGGCAGATTGCCTCGAAAATTCGACAATTTACTTGTCTGTACTGTCGTTATTACTACTTGACATATATATATATATATATATATACTTGATATAACCAGACATTGAGTTGATACCCAACTGTCTGTTTATATGGAGGCGCAATTTGTTCCCCATCTTTGTATAAAGGGGTTCTAAATATTGGTTTTCATCTGATGTAACAGATATCTTTGTACAAGTTAGTACAAAAAAGTAAAGAGGAACTTTATGTTGTCATTTATATATCTTAAATAAATGACATTGTTTCAATTTCAATCTCGGTGTCTGTTATATTTTAACCTTTATACAAACAGAGCACATCCTTATATATTTGATGCATAGCTAAAGGCTAATTTATGTTACTTAACATAAATGTTTTTAGCGATGATCAATGTGAATTAAGTGTATTTTCAGGAGAAGGGAGGTAACTCGTATTTTCCGATTACCAATAATTTTGTTGAGACACGCATGCGCAGGCAGTTTGTTTACAGTGAAAATCTGCAGTGCATGCGTGTGTAATTGGTAGCTGTTTTTCCCATATTTTTTATCAAAAGCCACCACCCACCCCTTCCTCCTTACTTCGTCTTTTCTATTTATAATAGATGCAAGTTGTATTAGTAATGTATATGCTTTAAAATAATGTAATTTGTCTAGTTGGCGCAATTTGTTCCCCATCTTTGTATAAAGGGGTTCTAAATATTGGTTTTCATCTGATGTAACAGATATCTTTGTACAAGTTAGTACAAAAAGTAAAGAGGAACTTTATGTTGTCATTTATATCTTAAATAAATGACATTGTTTATGTCGTCATTTATATCTTAAATAAATGACATTGTTTCAATTTCAATCTCGTTGTCTGTTATATTTTAACCTTTATACAAACAGAGCACATCCTTATATATTTGATGCATAGCTAAATATACTTTCACGTGCGGGGGAATTCAAAATATCTCTGCCGTTGGTCGCATAGCGTTCTAGTGTTGAACATGATGCAGTCACGCTAGTATCCGCCTTCGGCCCACGTTTGCCGAAGGGTTCATTGTGGTTTCTCCAGCTACTAAAACATTATTCTTATTGTATTTTATTGTATTTCCGGTACTTCTTATATACATTATGTGATTGTATTTGTAATTTTTTGTGTTTTGATAAGGGGGCGGATTGCCTCGAAAATTTAACAAGCCTTATTGTTTAGACTGTTTGAATTACTTCTTTGCCCATACATGTATATATATATATATATATCTACTATATTTGTGTAACTGTTCCATGTTCTATGTCTATATGTGATCGTATGTAATTTACCTGTGTCTTGATAAAGGGGCGGATTGCCTCGAAAATTTGACAATTTACTTGTCTGTACTGTCGTTATTACTACTTGACATATATATATATATATCTATATATATATATCGGGATGATTTAAACTGAACAAATTACAAAAATATACAAGTTCCAATATAAGCATTTATTACATATATACAACATGATTGTACATTCATACAGCATATATCTATATTTTGCGAAAGGGCCAACTCGGTTACTAACGAATAAAATTAATATTTTTTGCCTAAGTTTGTTAGCTATTTGGGATGTCTAAAGAATGAATCGAAAGAATAACAACTACTTTTCAAGGAGAAGAACAGTACATGTATGTAGTGCACAGTCAAGAATCATCCTCATAATATTCTCGCGGACGGTAAAAAGTGTATGCTGGAGAGTACTTATCTAGAATTACTGATAAGAAGGTACAAAAGAGTATATTAACGGGACATCATGTAAATGTACTATTTCCAATCACGGTGTAACATGCTGAGCTACCAATTCCGGATGAGGAATAGGTGTCAGTTTGTTATATCGATATAATAGATAGATTGACGATCATTATCCCGGATTGCGCTTCCTAATCTCGGTGCAGCTAGTTGATTTACCAAGTCCGAATAAGGAATAGTAGTATAGTGTGACGGTTGTAACGTCCATGACTTAATATCCCAAGGAAATACCTAAACCACATTTGTTGTAGGTTGATGAGCTACATGTAAACCTGAATACAGTTTAAAATGGGTTTTTTTTAACTAAATCTGGTTAATACCCCCGAAGTATCTGCTTCTGTACCAATAATTGTGAATAAAAAGTCAGAGTCCTTCCTAAGCGATAAAAGCTAAACTAGTAGCTGAGTGACCCTAATTTTACAAATTAACCCTAATAGCTTTCATGATGGTCATCTAACATAGAGAAGATATAAAATAATCAAGCATTAACATAAGTTCATAGTTGATATACTGATAAATCCTAAGCTAATTAATCTGCCTACTAAGACTATGATGATACATCGTTAAATGTGTTAGCCAGTCAATTTACCTATTGACCTTTGCCTCAATACTGCATATCAAATAATATAAAATCGGCCCTGCTTATGCAATAAACATACTAAAAACAAAGAAACATCTGTAAAATTTTATCAAAAATGAAAATATTAATGGTAACATTAAAATGCAGATAAATTGATTGAAAATCATTTCAAATCTAAGGTAATATACATAAGCTTCACTTAATTTGATTCAAGATAAAAGCGCACAGTTGTTTATGTGTAAACGCAAGGAAGTGTAATCAGACTTCATTCCATAAACGACATGTATAAATAGATGCACTTGTCATGCCGATTTTCTCGTGTAATAAACTCTAAATAATAGACAAATTATCTAGCAACATAATGACCACAACTTTGTCCTCGCTTTATCGTTTTCATTATGAGGTGGGTTTTTTTATAATAAATACTTCTATTGTCAGTATCAAATCATGTGTCTTTTTTTTATCTTACTTAATATTTAATATGCCATATCAAAAGATTCAAAATGAGAAAATAACATACTAAACCACTCTTAACCGTTTCTCACATGAACCTACTTTCTTTGTTAAAGCAGTGATTGGACACAGAACAAACAAACTCACAGATTATTACCAACCTAGGTCTAGTAGGATGTAAGTTCTATATGTGTGTGTCAATAGAATATATTAAACAAGTTAAATAATTACTATGCAATATATTACGATACGAGTGTCTCATCAAACCATTTATTGAATTATATCAAATCCATATTGCCATTAATTAGTGTAAATTAAATAAATCATATAACACACATTTAGGAGAAAAGCAGAAATGTAACACACTCGAATTTATTTACATTTTGAAACGGACATATTTCGACTCAGACGGTACATTTCGCTTTTTAACAGCTTTATGTATCGTCTACCGACACAACACAAATACTCCGTTTCTCATTCCCATCTAGGTGGGTTAATTGTCTACCGTTAATGCTTGAACGCTATTTCTCCTATCGTTCACAGAGCTGTCTCCTATTGTACTTGTTACAAATTTTTCTGTCATCCCTAGGGTGTGACAGATCCCACGTTCTTGCAACAATATGATGATGTCATGGCAACGATTCAATATGTTTCTTCAATAGTGGACCTACCGGTGTGAAGCGAGAAACATAAGCATCCCCTACTTGAGGACGTGACAAAGGAATCTCAACTTTCGTGATGATATTCTTGAGCCTCCAGTTAGTGAACATAGAATACCATCCCTCGGGCTGGAGATTTCTTTACTACACCTCAAGTTAGGTGACGACTTTATACATTTATTTCTGTAAGTCCTTGACAGAGACTGATATACTGATATAATTGCAGACGTAACAGAAAACACTTTCTGTACCGCCTCATCATACATTATTTTCTTAACATCAGATGCACTATATAGGGGGAAGTTTTTTTTTCGTATCATGCTGTCGTTATCATGTTAATATGATGTTAAATACTTATTTTGTTAAGGAAGTTGTATTCCGCCAAATGCAATTCCTTGAACTAGGAACGTCAGAATGCTTGGTGCGACAATGTGTTTTGATCCATATATTATTGACTGAGAATTATCTTTTTTTTGTTTAATCCGTCCCAAATACTAACAATTATTAGATAAAACCAATAACGAGTACTAGAATACATAACCAATAGATATCTTAGAAAACTTGGTTGAAAAAGAATAACAATATACAGCCTAAACCTTTTTTTTAACTTTATCCAAAAGTGAATAAAACCAGGGCAATACATGTCTTTATACATATATAGTTCAAACTCCCTACATTCTGTCAAAAAGTCCGAGTTGGCACTTTCAATGCAGGTTTTGTATAAAGAATTTAATACGACATAGGACTACAACATTGGCTTATCACCGTATACTAAGAGACCTGGTGCAGATTTAAAGATGTTACAGCGTATATTATACTCATCAAAAAAAAAAAAAAACCCAAGACATTCATTACATAGAGATAATTTGAAAGACCAACAAAACAAAAAAAATATGACCTTAAATAAGTCCTTAAATGATAACTTATTTGACCAAAAGTTAGCATTGACGAAGTATGATAAAACTTTTGAAAGACAGTAATACCATAAAGTATGGAACTTTTGGTATGGTATACAATATTGTATACCCTCTTTTGTCGGCGATGTAACATCTTTGATGTCTTGAGTAAGTTTGTGGTATCTCTATCACCACGCGTCTGATGTGGCTATCTGTTCCAGCTCAGTCACCGCCATATTTCGAACGTCTCCTGTAATGCACATTTATTTCGAGGAAATATATATCAAAATCAGTATGAATTATTAGCAGAATCAATTCAATGAAATTTTCTTAATGATTTTCTCTTAATCAAGTTTCATGAATATACAAGTATAAGTACCTTTAATTTGAAAATACCTTAAAAGAAGTTCGTCCTCGGGAAAGATTGTTGAATATTTTCTTTAAAAGCTGCTAAGGAAAGATATTTTTGTTAAGAAACATGGTAGATGAATAGCAGACCTGATTATCTTAGATAACATAGGTCATTAACCACAATCAATGTGAAACAAAAATTAAGAATGTGTTAAATGAAACAAATGAAACGAAAGGGCTCATGTGATCCCCAGTTAATTTAGTCCTCATTGGTCTAGTCCCTTGGGTTACAGCGACATTCATCAATGGACTGGCCGGTAAGATGGTGATCACACGTAAAACCTATGCCAGATGGGTCAGTACCTAATAATCAGATAATGAAGCTACTGCTGCAGCCGAGCTGACCAGTAATGAAAACAAAAAATGATGATCACGCTCTGAACACGATAGATATACAAATGACCAAGCATGATAGCAATACGTAACCACGTGCACCAAGTGATGTAATAAAATAACTCATTGCACATTGAAACTCTCACTATTGTAACTCCTTTCATTGTAATATTAACAACATCCACACGATAACCGATATTAAAAGCGTACATCATAAACAAAGATAATGTTATATTGTATATAATAAATCAAATTTATAGTATCGTACATTCCCCTGTCGGGTCTCTTTTTGTCTGCAGCTTAGTGTCCACAAATATATAATAGATCATAAATAAGTATATCTACATTTGAGTTAATGTATTTATCGACAAAAGGAACAACAGAAACTTGAAAACCGATTTTAAGATAGTAAAGATAAAGGTAATCATTACACTAAACTTATTCAATAAGGCATACTCCTTTTTGGAGTATTATTATTTAAAGCATATTAGTGCAATGCAGAATTAGCGCACCCACATCATTGTCTTTGAAATATGTGTTGAAAACTTATTAAGCGTAATCATTATTTAGCGCAAATGCAGATTCCAGAGCGAATAAGGCGCTTTTGTTATACTATATACAAAATGAACTAACATTGATAATAGCAATACAGTGTACCCCATATTGCATGTACAACAATGATATTTCCAGAATATAATGAAAGATGTATATATTAATACAATTTGAAAACACAGAAATTTGCTGACACAAAACATGAAATAAATACGTACGCCATTGTTGACATAGTATCTTATATACATGTACAATGTCAGCTTTAGTATAACACACCAAGGGAAAATGGACTTACAACTGTCGTTTTAGAAGCACTCATCGCATATGACATTGGTGATAATAGGGATGACGATTATCCCCAGAAGAACAGCAAGGACAGATACAGCAACAATGTATCTAGATATTACTTGTTTATCCGTCTCTGTAATAAAATATATCAATCCATATAAAACTTTCAAAACATCAAATACATATCTCGCTTGTGAACTGAAAGGAAGAACTAATTTGGTGGTTTACAAAACAGAGGCTCTAGCAAAAACAGAAATTACGGACATGTAAACATTAAAATTTGTCGTACAGAAGTTTACATGTATGCTCAGCACGGTATCAACGACTTAGGCATGATCGCCAATGTTATCATATGATTATCACATGGATTACAGGTAAAATTCCAAATATTGAATGAATAGTTAGTCTGTGTTCTGGACTGTCTACGGTTAAAGATTTCTCTGTCACAGTTAAAATATGAATATATTTCACGGTCTTCTACGTTATTTAAATGCAAGTTTGTTTGTTGTTGTTTTGTTGGGGTTTTTTTATATTTATTTTACTTATATCGTTTATAGAGCTTTGTTATTCCCCCAAAAAATATAGGCATTATCACTTTAATATACACTCTAAAACCGTAAATGCATCGACATATTGTTTGCCAACAATATACTATATTTCGATACTTTACGACCGATTGTATCTAATTGAACAACGCACATATGCAGTAAAATTTGAGATTCATTAATTTATGGAAATTATATCAGATTACTCTTCAAATCGTTGCAGGAAAGCAAATATGATTAAAAAATATATATATATAGACGAAATGAACAATTTAGAAAATATGTATGGCTTGCTTTGTAAACGTTTTATTATGGTATGTAAAGTTAAGATTCATTCTGAAAAATTTTAATGCAGGACTCTGAATTTCCTCCTGCATTTTAACATGTTTTCCTCTCCCACGTGATGTTTACAACTCAAAAAGTTTCGACCGTCAATTATCAACAACGACCCAAAAAAGCATCAATACATTTCATGAGCATTTATTTAGTTTTGCAGATCGTACTTGCGCCGTACAAGACATTTATCTTACCTTCACAAGTCCCGTCATATATTCTGCATTTGTTTGAGTCACATCCTTCTGGACACTTCTTGTCACAATCGTATCCATGCATTCCGACTGGACACTCTTCAAGATAAAGTTAAATGTATATGTACATTTCAACCACAATACGCTGTGTTATTCCATTCCCAACCCATTGTTTAAAAGTGCTGACCGTTGGATATATATATGTTATATACCACTAGTGGAATATGACCTTCCGGTAGTTTGATTGGTCAAGAACTCGAACTTTGACCAAAGCTGCAATTGTTATTGATGTCATCAATAATCGAATGACGCCACATCATCGGGTCCCTGACGTCACTGGAACACTTTATTTGCATGCGCGAAATAATACCTGGCCACGTTTTCGTCTGATTCAAGCCGATATTATTGTGGTAGACTCGTGATTGTTGGATATGGATTTTTTTTCACACTCGTAAAGTTATTTTTTAAAAGTTGCAAAGAACACTCGCTAAAGCTTGTGTCTTTTGTAACTTTTAAAAAAATAACTTGCTCGTGTGAAATGAATTCCATATTCAACAACCACTCATAGTGTAACCTCTATGTAACTTTCGATTCAATTCGTAAAATACAGTAAATAGTTTTTATACATCCTTTTCCATACCGATTCAACAAAATCATAACCAGTTGTTATCATACCTTTTGCTACCAGCCTCAGAGTCGGAGTTGTTATTTGATGCGAACAGAATATAAACGTGCAAGATATTTCTGGTAAAGATCCGACAGATTGACAGAATCATGACGAATTTCATTGTTTACCATTTTTGTCCACCAAAACGTATCTATAAAATATTGCTTTACATGCCAAAGGTAAAATGCCTTCATATTTTATCATTAATAATACTAAATTAAATGACAGTAACAATGCCATTTGAATGTTATTTAAGTAATAATTAACGATGATTCGTGTATTGTTGCAGGATATACAACGAGGACGAGGAGATTTTGCAATTAAATTAATAACGAAGGCCGCAGACCTAAGTTATTAATTAAAATTGCAAAATATCCGAGTCTGAGTTGTATATCCTGCAACAATACACGAGTCAAAGTTGATTATTTCTATTATACCATGTACTGTTTAGTTCTGAGATCTACCTCTTCCTTATAGAAAAACGGCAACGAAACCCCGGGAAATGTGTCGCTATATGGCTGTTACAATTCACAAGAAACGATAAAGCGCTCGTGCTACTAGTAATTAATATTCAAAAGCTGACGTCAATTCCAAGCCGTTTCGATAACTTTCGGGGATGTCGGCCAGCAATTCATGTAGAAATGCTCTCAAAAAGTTGCCTGTGGAAATTGACCTTACAGCACATTGTTAAGCAAAGTCTGCTCTGGTGGATAGAAATTAACAATCTGCCAAATTTCTCCGTTGTAAAATACACGATCTCCGACGTTAAAACGTTTTGGCGCCGCCATGTTTACAAATGCACGATTTCGGAGGGGAAAGATTGTAACAGCCTTGACTCACGAGCGTGTATTATTGACACGAGAGTGCATTACTGGAAAATAATACACGGTTTTAAACCAATCAAAACTGGTGTTGCATAGCAAACGTGGTAGAATTTTCATCAAGATATGAAGTTTGAATTTAATACATTGATCGACTTTCTTCTGTCCTTTAATGTGCAAGTTTCAGCTGGTGGAACATAACGGAGTAAAGTATCATTTTCAGGGATACAACAGAGTGTCAGTGTCAGGATTCGAACTAGTAACTCTTCCATCACGCAGCCGACGTCCTACCACTCGACCATTTCCCTCCAAACATACATGAGTAGAGCCATAATACACCGTATGAATAGTTCCAGGAAAGCAAATATAATCATTCATAATTATGGCTAGAATTGAACAATCATCAAAAACAATTATCTGTTTTTACCTTTAATTTATTTATGACTTATTTTGTAAAAGTTTTACTGTGTTATGAATAGTTTAGATTCATTTTGCAAAAGTATAATAAAGGGCTCTGGCTTTTCTACGATGGCCGATATCAGCCGTCAAGTTACTCTCATTTTTTTGCCTTCACTGTCAATACTCGGACAAGCATCAGTGTGCTAACCCTCCTTCTTCATACAAATATACACTTTGTATATTCTAATCTCCATGCTGTGAGCTCTGTTTGCTGTGTTTAGCTACCTTATATGTCGAAATAAAAACCAGAAAACAAATATGTGGCGAAATAATGGCTCACTTTTTAGAAGTGGCCGCAATATTTATCTTTTAAAACATTTTAATTTTAAATCGAAGAGTTGTTATAATCAATTAAATATAATTTATCTTTCTTGAACTTTATTATAAATGAATTAACCAATATTTTATAATAAAAAAACACTTGAAAATATCAGCAAAGGTGAGCGGAAGAAACATAATCCGCCTAATATAGGTTACACACAATCATACAACAAATCTGCATAAAAATATAACTAAGACTTCCTCACATGTAGAATGTGGTCACACTGTGGAAGGTGCAATTGTGAACATCACCATATAATAGTGTACAAGAAAAACAAAGAAAAAACTGAAACCTGGATACATAAATCAGGGAGGGATATATGGGAGGGTAAGCACACTGATAATTTAAATTTCACTTTTAGATGTTTTGAATGCTAGATAAGATGGCGTCTTCTGAAAAATGTTTCTAAGTGTTGGGGTGACCAGCTGAACTGACCAATGAGCGATGACCTTTGCTCTACGACCCCGGATGTGACGCTTACCATATATGGGTCAAGAGGCGTGGCTATCCATATTGTTGATTAAATATTAAAAAGGAACGTCAGTTTGTGCAAAAACATGTTTGTTGTTACAAACTGTATTATGTGATGCGAGTGACCTGACATAGTAAAAATCACATGACGGATTACTCTCATGTGATGCGAATAACCTGACATAGTGAAAATCACATGACGGGTTACTCTCATGAAATGCGAGTGACCTGACATAGTAAAAATCACATGACGGGTTACTCTCATGTGATGCGAATAACCTGATATAGTAAAAATCACATGACGGGTTACTCGCATGTGATACCGGTAATTGTTCGCAACATATTGAAGTAGGTGACAATGCACATGCAAACCCATTAACATTAACACGTGCTTCACAATAACATAACAAATTAAAACATATCTTTGAATATTTGTGTTGCATACAAAATCTCTTGTCCAATGTCACTCAAGAGTATTATATTTGGCTTTAAATTTGGCCAATTAAGCAATTTCTCTTATTTCCTCAATTCTTTTTGGTGAATAAAACCATTTTCCCCAATTTAGATTTTCGGGGAAATTTTTCTACCACATAAATATGCAAATCTACAGGAAAAATCAAAAAGAAATTCTGTTGCAATTAGTCTGTGGTCAAATCATGAATTGACTAGACTACACGAGCTCCATTGTATATACATGTCACACCTTGGCTTAATCAGGAAAAAACAAAATTGCGTAGATATTCGACAGTCGCCATAATAGCCTCTTTTAAAAGATCTAGTAAAACTATACACTGGAATGTTAAAGGGGTTTGTAAGTGTACAGTCATCTCCTTTGTGACTGTGTACAGTTACTCGCATCACACGCTAGTAACATGTCAAGTGATTTTGCCAATGTCAGGTTACTCGCATCACATGAGAGTAACATGTCAAGTAATTCAGCCTATGTCAGGTTACTCGCATCACATAAATGCGAGTAACGTGACGGCTGATATCGGTCATCGTAATTTTCCTTCATTTTGACATGTTTTCCTCTCCCAAGTGATGTTTGTAACTCATAAAGCCTCGTCCATCAATAATCACTAACGGAAATAAAAGCATATAAGGATCTTTTATTTAGTTTGGAGATCATACTTGCACTGTAGAAAACATTTATCTTACCTTCACAAGTCCCGTCATATCTCCTACATTTGTTTGAGCCACATCCTGCTGGACACTTCGTGTCACAATCATATCCATACCTTCCGACGACACACTCTTCAAAATACAGTTAAATGAATAGACATGTAACGTTCGATTTAATTCGTAAAATAAAGTAAGTAGTAATGTAGTAATACATCCCTTTCCAAAGCGATTCAACGAAATCATGACCAGGTGTTATCAGACCTTTTCCTACCAGCCTCACCGAGCATATGCAGTCGGAGTTGTTATTTGATGCAAACAGAATATAAACTTGCACGATATTTCTGGTAAAATTCCGACAATTTGAAAGAATCATTAGGAATTTCATTCGTGTAAGCTAGGAGACGGTCAATACACACGCAACAATAGACTATTGCTTAACATACCAAAGGTAAAATGTCTTCATACTTTATCATTGATAATTCTGAATGAAATGACAGTAATAATAACGTTTGAATAATTCATCGATATATTTTTTCTATAGGGAACAACCAACCATTTGAAAAAATATATTTTTGAAACAGCCCCTGTGTATAGAAAGTAGAGCCAAGGATAAAATGTCTGGCAGCCACTGATTGGCCAGTATGTTATGAAGCGAGAAAATAGATATGTAGACTGATAGGTAACTATCAATAAGAAATGTTGATATAAATTTCGTAAGTCGGATTGAGTTTTTCCCAAAAGTTCAGGTAATAATAATTATCAGGTAAACATTTAAGATTTTTGAGAATTTTTACTGCGAAATTCACCCATTTTCAAAATGGCTAACCTGGAGAAAATTTGGGCTGAAGGACCCAACCTTTTTTTTTTATTAGGTGTTATATCAGACCCTAAACTTTTGTTATAAACCATAATTGTCATATTGAATTCAAGAATTTGAATGAAATACTCCAAAACGTTAACACTAAAGTCTATGGGAAAACAATTGGTCGGTTGGTCCCTATGCCAACAGGGATACAATAGGGATATAGCATAATGCCTGTGTCAGGTCTCAAACTAGTGACTCTTCCATCAAGTAACCGACGTTCTACCAGTAGACCATTTTGCCTCCAAATACAAGTGTGTAGAGCTATATTACAATTTAATACCTGAACAGAATCCTGTGTGTTGTTCGCAGAAGAGTTCTTTACATATTGTGGAACAATCTATGTCACATTTCATTCCGTGTTTTCCAGGTTTACAATCTAAATGAATTCAAAGAAAGTAGTTAACCTCTTTTCATATAGGATCGTATTTTTTCCAACGAAAGGTTTTTTTCTTCTTCTTTTTTCATTCATAATCACACATTTAAATTAGCAAATATACAAATTTGTCCTTTCTAATAAACGAAATATCTATATTTTTTGTTAACTTTGAACAACTATATGTGAATTTAAGTTAGGAAAACAATATATTTATTTTTGCAATCCATTTATACGTAAAAGGATTATCGACATGCCAGTTTATATTGCAATTATGCACATATGAATATTGTTTAACAAGATGATATGTTAATTTAAATATCTACAAGGTAATATTTTGCCACTCATTTTAATGTGCTTAAATAAAATTGCAAACATGATATAAAGTATATACAGTTATAACTGATTGACAACTAGGTTACAATCGGTTGAACTTGAGATGTTGGACAACATGTTTTTCAATGAGGAGGCCATGCCAGCTACTTGGGACTTCGGACAGACAAATATGACATAAAATCCTCAATCATCAAATTATTTATTCGCGAGTGGTACATACATAAGGAAACGTTTAAGTAATTAATGAGTAAAGTGCATAGCAGTGGGGTATCTAAAGTGGAATACTTGTTACAAACTTTCTCGTTTAGATCAAAACAATCTTCCCGGATTGGAATTAGGTACATGTAAATCACAACGATTGTTTGCTGGTTTACGTATGCTTTTATTGGATACAATCAATGAAATAAATATGTTCGTGTGATTAAGATTCTATATTCTGCTATATACAAAGATACAAATTAAACGCGAAAATTTCCTTATGCATTAAATAATATAGTAGGTCACACCGAAACATATTCCAGATTTTCTATCACAAGCATCGTTCAAACAGTGGGTCGGACAATACAGTTCACAACCTTGTCCATATTTTCCGACTCTGCTGTCTAAAGAAACAAATTAATAAACTATATTTTCATGAACTAAACCATATAACCTTTCTTGCAGTGATAGATAATGATAAATAGTAGGATATTGAAGCCTAAAAACAATGACTTTAACATGGTAATAAAAATAATTCAATATATTGATGTTGTTGTTGTTTGATTATTATTATTATTACTAGTATTAAGACATAAGAAATGTTTTATCTCGTTATTCTGTCCTTTCCTGGTTTCACAACACAACAGGCCTCCTAGCTACATCTAGGATATTACAGCGCTCACAGGGAGATACATCTTACAAACTGTCCTCAAACGTAGGTCTGACGTTTGATTGGAAATTGATTTCTCGGAGATAGCAACGTATGAGTATTTCATATTCCATTAAATGTAGATTTTATATCTACCTGTGTTAGAATAAACAAATGCTGAGGCATAGAAATGGTATTTTTACCCTATATACCTAAATAGTCTTGGTAGCTTACCTATACAGGTTCCATTGCTTTGAGTACAATCGAAACATGTCCTAGAACAATCAAGACCACAGGCGTTGCCCCATTTTCCAACGATGCAATCTATGACATGGCCAATTTATAATTAAACATGCAATACAAATTTGAAACAAATTAATTCAAACTTCATCACAAAATCGAATACTCAAATCAATTAACAAAGAAGTTAGAACTTATATTATCCAAAGTGACTTTAACAAACATGAAAACCTACTGCCAATATCAAAAGATAACACCGTGAACAACCTAGCTACCTAAAATTCTGTATGAAAGAGTCGTTTTACAGATCAAAATATATCGCAATTTACGTTTACTGTACCAATATATACGATATTTATGCTAGAGTCGATCTAGATATGGATAAGAAATGTAGGTCGCCCGACGATTTTCACATATTTTCGGAAGACGTTAGTGCTTTTATATGGTTTACAAAAAAGAAAACAAAAAAACATGGTAAAATATTCACAGAATGAATTGACACTGACACTCAGATCTCACAATAAAATTGCATTGAATAGCTTAAATATATTAAAATAGTCCTCATCACTTAGTTTTAGAACATTAGATGCCAGTGCCAATATGACAAAATACTTGCCTCTACAGTAACCAGAGTCTTTCTCACAGGTTCCATTACAGTTCATAGGACAATCTTTGTTACATAGATCACCGTACTTCCCGTGCCTGCATTCTGTATCGAATAAGAAGCAATTTCCTCTTTAGAAGGAAAATCTTGCTTTCTTGTGTCGTAAACAACATTAAATATTGAGGTTAATATGGTAATTGAGATGCTTAAGGGGCCTCTAAATACCAAACTTAGTAAAAACAGTGATATTTAACAAGCCTTTAAATTCCTTTTATGGTGCAATTTAACAGAAGTAACTTAATCAAGATATGTATACCATGGATTTGCTGTTGATATGCGATTTGTTAAGTTGTTTGTAAATTTCAAAAAAATAGCTTTTTTGTATTGGATATATCGACAAAAAGCCACAAATCCGCACATACGCTCCCTCACAATTATATCAATGACACATAACCTTCTTTCTCCATGTCATCCACCGCAAACACACCATCTTAATCCTGACATAAAACACACATACCCTCTCATCCCTCACATCCAGTACACATATACCTTCCCTCCCCCTATCACCTACCTCACACTCACCACACGCATACAATGCACTTTCCTTCACAATTATACTCATTACACATGTCCTTATTCCCAACTTCCTCACAAACACAACCTTACACTCTCAGGACACACATACACATATCAACAAAATAAATATATATTATGTAATCTGTATATGTAATAAGGGGATAGTACGTTGTTTTGAGTGGCTATACTGGCGATTAGAACATGAAATTTGGTTTGAACAAAATTTCATGTTTTAATCGCCAGTATAGCCACGCAAAAACAACGTACTTTCCGCATTCATTCCACAAACCATCATGTTAACATTTTCGAGCCACATGCTAATTATTTAGGATTGTCTTTGTGGTTTCCGGACTTGGTGATTTTTTTCCCTTCGGTCTTAGCTCGGCTTGTTTTACATTAAGAAATGCAGATATGAGTGCAAGGAAATAGATGAAGAGTTGGGTTCTCTAAAAGACGAGGCAGTGTGTGCTGCGATATCGAGTCAGGTCAGGAATGAATTAGAGTGGTTTTGTTCAGGGAAGAGTACTTGGTTGCCTGTCAAACATTTAGTTTTCCTCGGAACAATATGTATATTGACACTATTTTGACTATTATAAAAACTCCCGATGTCAGATTGACAAAGTTGAGTTCAAGTATTCCATGGGTAAATTCACCTTTATTATTTTAGTTAGTTTTTGCGCCAATATCATTGGACGTTGAGACCCCACGTGACCATCCTTAAAACAGTGATCGACCGATAAAAGTTGATTGAAAAAGTTGATTGACCGATCCATCTATAAATAGATCGGGAAAAAACCGCGGCAGAGCATCAGAGCATGTTAGTCATTTGAGCGTTTGATTCAGAAGGGCACTGAAATAAACAGTCAAGCGTCTAGCGTGATCTTGATTGTAAACAATCGCAGACGAGACGAGTCGAAATGGCTGACAGGTTTGCTTCTTTGTCAGTGGATGAAAAAGACAGAATCTTTAACAATGCAGATGCGGCAAACACGAAAAGAGTTACCACGACGGCAGTGCGAGTATTTAGAGAATACCTTACAAGTAAAAGTCTTTCTGCGGAGTTTGAAACGTATGAAATCTCCGAGCTAGATGAGGCCCTGGCTAACTTTTATCTTGAAATGAGGAACAAAAACGGAGAACTGTACAAAAAATCTACTCTCTTATCATACAGACACGGAATACAAAGACACTTGGAATTATAAGTAAGAAAACTCAAGCTACATGTAGTAAAACAGTTTCAACTTCCTCCAATCGCAGTGAATTACTTGCTATTGATGATATTGATGTATCAAATATACAGCCTCTATCAGATTCACAGTCTGATGTACTAATGAAAGATCTATTATCAGATGATGATGATGGTGTAGATGAAATGATCAGACTACTAGATATCCCCAATTCTCAGCAATCAACTTCCTTTTCCATCAATACAAAGCCAGTTGCAAATTTGCCCCAGATTCCTGTACCAGTATTCAACAGTTGTCAAAACATAACCATCAATTATAACATTTTTCAGAAATGAAAATTCTTTTGTTGTGACAGAAATAAATGTTCAAATTTGAAGAAATGTTTTATTGTTTATTTGATGAACACAAAACCAAGAAAAATAATAAAACAGATATAGCCTTTAGATTTCGGTCGATGCATGGTTTTATTGACCGAAGAAAAATTATCAACCTCGGACTTCGTCCTCGGTCGATAATTTTTCTTCGGTTAATAAAACCATGCATCGACCTCATCAAAAGGCTATAATTGTATAATAGCGAAGAGAGGAGTTGTGAAAGATAAAAAGGTATCATCTGTTGTTGGACAGAACATTTCTACATGTAAGTCATATATATCTTCGGTAACGTTGACTGCATTATCAAATTGGACAAAACTGCCAAGTTCAGTATGATACGCAAATTTGCGTTATATACGCCAGTTCGAGTATAGATTAGTTACTAAATAACTAAGATCGCTTAAATATTGAATTATGCAATACATTATTTTAAATGGCATATTAACTGAACACAAGGTATTTTTTCACTAAAAGTTGTTTACTGAAAGCGTTGCATACTTAGAAACTTGATGTTACTCTACGGGAAGTATTGCATCCATTAGCGGAACTTTCTAACGTGCGAACAATTTCTATTTTTTCTTCTTTTTTTTCATTTTATGTGGTGGTATATGACTACATAAATGCGACTTGGACGAAAAATTAAAAAAAAAATGGTTTAAAGCGACTTTGGTTATGTTTAGTAACAACGCTATAACTCAATTGGCGCATAATAGGCAAGTTTGCGTATGATACGCAAATTGATGATTTTCCCCTACCTGATAATGACAAAATGTTTAAATATAGTCGTGGCTTTAATTTGTCATCATCGTGAAATAATGGCATACTGTTGTTGAACAGCTCAAGATTTGGAACAAATGTGTAAGCGAATTGGCCAGAAAAAGTTCACTAAGGATCATTCCTGTAAGTCTATTGTGTTTAGCGATGCTAATCATACAGGATATAGATGGTATGCAATGGATAACCCGATGGGCACATCTAATGGTACTGGATGTGGTCCGAAGGGGAGGCCGGTAGGAGATCTACATCACAAGAACTGTCAACTGTGGACAGGGTGATGACGTCAATAGTACACGTCTTCCAGGGTAGACGGACCAGGTGGTACACGGACAATCAGAATGTTGTATATATCGTAAACACGTGTAGCATGAAGGCCGACCTACAGAAGATTACGTTATCTATAAATATATATATGAAACTTGTTGTAGCAATTGTAAATCGATTGATATCGAGTAGTTTCCGAGCAACGAGAATGATAAAACAGACCTCATAAGTATTTTCAGCTGGGATCAGCGGATCGGGAATTCGAATAGCGAATCCGCTACTGTTACACAACACCCACGACAATCAACACATTAATATATGTTTTTCCACAGTCGTCTTTACTAGCGTTTAGTACAAGGTGTTTAACCGAGCCACCCCTCGTCTATGACTGCCCAAAACTGAGCTCTACCGTTTGTTTTTACTGTTCCTATCAGATTGATTAATATTGTTGTCCTGGGAAGGTCAGCCCTGAGGTACACTGCTCCGTAGCACACGCCGCATCAATTTTATTAGGCCACTTACTTCTCCAGCATACACTAACTAGATGTCAACAGACCCCACCGGTTATCTATTGATATATGGAGACTGTCTCCGCATCACTTCTACACACATAGTTAATCTGCTGGCTATACTGTTACATTAAGATTAAATTTCTGTGTTTAAATGTCTAACCTTTAACAGCTGCAAGCAGTGGATTGGGGATTCAGTTCCTTATGTTTAATAACATTGCTACATGAATTGCTATACAATTAATTGAAACTTGACAATGGTGAGGTTACAGATACTATCACACTGAAGGCCTAAACGTATAGTGGATAATGCATTGTAACAAAGCGAGACGTTGAGACACATAATTACGCGTAGTTTTTGGGTGAACACCTGAGTGTTCACCCCTTTAGTTATCCGCGAGAAATGACTTCCTGTTAAAAGACTACAGGGCGCCGCCATATTTTTATTAATTCGATAACCTCTGGAGTAGTCATTACAACAGAGTGATAAGCCAAGAGGAGTTCCAAATAGAAATTGGGGCTCTGTTAGGGGAATTAAACACAATTCCTAAATACCAAGGCGGTACCTGTTATCTGCAGCTGGCTGGACATCTGACGCCTGCAGCAACGTGGGATTTAAATGGACCAATTATACATTTAATGTAAAGCACTGTCAACTTAGTTTATATTGCAGAACTGTGTTATCTGAAGTTGGTCGGACATTTCACGCCTGCAGCAACGTGGGATTTAAAGGACCAATCATACATATACTGTAAAGCACTGTCAGCTTAGTTTATATTGAAGGACAGTTGGTGTTGTATAATTAATTAACTAATTCATTACGGTTAACTGATTTATTTAATTAATCATATTTTAATTACTGATCTAATCAAAATTTATCAGCCAAATAAATAATCAAACAATATTTGAACGAAAATGATCGTGATTGTAAGTAAACCATTTTCTTGATTGACAAATTTATAATTTTAAAAAAGTGTATTGCCCTTTAGGCCATGACTAACAATGCAGACGAAGATGGTGCCATTGAGTTTGACAGAGAAAAAATGTTTGCAAGGGTCATGGAAGTTGTTCCCATTGAGATAAAGTGTGTTTTGAGGGGGACCACTCTAGTGGAATTGGTGTGCAAGAGAAATGTGGATTAGAATAAGTACAAATATTGAGTGCAACATCCCCACTTCCGCAGTTGATTAGCAAATATTGTGTATTTTTTGTATTTTTTCAAATAAAAGTATGTTGGATTTAGTCATCTTTTCATATATACAATTAATAAAATAACATAACGGTTGTTTGGAAAGCTGAAATGCTTCACAACAAATGTCAGATGTCAAAATAAGGCATTGTGGAGAATAAACAAAGAGAAAAACACTATAACACAAAATGACATTAATTTCTTTCATTACACAGCTGTTGTCTTTCTTGGGAGTAGGTAGTGATTGTTTGGGACGTCATTTATTTGCTTTAGAGAGTAACATCAGTAATTTTTGAGAAAACTATGTAATTTTACAACACAATGATATAACAGTTAGTAACTGCTCCCAAGGTAGATAACTAACGAATATCTGTCATCAATACCAGGTAGTATAGTCATATACACACATTTCAGTGTTCACCTATTGCTTTCTTTTTTTAAGAAAGCAACTTGTTTTTATATTCGAAGCGTATCTTTCATATAGAAGCCGCCATTTTTTAAAATCGTTTGGGGTTGAATTGAAATAAAGAGTTTCGCTTTTCAGAATCATTGACATTTTCAAGCATTGCATCTACACTGCACTTTAATGTATTTGCCATTTTCACCATCAGAAATTAACATTAACATTATTTGAAATATCTTCAGCCGATGATAGATGTGTTTTCAGTATTTAGATTCCAAGACCCCGTCGGGGTCTCCATTAGATAGACTGGTTTGCCAGCGATATCAATTACAAATTCAGTGTATTAGAATGTAGTGTCGTCCGGTATGGACGCGTTTACAGTCGTTTGGCAAGGTGTCAACGGGTGTTATGTTCCACCAGTATGCATAATGCATCGTGTCCTTAGTTATATGCAGCAGTGCTGCGCATATGAGACCTTTTTGAGGTCAGCCAGATTTTGGCAATTTCTGTTCAAGTGGTGGTAGCTTTATACCAGTGGCTTACTATAAAAAAAAATCCTACTGTATGGGAATAAGACTTTGTTCAGAAGGATATATATTCATTAATGCTTCTTATTGTTTAAACCTATACTGATCTATTATGGACGTATTTTGTGCGTGAAATCGAGGAGACGGTTTTATTGAGTTGTGTATTTACGTTTAACATGTGTTACTGTATATAATGAAGCAATTTATTTATTTATCTATTTTCGTATTTATTTCATTTTCAAAGTTTAGTATAATAAACATAAATGACAAATAAATATCTTTAACACACTCACACATTCTCAATTAACATTTAATTATTAATTGACATTTTCACCCTCAAAGTCTTTCATTAACTTATCATGATTTTCAATGCAGGAAAGAGATTAAAAAAATAAGAATAAGCATGAATAAAGAATGAAGTGTAGTAAGGGACGATAACTCGTTATCGTTCCTTACGGAACGTAATGATAGTATGAGCTAATTCGCGATTTTTGCCGGCTATTGTAGCGATTTGGGGGTGGAAAAAATGACACATACAATTTTGATAGGGTTTTGAACCATTGTAAAACTCGGCTCGATCTAGGTCTGGATGTATCTGGTATCCCTGTGGAAATTCGTATTTATGAGATATTTTGGGTCAAACATGCCAAAATCGTCACTTTGACCGGTAGCTTCTGTTTAACCGGTCCTTAAAAATCAGCATTTCTATCCAAAAATTTGAAACTCCAAACATAACAAGAAGAGATAGCTCTGAAGAAAAGCGTATCTTTAGATTTTTTATATCTTTCATAGAACGGCCACAATAGGGTTTTGAAAAAGGGTCGTATTTTATCGAGAGGTGGCGGATGTTACGTCACCAGTCACCTAAATATCCAATCAGTAGGCCCGGATGCATTCACCTTCCTATTAAATCTTCTGCCCAAACGGGAAAAACCCACAATCTATTTTTGATTTGGTTCTGTGGTCCCTGGAAGCCCTGATTTTGACATCATAATGATATGCATGACATTTGTTTTTATCTTTGATCGTATATGTAATTATTTATCGATTAGAATACCGCGAGTACATATGTTACTAAGATGAACTTAGGGTTGATTGTTTGGTTGTTTTATCACCACGTGTATATATTGCAATCAGGATCGTTTTGAGGCTGGGTCTCCTTATAGTAGTGGGTGACTACCTCACTGAACAACAACACACGAGAGACCATAACGTATGCTTGCATAGATGCCAATTGATGTCTCTTAATCAATTAATGTGTCATATTCCAGAAAACTGAAGAATTATGAAAATTATTACAGTGGTAACCCCCAAACCTTCAATTTCCTCTCGGCAGTATTAATATTTAAACGTATTTGAGAGTTTTAAATGTCGCGCGAATAAATTAAGTGCAGGTGAGAACATTAAGTGAAAGTGAGGAAATTAAGAGCAAGTGAAGGTATTTATGCTAAAGGAAAGGAAATAAAGGTTTTGGGGGTTACCAGTGTTATAAGATAACCAATAATCTATTTAGTGTCCCACTTAAAAAATATTGACACAAATGTTCTTAAAGGTCATGGGGTTTGCAACTGATCTTTTATTTTCCGATCGGTCAGCCAAGATGGCCGCCGCAGACTTATTTGCCTCTGCCTGGTGAAAATTTAGATATTGTTTGATTTCGATTACCATTGGTATATGGTATATATTGGTATTAGGGGACTGCAAATTCCATTGCATGGGTATCATTGCCAAGGCTTCCGATTGGTCGAAGTTTAGACAATGGATTTGGATGCAAAATGGTACATTTTTGTAAATAGGGGAATTCGAATTCAACCACATGGGATTCATTGCCATATAACCACGCTGATGCTTCTTATTGGTCGAAATATTGACATTGAACGATTTTGATGTAAACCAGGACTCGTGCATGGAACCTCTGAACTCAAGACGGACATTTCTGTATCACCCTCAGATTTTTTTCTGTCTTTCGTGCTCATCCAGAGTTATCTTCCCTAACTACACTTCATTCTTTCTGTGACACTCCTTTAGGTGTCACCCCACTAGTAAGTAAAATACGTAAATACGTAAGTAAGTAAGTAACTAAGTAAGTAAGTAAGTAAGTAAATGAATAAGTAAGTAAATAAATATATAAATAAATAAAATTAGAAGAAAACAAATGAGAGATGCGGATTCCTCTGATTCCCCATAAATCAAAACTCTATTTGATAAGAATCGGGATGCAACAATTTTTAATTTGCCGCCACAAGTTGAAAATGTGCTAGTTTTAGAACAACTGTCAAATTCCATTCTCTCACACTGCCGTAGAAGTCGATTTTAAGAATTATGGGTAATATTCCCCACAAACCTAAGAAATGTGATAAATATTCCCCACAAGACGACTTTGTAAAGGGATAATTACGAATTCCCCACAAACCTAAGAATAGTGATAATTATTCCCAATAAATAGGCATATTAAGAGAGAAACCCACGTTTACATCCCCATTCAAAGAAGAATGAACATATTTTATGTGTTTATGAACCTTTGAAATTGTCTTAAATGTACAGTATGCTTGAGAAGTATATGTACAGTATATATACTGTCTACTGATAGTCAGTGAGACATTGTTTTGATTTCATGGCAATATACTTGATTTAGGGGTATTTTAATGGCGATACTATTATTTGTTTATGTTTTTTGTGTACATCATTAGTGAAAAGAAATTACATTATGAAATTAATGTATTTAAATGATCTGTCGAAAAACTCAGTACGCGGGTCGGTCGCCCGGCTGCAATTTATTCAAGTGTTTGTGTGATTTCTTGCAGTAGGCATAAACGGAGATTATAGGAGAACCTTCTTACACCTAGCACAGAGATATGACCTCCTTCTACAACTTACCTTCTGATCGCACTGATT
Source organism: Pecten maximus (assembly GCF_902652985.1). Lineage (NCBI taxonomy): Eukaryota > Metazoa > Mollusca > Bivalvia > Pectinida > Pectinidae > Pecten > Pecten maximus. The sequence continues at coordinate 41,269,739 of NC_047018.1, forward strand.
GGAAAAAGAACATCAATAAACAAACTCCCCGAAGAAGTGCAATCTCGTTGGAAGTCATGTTTGTTTGAAATCCAGGTATGACATCATCACAAACATTGTAACCAGGAACAACGTGTAAACAGAAAGTTATATCTAATAATTGTTTGTAAAAGTTATGTCCTCCGTTAAAAAACAAAACATATATGTAAATTACGGAATGAAGTATGAAATTCCAGTTGCGACGTTTAATTATCCCCATCCACAAAATAGAGGATCATGTGACTTATGTACTCGTCGCGAGAAGTTAATTAAAGCAAAATACAACACGAGTTAAATGGCTTTATGTATACGTCGACTCGTGAATAGATTATTTGAACTTTTAATGCATATTGTATTCGCGTATATACAGGTATATTTACAGGAATTTATACATTGTTTACTTGGTTATCTCTCTCCGTTCCGTAACTCGAGTTCGGGTTCCGTGCCGGATGTCGGTACTAGGTTCACCCCGACCTCACACCCCACACATTGTTGATTATTTGAATGGTTTTCAGGCGACTTGTAAAATCTGAAGAAATAATGCAGGCAGCCATAGACCAATGGTTTTATTATTTACATCAGTGTAAGACGACATATATTTTCGCCTCATTGTGACTGGCTGACAGCTGATTATGATCGTCAATTTTCGCCGAAACAAATGATGCGGAACATCGTCTTATTAACACAGGTATAGTGCAGGGCACGACTCAGGGTTATTGTGGTTTTTAATAGTGATTTATATTTCATAGAATACACACTTAGTTTAGGATTAGAAAGCGCATTTCTAATGATGCTACTGATTCTGTGGTGTTTTACTATATTTCCTATGATTAGAAGGTAACAACAATTAAAAACTTCAGAGAATAAGATTTTATGGCTGATAATGTGTATACATGTCAACTTCTAAAACCTCCAATGAAAGAGATATCTCATTCCACTTACAAAAAATAGTGAGAAAGTGAGTGAAACTATTTGAAACGTTTTTTGACGCATTTTTGGTTATTTCAACAATGCAAACTTAAACCAATCATGTATCGTACGTTTCATAATTTGGAAATTGGCAAACCATGTAACCATGGGAAGTACTTTAACTCAGACAATTTTGCAAGTAACAGGAGAGGGAAAAAAACAACGACCAAACGTTGACTGCAACCCCAGACCTTCAGACTTCAGACGGGCGCTCTATAACTGTTCGAGCTACATACGTACCTAGCCACCGGCGTTGAGCATACATGTAGTTCCGCTACAAACCTAAGGTTCCCATAAATAGCAGAGTAATTGAAATAAATTCGACATAATAAACTTGAAAACAGTTAAATACACACAGTTGGTTGTACTCTAAAACTGAAATAAAAGAATCGAAAGTGTCTACATCGTTCATGTGGAAATGTGGAAATGCAGTGAGTGTCAACACCGAGACCCTGAATACAAGGTCAAATCTACAGTAAGTATTATTTTTTCAACGAATAAAACTATTGACAAAAACAGTTCAATAGCTCAGTTTAACACTGTATGGCCATCATTGTTGGCAGCTATATGGAGCATACTGTCAGACAACCAATATAGCTTAGCTCTTGGTTGGCTCTGCGAAGACAAAATGATCACCTGTCCCAGGCTAATTATATGAAAGTCTTTCTCAAAGCGCATAGTGCTGCCACGAGTGATTCTCTTGGCGTGAATGCTGAAGTAAATGATGATATCTATTCTGCCACCAGATGTCGTACGACCCCCAGAGAGATCAGAAGAAAGAAAGTATTCTCTCCGTATACAGTGATGTATTACAACCAACTAGGAGGGCCGATTGATATGTTGTGAGCCTCATATTGAAGGATTTGTATTTTGCCAGACTAACTGTATTATATTTCAACATATTCCCCTTCAGTATCTATAAACTTTTGCTAGCGGTGTTTAAGGGCCTCAATACCGTTTGTAACGAACTTCTTCTCTTGGCTGTTCAGAGTCATCCACTGCATGTATGACGTTATCATCGGACTGAAAGTGGGTGCCTGAAATAGATGTTTTCAGTTTTGGAAATAGATGGAAGTCTGACGGAACGAGATCAGATGAATAAGGCGGATGCTCAATCAGTTTAAAGCCACAATCGTGAATGGCAGTCATTGCAATGACAGACTTGTGAACAGGAGCATAGTCCTGATAGAATAACACACCTTTAGTGAGCTTTCTGGGGCGCTTAATTTTAATATTTTCCCGTAACTGCCTTAGAAGTGAAGGGTAATAAATTCGTATGTGTCATTGACTGTTTGTCCCTGCTAATCTATTAGCATAATACCATCTGCATCCCAGTAAACTGAAGCATAACCTTCCCAACTGATTGAATAGTCTTTGCCATCTTTAGCAAGGGAGAGCCAGGGAACTTCCATTGTTTCGATTGTTTGTCCTTTGGGGTAAAATGATGGACGCATGTTTCATCCATAGTGACAAATCTCTAAAGAAAATTGGCAGGATCTTCCTCAAAAAAGTAAAGATTACACATGATAATGTGCGCATGGTGTGCTTCTGATCAACTGTCAAAATTCTTGGTACCCGTCGGGCGGAAAGCTTTCTCATAGCAAGATTCTCGGTCAGAATGGAATGTACTCTTTTCTGTGAAATGCCAACTCTACTAGCTATGTTTCATTTTGTGACTCGTCTGTCAGTCATAATAATATCATGAACTTTATTGCCCATTTCTGGGGTTGCAACGTTGACTGACTTTCCAGGGCGGGATCATCTCAAGGCTCTGTCGGTCGCCACCAACATTTTCGTTGAAGCATATGAAGGGGCATCTTTTCCTAGTGTTGTTACCATATCATTATGGATATACATAGGTGTTAAACCTTTTTTATGCAAAGAGTGCATCACTGCACTTCCATCGATTTTGCCCATTTTGCAAAAGCAGCTTGTCTTGTTTAGTTTAGAGTGCTACCTCGTCGATAGTAACTTACCAAGTGAGACCAGTCCTTTGGTGCATGGCCCTATAAAGTCAGAGAATAGTAGGACTTAAAAAGAACATTCTTGAGAACCTCCTTCAATACGAGGCTCACAACATATCAATCATACCTAGCACTTTGACATTGATTGGACGAGTACATAATATGTAAATGTGCCGACAAAGATACGGTGCAATACACATGTGAGTGTCCTGAGGTTGTCGCACGCCCCGCAATTTATTAAATGATTGTTTTTCCTTTTCTTTCAGTGACATGCTGATGAACATCCAACCTACTAACATGCAAAATTTGACTTTGGAAGAGTGCATATATTTGGTTTGGTCTGGTTTGGTTTGGTTTGGTTTGTCGTCCTATTAACAGCCAGTGTCATTTAAGGACGTGCCAGGTTTTGGAGGTGGAGGAAAGCCGGAGTACCCGGAGAAAACCACCGGCCTACGGTCAGTACTGGCAACTGCCCAACGTAGGTTTCGAACGCGCAACCCAGAGGTGGAGGGCAAGTGATAAAGTGTCGGGACACCTTAACCCCTCGGCCACCCCGGCATATAATGCATAAGTACCGGCGAAGACAAACTTACGGTGCATTACACATACGAGTGTTCTGCGAGGAATGTGTCCTGTAAGGAATGAGTGTTCTCTGAGGTTTCTTAAACGCCCCGCTATTCGTAAATTATTATTTTCAATATGTTTTCTGTTATATACCAAATTTTCTTGAAGCGCTTTGAAAAAGAAGACCTAGTTTTCGATCAATATTTTTTATTTATTTATTTATTTATTTATTTATTTTACACATGGTTGTATTTTAGTAACAGAAACATTACCTTGATATTAGAAACTTTTAAAACACCTTTTGCTTATTCTCATATTATTGTGTAACAACGTATCATTTTTTTGGATAATCTCCGTAAACGAAAGTGTCATATTTTTACAGTATATTCCTTGTTCTACTTTTAGTAAGAGTGACGTTGTCAAGTTTGACCTTGTTGATTCTGAGATAATCATCGGAAACAAAAGTGCTGACAGACAGACAGACAGACGGAAAGACAGATATACGGATGGACGTTCATTCATCATTATTTAGTTCATTGATTTAATTTCTTTAAAGATTTATAATTGTTATTAAATAGCATATACCAAGGGATAATTCCTAAACCTAATAGTTGCCCAAGCACCGAAGACAAACATCGGTCATAACTGAACTGGATTATCTGATATAAATTTATATGTAGACTAAATGTTTGAATAGCGCCTGACTGAAAAATGCCACCATTTCTGAGCACACAGAGCAAAACAAACTCCTTGCCTGTTACCAATCAAGGTCTTGCATCACAAACAAACCAGGTATGGTTTATGTGAGTCTTGTCATTGGAGATCCTACATGATCTAATCATTTATACATTGATGACATGGACTTACAGCACATAGTATGTAACGGGCTAAGTAAAATGTCTACAATGTCTAAATGATGTTCAATTGTTCATTGGTAAACCGAGACGCTTTAATCTCTATATGCTTTAAATATATAAGCCATGATATTATATATTATTATATTATATTGTATTGTACTGTGTTATATTATATATACCTTATATTCAAATAAATATACGGTATGTATGATAGAATATAAGTATAATATAGTAATTTATACATTCATTTTTTGTTAAAATGTATAAGTATACATGTCCTGAAAGATATCTCCATCTTCATTGGTCACATGTGTCATCAGCTGAGTATGCTAAGTCTTGTATATATGTAAAGTATAGTGTCTGCTAAACATTTTGATTGATAATAATTTTTCTGACAACTTATAATATAATATCTTACATTTATATTATTTTCGCTTAATTATTGACAGGCACGACTTGTGCATACATGCACATGGACTTTTGGTCAATGCCTGTCAATGAATTATTCTTATTGATAAAGTTCATATTAAATATTGTATTATCAAATATTATGTATACATGTATATATAAGCAAAATGTATGAATGATGTGTGAATGTTTATGTTTGAGTTATCTCCCTACAATGTTAGTTATACATGTATTTTTTTCATTTCATAGTAAATTTATATATTAATTTTATATTTATACGATCCAATTGTCACCATAGGAGAAAATGTATATAGGCTTGGCCTGTTATTTAATCCTTTTGACTAATACCAGCAAATGTCAATAAAATTTGTTGAAATGAAAAAAAATGTCTACAAGGTTTTATATTATGTTTCAGATTTGATAGGGGACGTACAGCATATAGTATGTAACGGGTTAGGTGAAATGTCTACAAGGTTTTATAATATGTTTCAGATTTGATAGGGGACGTTAGATCAGGAAACATTTGACTTTACCAACTAATTAGTCATAACTTTATTCTTTAACAACATCAGGTTAACATTATATATCAAAGTAGAATAATACAAAACAAGGTAATGTATGCACTCGTCCACTTTAAGCAATAAAAAGTTGAACATATTTAATTTTAATGAAGGTTACACTTTCATACATATATATATATATTCACAATTACAGGAATACAAAGCAAACTATTCACCTCCATTATACAAAAAATAATCATAAAAAGTAAATTCATTTTCTTTATAATTCCTAAAATTTGTACTATGATTAATTACCTTGTGAAACACACTTTCTGTTTTCTGTTTACATGAGAAGATATATACTTTTGAATCATGTTAAATGGGTTTTTTTGTTTTTTGGGGGGGGAGGGGGGGGGGGGGGGTCCAATTCTCACAGCAGGGAAAACTGAACATTGCTGTCAATGTATTTTGATAATGTTAAATACACATTTTTTCGACCAAATCTCAGTTACTAACGCTCATTGAACTGAACTTCACACAAGATACACGATGTTATATAGTGTTTTATAGGAAAAGTCGATCAAACAAATACACATTCATTGGCGGAATGTTGTTTTTGATCTTACGAAGTCCCTATGTATTAGTTCAGTCATCCCGACGGCAGTCTTTTTATTCCGAGATATATTAAATTACCTTTATATGTTTATTCTAGGGAAAATGTCAGGATAAAGCAAGTAATGGCTGTAATCTTTCAGTTATAGTCGATATAATAAATATGAAACGTGAAAACATTATCAACAAAATCTTACGTAAGAATACAATAATGCTGGTTTATATATATAATTATCTTTCAGTGTTGAATACGTGCCTACGTGAAGCCAGAATGACTTGCGATGATACAAGACACTTAATATTGATATGCATGTGGTTAGTTTTCAAAGTATCCGCTTATTATCTCAGTAATAAGAAGTATAATATGACTATTTGCTACTTAGGAATCTCCAGCACTATTTATAATGTATTGAGTATTGTTTAATGTCCTATATAAGCTTATGCCATTTTAGGGCGGCCTCTCCCCTGTGTGCGAGATACATTGCAGATGCGTGTGGCGAGTGTCTGCGTGTTTTGGGAGTTTTCGAAAACCCCGATAGAAGTATGTACATTTACAAACCGGTGCATGCATACGAAGGCGACGATGGCTGCCACCAGCCAAATGGAATGTCATTTATTATGACAAAAAGCAATATATCTTGGCCCATATTTAGAAAGGAGATTTCTATCAATACAAGAATTCAAATTAATTTGCTATGTTCCTGATAGTGTTAATAATCCCATAATCCAATGAGTCTATACATATTTTATGTTGGTTATTTTGTATTCTCCTTCAGAGTGATTTGCACGGATTATATCTCTTTTTATTTTGTTGCTCATATTGTTCCAGAGGTTGCTTCTGATTTCAGTGTTTAATTTCCTTTACTTTCTTCTTTTGTTGAAGAGTTAAGGATAAGAAAGAAAAATGTTATGAGAATGAGAAACCAATAAACATTTTGATACATTTGTTCAATACCAGAAATATTTATATTCCATATTTTTATTATATCTTTAAGCAGTTCTTAAAGTATTTGTAAATATGTTAGAAATAGGAAGACTTTTTAAATGCAAAAAAATGGAATGCCGTTCATAGGTTAGTTAGCGATCACACACATCAGGATTTTTCAGAATTTAGTTTATGTAAAGGAACAAAACCCCTATAAACTATAAAAAAAACTATAGCAATATACTAAACGAATGAAGAATTGCAATAAACTATAGCAATAGACTATAGCAATAAACTTACAAAATAAACTAAAAGCAATGAACTGTAACAACCGACTATATCAATAAACTAAAAAATAGAATCTAGTCATAAAATATAAAAAAATAAACTATCACAGTAAACTATAGCAATAAACTACACAAATAAACTATCACAGTAAACTATAGCAATAATCTACACAAATAAAGTATAGCAATAAAGTATAGCAATAAACTATAGCAATAAACTATCAAAATAAACTATAGCAATGACCTGTAACAACTAACTTTATCAATAAACTAAATCAATCAACTAAAGCAATGAATAAACTATAACAATAAACTGTAACAATAAACTATAACAATAAACTACAACAATAAACTGTAACAATAAACTATAACAATAAACTGTAACAATCAACTGTAACAATAACTATAACAATAAACTGTAACAATAAACTGTAACAATAAACTATAACGATAAACTATAATAATAAACTGTAACAATAAACTATAATAATAAACTATAACAATCAACTGTAACAATAAACTATAACAATAAACTATAACAATAAACTATAACAATAAACTATAACAATAAACTACAACAATCAACTATAACAATAAACTATAACAATAAACTATAACAATAAACTATAACAATAAACAACAACAATAAACTGTAACAATAAACTGTAACAATAAACTATAACAATAAACTGTAACAAACTATAACAATAAATTATAACAATAAACTGTAACAATAAACTATAACAATCAACTATAATGATAACTGTAACAATAAACAACAACAATAAACTATAACAATAAACTATAACAATAAACAACAACAATAAACTGTAACAATCAACTGTAACAATCAACTGTAACAATAAACTACACCAATCAACTATGACAATAAACTATAACAATAAACAACAACAATAAACTGTAACAATAAACTGTAAGAATAAACTATAACAATCAACTGTAACAATAAACTACAACAATCAATTATAACAATAAACTGTAACAATAAACTGTAACAATAAACTATAACAATAAACTGTAACAATAAACTACAACAATCAACTATAACAATAAACTATAACAATATACAAGAACAATAAACTGTAACAATAAACTATAACAATCAACTACAACAATAAACTATAATAAGAAACTGTAACAATAAACTATAACAATAAACTGTAACAATAAACTATAACAATAAACTACAACAATACACTGTAACAATAACTATAACAATAAACTGTAACAATAAACTATAACAATAAACTATAACAATAAACTGTAACAATAAACTATAACAATAAACTACAACAATAAACTGTAACAATAAACTATAACAATAAACTGTAACAATCAACTGTAACAATAACTATAACAATAAACTGTAACAATAAACTGTAACAATAAACTATAACGATAAACTATAATAATAAACTGTAACAATAAACTATAATAATAAACTATAACAATCAACTGTAACAATAAACTATAACAATAAACTATAACAATCAACTATAGCAATAAACTATAACAATAAACTATAACAATAAACTACAACAATCAACTATAACAATAAACTATAACAATAAACTATAACAATAAACAACAACAATAAACTGTAACAATAAACTGTAACAATAAACAATAACAATAAACTGTAACAATAAACTATAACAATAAACTATAATAATAAACTGTAACAATAAACAACAACAGTAAACTATAACAATAAACTATAACACTAAACTATAACAATAAACAACAACAATAAACTGTAACAATCAACTGTAACAATCAACTGTAACAATAAACTACAACAATCAACTATGACAATAAACTATAACAATAAACAACAACAATAAACTGTAACAATAAACTGTAACAATAAACTATAACAATCAACTGTAACAATAAACCCTACAACAATCAATTAAACAATAAACGGTAACAAAACTAAACAATAAACTATAACAATAAACTGTAACAATAAACCGTAACAATAACTGTAAAAATAAACTACAACAATAAAACTTAAACAATAAACTATAACAATATACAAAACAAAAAACTTAACAATAAACTATAACAATAACTACAACAATAAATATAATAAAACTGTAACAATAAACTAAAACAATAAACTGTAACAATAAACTATAAACAATAAACTACAACAAACCTGTAACAAAACTAAAACAATAAACTGAACAATAAACTATAACAATAACTTAACAATAAACTATAAAAATAAACTGTAACAATAACTATAACAAATAAAATACAACAATAAACTGTAACAATAAACTTAACAATAACTGTAACCATCAAACTGAAACAATAATTTAAAAACCCAAAAAACTAACAAAAAACCCGTAACAATAAACTAAACGATAAACATAATAATAAACTGTAACAATAAACATAAAATAAACTATAACAACCCAACTGTAACAATAAACTAAACAATAAACATAACAAAAACTATAACAATAAACTAAAACAATCAAACTATAACAATAAACTATAACAATAAACTATAACAAAACAACAAAAAAAAACTGTAACAATAAATGTAACAATAAAATATAACAATAAACTGTAACAAACATAACAATAAATTAAAACAATAAACTGTAACAAAAACTATAACAATAAACTATAACAATAAACTAAAATTTGATACTGTAACAAAAACAACAACAATAAACTATAACAAAAACTATAAAAATAAACAACAACAATAAACTGTAACAATCAACTGTAACAATCAACTGTAACAATAACTACACCAATAAACCCTATAACAATTAAACTATAACAATAAAAAAACAACAAATAAACGGTAAAAACAATTAAACTGTTAAAAAAACATAAACAACAACGTAACAATAAACACACAACAATCAATTATAACAATAAACTGTAACAATAAACTGTAACATAAACTATAACAATAAACTGTAACAATAAACTATAACAATAAACCTACAACACTCAACTATAACAATAAACATTGTAACAATAAACTTATAACAATAAACATGTTAACAATAAACGACTAAAAATAAACTACAACAATCAACTGTAACAATAAACTACAACATTCAAACCTTATAACAATAAACCTATAACATATAAACTACAACAATCAACTCAGTAACAAATAAACTATAACAATAAACAACAACAACAATAAACTATAACAATAAACAACAACAATAAACTGTAACAATAAACTATAACAATAAACTATAACAATAAACTATAACAATAAACTGTAACAATAAACTGTAACAACAAACTATAACAATAAACTGTAACAATAAACTATAACAATAAACTGTTGCAATAAACTATAACAATAAACTGTAACAATAAACTATAACAATAAACTATAATAATAAACTGTAGCAATAAACAACAGTAAACTATAACAATAAACTATAACAATAAACTGTAACAATAAACTGTAACAATAAACTGTAACAATAAACAACAACAGTAAACTATAACAATAAACAACAACAGTAAACTATAACAATGAACAACAACAGTAAACTATAACAATAAACACAACAGTAAACTATAACAATGAACAACAGCAGTAAACTATAACAATAAACAACAACAGTAAACTATAACAATAAACAACAACAGTAAACTATAACAATGAACAACAACAGTAAACTATAACAATAAACAACAACAGTAAACTATAACAATGAACAACAACAGTAAACTATAACAATAAACAACAGCAGTAAACTATAACAATAAACAACAGCAGTAAACTATAACAATAAACAACAACAGTAAACTATAACAATAAACAACAACAGTAAACTATAACAATAAACAACAACAGTAAACTATAACAATAAACAACAACAGTAAACTATAACAATAAACAACAACAGTAAACTATAACAATAAACAACAACAGTAAACTATAACAATGAACTATAGAAATAAACTAAAACAGTTTCAGACTATGCGACGGATGCCTACTAAAGTATCATTTGTTGGGTTGTGACTGCAAAGAATGAAACAGGCGCATGTTTATACAGGCTTATATAAGTTTATCAAGTTTAAAAGTATCACATATTCTGTCGGGCGTTTTATTGCCCTTGGTATAGAAGGTATCACAGGTGTGTACCTCGCACGTTCAGTTTCGCTATCTACACCTGTAGGATATGCTAGGAAAAACTCAAAGGCCCAGCTATTTGATTGGTGTCAGGACAAAATATCTAACCTGTTCCTTGAAAACATATATGGGACGGGGGAAGGCACTTTAATAAATTACATATGGCGGGATGGGTTCAAATTAAAATCACATCTATGGGTGGGTGGGTTTGAACTAAATTAATTATGGTGTTTTGTGTATGTGATGCGTTTGAACCATTTTTATATTAAAATTGCTCTACGTGGGTACCATTCACAAAAAAAACTAATTCTACCAGAAATGATATATGGAGAATTTTAAATTGTTTTCAAACTATGATTAGGCTAATCACATTTTGAACAACGGACCCTGGTCTTAATGTCAATGTCCTTTTTCAGGGGTATTTTTTTCTTCGTAATTTCCCCTTGTTTGTCAATTCGGAGTTAAAATCACGGATTCGTTATTGTCAGTGTTTTTTTTTTTTTTTTTTTTGTCATTGCATATTCTTTAGGGACGGAGAGAGGCAAAGAAGATGTTGAATGCATAGAAAAAAAGGAAACGTTTTTACTTTTTATATGAACTTCCCAGGTTAATATTTTATTTTGATTTGACATGTAATGTATTATAATAAGTACATAATAGACTATGGTAATGTATAACATGTTTTGATTAATAAGCCACTACATAGTTAAGATATGCCAGACACCTGCGTCACACCAAATGATATAATGATAAAACAATACCCCAACACTCTATCCTTTAATAGATGCCATTGTTTTCAGTTAACAAAGCACACTAAATCGTTCAGCCGTAAATAGACGAACATTTCTATACCCAATATAGTGTTTGTCGAGCGCAATGTTCGGATTTTAACGCTTTGTTAGCTTGACGAACCTAAAATTAGAAATGATAATTTTTCTTATTCAAAATTTGATATAATTTTATCTTTTGCTCATTGCATGAAATTATCTTTTAAAAATCCAGAAAGCTGCAATTCTATATTCATCATCATATATTATGATACATGATTAAAGGTAAAAGCAGAAATTCAAAATCAACAGGAAAAAGGGACAGTTATTTTACGAAGAATTTACGAACACTTTCAAATCATGTGTACATATAACAGGATCATTTGACGAAGAGAAGATACTGGTATTTTGGTTTCTGGACGTTATGAAAGCGCCATATGTTCTTCTTGCTGAAGGAAATATTTGCACCAATATACCTAAATAAAAAATAAAAAGATATGATGAAAACCTAAGTTTTTTCCTTAAAACCATATTGATAAACATTCGGCTGAACAATTTTGAAATATGACTAAAATTTAGTCAAAGTTGTAAATATGATAACATTTGAGACTGACAAACCTGTTAGATTTAGAAATACAGATCCGGCATACACTGGCCGATGTCAATGAACCGTGACTTGTATACGTCTGTAATGGATATCGCCTTTGTTTGCTGTACAGACTGTTAAAACCTAAGTACGTGTATAAGATATATGATATATATCATCGTTTATAAATATATCATGTTATTGATACAATATCATTTTTGGATTAACACAGGCGAGAAGCCTAACAGACAGAATGGTAAGTGTAAGTAAGAAATGTATACGTCTGAATGTCCGTAAGAAAAAATAAGCATATACTTAAGACATAACTATTGTAAATTAATCATCGTAAATAATCATTATTTATTTTACAACAATTGCGTAACAATTCATATTAAATGATACTAATCACTTTTGTCGGTCTGGATGGAAGCGGGCGAGGGACCTTACTATGGAAGAAACCGGAGTACCCGGGGAAACACACCCACGACAGGTTACCCCATACCCGTTTCACGTCCGATCGAGGAATCGAACACCGGCCGCCTAGGTGCAATTGTATTATCACTGTGCCATTCAAACTGATATGTATATCGTTGTTATATATATATATCTAATTCTTCTCAGGCTGGACTGAATGAATAATAAAATATTAATAACAATGTCAATTAATTCGACCAGATTTAATTTTTTAGTGTAGAAAACTTGTTGTTACTGTAATTATAATCGAGCATAGAAATCGGAACCCCAAGGAATTTAATGTTTTCTGTCGAAGTTATCTCGATCGTGAAAGACGAATTGACTTGTCTCAGAAAATGAACATGAACATGAATGAACATGAATGGGTATACAAAATGTAGAGTTGTTGTTGTTGTTGTTGTTGTTGTTGTTGTTGTTGTTGTTGTTGTTGTTGTTGTTGTTGTTGATGATGATGTTATTGTTGTTGTTGTTGTTTGTATCGGATTCCTTTACTTAGTTAGAACTTTTATAAACTATGTTTTATTGATTCCTCGAACTAAGACTTTAACCAAATGTCTTGCTTTGCGAGATAATGGCGATGTGCTGTCTTTAAATTACTAAAACTATATTGAACATGTCGATTTGATTTACCATGTAGAATTTGGTATCAAGAACACTACACACTCTTCAACATTAGTCGCTTACATCGATCTTTACTAACAACGTAACAAGCAGTGACAGTTTACAACAAAGCTGTACGGATAAGCTTAATGATTTCAAGTTCCCGTTTTGTAATTTTTCATTTCTAGATGGTAACATACCTGCTTGAGAGATGAAGGTCAATGAATACCATACGAAATGTGTATGGTCGACCTCATGATGGAATTGTATTTTTCGAGGGGGAATGGCATATAAAAGCATTTCAATCCAATTGTTCAGCTTTAATTAAAACAACGTTTAAAATTCATCAAGCCACAATATAAGTATGTGAACTGCAGAATAATTATGGGTGAAGTCTAAATATATTTTGTTGATACATATTCAACATGTCTGAAATAAAATATTGTAAAAAATATTATGTCGCTATTAACATTGAATAACAAATAATATAACTTGTTTTGTATAATTGATGCAAAGTAATGTATTGTTAATCGACAGGGAAAAAACGACGAATGCCGAGGAAATGGTGCAAAGTCATGCGATACCGATACAACAACGACTGCAGAGGTCACTACTACAACAACAACTGAACCAGTAACAACAACTACAACTATACCGGAAACCACTACTACAACAACTCAACCGGAAACAACTACAACAACTCAACCGGAAACCACTACTACAACTCAACCGGAAACCACTACTACAACAACTCAACCGGAAACAACTACAACAACTCAACCGGAAACCACTACTACAACTCAACCGGAAACCACTACTACAACTCAACCGGAAACCACTACTACAACAACTCAACCGGAAACAACTACAACAACTCAACCGGAAACCACTACTACAACAACTCAACCGGAAACCACTACAACAACTGAACCGGAAACAACTACAACAACTCAACCGGAAACAACTACAACAACTCAACCGGAAACAACTACAACAACCCAACCGGAAACAACTACAACAACTCAACCGGAAACAACTACAACAACTCAACCGGAAACAACTACAACAACAACCGTTGCTGTAACTACTGGTTCAGGATCAGGAAGTATATACGCGCAAGGATGCCACGATCCCCCCTCACTAGCCTCGGGAGGTGGAAGGCTTATTAATTCCACGGCATTTAGATACTGGTGTTTCAGTGCATATTCAATGCAGGGATTTAATTACATATATTGTATTAACAATAGATGGGTCGGGCCAATACCCCAATGTGTACCTAAATATGCCCATCCAGATGTGGACACCATTATCAAAGTGAACAGAGAAATCAAACAGGGAGAACCATGTAAGTTTATCATTTTTTACTTATGAGATATTATCTGTGTGTGCAATCAACTACGCGTAACCTTCTAATTTTTGTAAATGCCCTTGCATAATCATGTTTATAAATTTAAACAGATGTTGGCCTTAACACGCTTTGGGTTCGACAAATGTATCCATAGTCAGGAAAAAACATATTCTGTGCGGAATAGAAATTGTATGACTGAATGTTAATGGCATTTTTTTTATCTATCATAATACGTGTTGATCACAATTAGAATTTGAAAGTAACGAATTTAATGATTTCGTAACTCACACGATGGAAAGTGATATGCCTGGTATGAGATATATCCTGAAATTTGATCTTGAATCCAAAATGATTGATACTACTCGCCAGGATTTTTTTTATCCCAACAGAATTCGCTTAATATGGTTATACAGAAATGTCTTCTTCATTTCATGTACCTTTTGTTTTGTTTTGTTTTTTGTTGGTTGGTTTTTTTTGGGGGGGGGGGGGGGGGGGGGGGGGTTTTGTTTTGTTGTTGTTGTTTTTTTTCTTCTTTTTTTGTAATTTTAGCGTCTCATTTCATTACAGTACCAGATTGGTTTCTGTTGGCGATGCTAGGGTTTTTTGGAGTGGTTGCCCTTTCCTGTCTCATTGCTGTCCTAATGTGCTGTCTGCACCTCACTGGGTAATGTGTCTGCTTTTTTAATACAAAACAAACATTATTTCAGTAATGAAACTAAGTACAAAGGAAGACCATTATTAAATAACCATTCCTACATACATTTTTATCCTGCAACTAAAAATGTGTCGGTTACACCGACCGCATATATTGTTGTTATATTCGGTATTGACGAAATCAGCTATATTTTTTTTAATCTTAGCACGTGCGTAAATTCGACCGACCTACATCCAAATCAAAAATTAACGTTTAAAAGACGAACGTTTTTGGAAATTTGTTGATACCGTTCAATAAATGTATCATAGAATCTTAAAAAGAGCAGAAAAAATAACAGAAAAAGAAAATATATATATATATAGAGAGAGAGAGAGAGAGAGAGAGAGAGAGAGAGAGAGAGAGAGAGAGAGAGAGAGAGAGAGAGAGAGAGAGAGAGAGAGAGAGAGGTACTTGTAGAAAATGAGAATATATTGTAAAAGACAACGGGCAGGCAGATGACATTATGAATATTAACTATGTATATTGAATTGTATACCAACTTATATTAAGCTTTCACTATCAACAGTAATGTTTTGAACGTGTTTACGAATAATGTTGTATGGTTTTATATCTAAAGACTAGCTTTGAGCGATATTCCGAGTTATCGAAGTATGCATTCAACAATAAACAATTTCAAATTCAACATTTAACAAATCTACTTCCCACTACCGTTGGAGAAAACAGACGCGGTCTTAGAAATAGTGAAAATTATATAATTCCCTTCTTCAAATTATCTCTTACAAAGCAATCTTGTCTACCTTCATCTTTGATGATTTGGAATGCTCTTGGCAATGATATTTGATATATGCCCTTCTCTTCTTTCAAGTCCGCTTTAACTTCAAAAGTACATTATTCAGTCCACCTTACTATCTAAGTGGTGAACGAAAACTTAATATTATCCATACTAAATTGAGACACAATTTCAGTGTTCTCAAATATGATCTTTACTATGCAAACCTGGTTCAGGACTCAAATTGCATTAATTGTGGTTACCTTTGTGAGAATGCCTATCACTTCTTTGAATGCCAGACTTGCTCAAATGCCCGTGCTGTCCTTTTTAATCATTTACGTAGTTTGAATATGAATGTATCTCTAAGATTGCTACTGTTTGGTGATGAAAATATGTCTTTGGATTTAAATTGTGACGTTTTTAATAAAGTGCACCTTTTTATTAGATCCAGCGGAAGATTTTGACATGTTTAATTATGATATTGACTTAATACAAATTAGTATCTTATTGATGTCATTAACAGTCTATGTTGCCATCTGTTTGTATAATTGTTGTAAGGAGATAGCTTCATAAGTTGCTATAACTTGCGTCTGATCCTTTTCACCGATTTTGGTTAATAAAATATGTTTAAAGTCAGCAACGTGCGAAATCAATGTGAGTACAGGAAGGTACATCACAAGGAAGATAGTGTATAGTAAAAAGTAACAATTCATTGTATAAAAAAGTATGACAAATATAGCCTAACAATGAAAACCGTTGCAAACAACAAAGTTATTCTTTTACAATTAATGAAAGGAGAAAAACTGAACTACTCGCCCAATCAAGTTTGTTGGAAGTGTTCCTCCACACATGATTATATTGTCCGTGACGTAGTCATCATAATATCACTATTATTTGGATATTATTGACTACCTGTGATTCTCTATTATTGTTGACAGGTCAATTGATGTTTTTGATTACCTGTGATTCTCTATTATTGTTGACAGGTCAATTGATGTTTTTGATTACCAGTGATTCTCTATTATCGTTGACAGGTCAATTGATGTTTTTGATTACCAGTGATTCTCTATTATTGTTGACAGGTGTTATTCCGGTCCTGTGTTTTCGTTTGGGGCCAGACACGTGTATCCTAAGAAACAGCTCTGTACCTGTCAGGATTATTGCTGCTGCTGCTGCAGATGTTGTAAATTCTGTAAAATGTGTTGTGTTGGAGATGAGGTAAGTTGGAATATACAGCATGCACAACACATATGTCTTAGCATACAGGCAATAATTATGTACATTAATTACTGTTAAGCGTGTCCTTTTCCTCAGGGGATCCAATATTTTTAGCAGTATATAAGATTGAATCAAAGACTTATTTCATTTATTTTCAAAATTTTTCTTCCGCAGTTTTATTCGAACCAGAATCTTTTGAAACCACGTGTTGCTCGGTTTTCCAAGTTTTGCGTATGTATCCAAAATATGTCACGAAAATCGTGATTATAGGAACTCGCCATTGAATATTGAAGCGACTAGGAGAGTCACGCACGTAGATATGGAAGCATGGATGTAACTATCTAGAAATAGGAACTTAACATTTGAGAAATTGTAATATTTGCACTTACCATACAGCTTAGTGGTAAACTATACCTAATGGCTACGTTGTTTGTAAAGATCAATGTAAGAGGCTGACGTTGAAAAGTCTGTAGCGTCCTTGATTTCAATACAGCTTTAATTCTTAATAAGATAATAGACCGTCAATATATCTAAAGTGAAAATTGAAGAATGTTCAAACGTCACTTTTTCCTGATCTGATAATTTGTCCAATTATTTCATCCTCCTCGGTCGGTCAAGAGAGGGCACTGCAATGTTTGGAATGGGTAACAGTAGTGTTAGAAATATGAAAACATAAAAATACTAAGAATAGAACTAAGAAGAAAATAACATCCATTAGAATATGTATAAAATGTTATATAACGCTAAAGAGATCTGGTAACGAAAGTAAGCATTTTTATCTAGACTTTCGGCAGTGTGTTATATTTTGATATTTGCTTTTGCGTATAAAAACGTGTAGGCAATATCATAATTCTAAGTAAAAATCTATAAATCTAGGGCAAAATTTGAACAAAAATATAGGTTTGAAAGGAAACCCTTGAAAATCTACAGGGAGAATAAGACCAGGGGTTCCGACAAGGTAAGCGTCCTCTGCTTCATCGACGACACCCGCCATATAAATCTAGGTCACGGCGACACCCGCCATACAAATCTGGGTCACGGCGACACCCGCCATACAAATCTTGGTCACGGCGACACCCGCCATACAAATCTGGGTCACGGCGACACCCGCCATACAAATCTGGGTCACGGCGACACCCGCCATACAAATCTGGGTCACGGCGACCACCGCCATACAAATCTGGGTCAAATGTGGGTTTAATCACATTCTAAAAATCGAATAGGGTTGTGATAAAAGCACACTACAGGCATATCAGCAAGCAGAACACGTCTGACGTCAAGTCGCACAAGGAAATAAAATAGAAATATAATATTTCCAAATAATATCATGATGTCGACCATTAATGTTCAAATGAGTGAACAAATCATCATATCAGTAGTTATTCATAGCATTTTTCTTCTGTTCTCCATTTGCTATCGTCTTTGTTAAACTTAATCACATACAATTATGTTTCAATCACGTAGAAAAGGGAGATCATTCTACAATTTTAAGAAAGCAATATCGGCAAAAAATATCATTTGTTATAATACCGATTTTATGATTCAAAATATCTTCTATGGCGATTAGACAGAAACAGGCGGGAATAAAGAAAGTTTAGCTCAAGATGTGAACAGAATGTACGACATGTTATCAAAGTTGCAATTAGTGCATTGATTCATGATACAATATTAAAACGGTCCCAAAAAGACAGCGAAAATTCTTCATGCTGACATCAATTTTTCAATAACGGTTTAAAGGATTTGGCTACTGTATGCCGAGGAAGGCTTTCAAAGAAACTTATGAAGTAACAATGGGGACATTTCACTGAAAGTGTACAGGTACTATTGTTTATATATGTGTTTATATATATTAAAGAGGCACAATATATCGCGAGGCTACAGTATATAAATGGGCAGCAATGTATTACCGAATGGTAGTATAGCAAGTCTATGAGGTGTTTATATATGTACGGGGGCGTTAATGTTTGACCTTAGTTGACGGTATATCTTGAATGTTCTCCTACAGAAACTTTTGTAAATGTTCGTACAGGGTGACGAAGAAGAGGATGACGAACAAAATATCGCCATGCTGAAAAATGAAGAAGATAACCAGTATCCTAGACCTAACACCATAATCGAGGTGAAAGAAGTCAAAGAGGTTCCGAATGACAAAGTCGAAAATAAGCAATTATCATCGACAGGAAAAGTTAAAAAGAAAACAAAAACAAATACGCGGGTTCACCAGACAGTAAATTAAGGATAACATACAGATTCTGAAGAGCCATCCACGTGCTGAAGAGTTAAACAGCGAATGTGTATATGTATATATATATGTATATATTTACATTGTATTGCTTTTTTATATCAGTTTTCGAAATAGATGTGGTATTTGACAGATGGAAAATGCAAAATGTCAAGTAAAATATAATGACGTCATATGTTTACCCTATGGGTCGACGGGAATACATAAGTTACATGTTTTCCATCTACTCTCTCAAATCAAAATGTCAGCTCCATCTACACACATGGATTTGATTACACTTTTGGTAATGAAGAGCTTGGATATTTGATAAAGTTAGAAAATTACACAGATCAGATTAGGAAAGGTAAATATCAATACTTAACTTCAGTGTTTCGGCATTTGTACTCTTTATAAATAGCAGCTTATCAGGCAAGCAATATTCCTAGTGTATTGGACAATGACAAGGGGAGGTAACTGGTATGTGTTTGTAGCCATACAGCTCGATCGCCATACAGCAATTGCAGATGTCGTATTCATCATATTGTTGAAATACATGTAATGGTATTAATATTTTAAAATAATAATTTAACATTTAAAAATGTTCTTTGATCTTTTTGTAACCTTATTTTATTAACAAGAAAATCACGTGGAATGTTTACATGTATTTCACCATCATTTAATCAGTTTTGTGGTGTTATTTTAACTTAAATTTACTTATCGTGATATTAGAAATAAATTAATGGGCATGTAATCGATTTTGAGTGTCCCGAATACTGCTACCAAGTACTGTAATATTAAATACAGCACGTATTTAAGGTTACGTTTGTTTTTGTTTTTGTTATCCAATACTTAGTTATCATTATTATAAAACTTAATGATTAATATTTTAAATAAAGTTTTTATTATAACTTTACCGTTGTTTTATATACATATTTCTTTTTATATTTTTATTGTAACATTGATACATAATGTCGATACTATCCGAGATGTACTCTGGTGAAATAGCAAATATGTCCACTTTTATCTCAATTCTAACACAAAATAAGACATGGCAAAATCAAATACATACAAAACAGAAACCATATTCGTGTCGTGAAACTAGCATCAGTATACATTGTACTAATAACAAATGTGTCAATATAGCTCTCGATTTAGAGATAATAACACTTGATGATATTTTTAATACAAATAAGAAAACCCGTTTCCGTGGTATGAAGCAAGCTTTATCTACATATAAGAAACCAATTATAATGTATAATATTTTCTTATCAATTTATATAAAACACAACGTTGATAAAAACACTGTATATAATAACAATAAAATGCAAATATTAACATCATAGGACAATGGAAATATATATGTTTGTATTAAAACAATGTCAAAATATGTATGATATCAGATTGAAAGACAATGCTTTTACATTGACGCCATATTACCACGAGACATTCTGTGTGATACGACACGTTTCAAAAATGTCACTTAAAATTCGATGCAGTATGAAAGTTTGTAATGTGGTTAATTAAATAAAGAAGAGATATTACATCCACAGTTATGCTTTTAAAATATCATAGTAATTTTTTTTAAAAAAACAACAACATGTTTTGTATTAAACATACCAACAAAACAAGATCACAGTCCCTGTCATATACATTTATGGTCACTGTCAATTCCTTAATATACCAGATTATCGGAATGTATTTGTGTAAAAACGACTAATGTATTTCCTTTCATCTATGTTCTTGCGAATGCAGAGTATTGTCTCGTGATTGCAAAACCATTTAGGTGTGTTTTACTGTAGTAAAAGCCGTTATAACGTTGAGATTCTTACCATAAATTCTACAACAAAAAATGTTTCGAAACCGGTATCGATACATCGTTGATAGCAATTTGATAGCCCGAATGTTGTTCAGTAGAACAGATCGGTGCATACTTAAGTTCCATGTGCGTTTCACTTATACAGCGGCGTGAGAGCGTTGAATATTATCTTGCACATCGCTTGAAGGTCATGCTCATGGTTCCAACCCCAATCCGTTCGTGCATTTTGGTCGTCAAACACCTCAGGCCACGAGTCGGCTGTGGAACAATTGTTATTTATTTGAAAATATAGAGAGTAATAATTCTATCATTAAATGGTTAATAATCATAACGACTAACCAGTTTGAATATTCTCAATTTATATTCTAACTTTGCAATGCAAATATGATTTAAATTTTTTTGTGTCACTTTTTGATCAAGTGAATTTGATTGTGACGTAACCGATTTCATTGTGACAAGACTTTCTCGAGTGCTTTTTAGGAA
Source organism: Pecten maximus (assembly GCF_902652985.1). Taxonomy (NCBI): domain Eukaryota; kingdom Metazoa; phylum Mollusca; class Bivalvia; order Pectinida; family Pectinidae; genus Pecten; species Pecten maximus. The sequence continues at coordinate 41,291,927 of NC_047018.1, forward strand.
TTCTCAAACTGATTTTAGCACGTGGAATAGGACATTGAGAGAGATGGAGCGAAATATGAATGATTAAAAAGAATTAGTGTAATAAGTAGGTTGAGAAAAGTCATCAATGACAACAATTACGGTGTATATATCATTAGCTGATATATGTCCTGTAACTATATACGTAGATTTCATTCAAATGATCTGGAATATAGTAATCTGTGGCACCTCTTTCATCTCCGGTTTTGTTCAAGTATATTCTTGTTTATATTTTACTATTTGTGCCAAACGAAATCGTTAATCGCTAGTGTTTACCTAACAATTAGTAAAATTGCTCCAAAGTTAACAGAATAAAGATTACTGCAATAATGAATAAAAAAATAACATTTAATAACGATATGTGTCCGATTATAAGAGGAAATATTATTATTTAAAAAAAACGCAATAAGAGACTGGTGTAAAAACTATTTCAATATATTTTTACAATGTCTGTTAAAATAAAACGGGCATAAAGACTTTTCTGTTAAAACTACTGCATATACTTGTTTGTTTACATAAACAGGTAATCATATATACTTGATAGAAATATAACGTTTTACACAGGAAATGCTCTTGTTTTAAATTATTAAGAATTCTCGACTTAATATATCTAAATAATATAATGCGTACTGATATACATATTTATATAGATATACTTTCTTCTAAACTCACCGATTTGCTGCCTTCCATCGGGGTTGTAAGTTATCGTAAAGTTTGGGACATATTTCTTGACCTCTTCGGCTAGCTCCTCTGGTGTGAAGCTCATAGCTGTCACGTTATAAGTCCGTAGTTTCATTTTCGAGTCCGGAATCTCCATAAACTGTGCTACAGATTTTAGACAATCGGTAATATACATCATTGGCATCCTCGTGTCTGGTCTTAGATAACAATTAAACGTGCCCTTCTTCAGTGCCTCGTGGAATATAGCCACAGCATAATCTAGAAAAGAAGATTTTACATTTTTTTTTTACTAATATAGACCCTATTGAAAATATTTTAATTGGAAGTGAAAAATCAAGTGACAATATAAAAATCGGGAAACATCGTTAACCTACCAGTATTTCAACACTCTTGTGATACAATGTATATGTAAGTTATCGGTAAAACATTAGTATTTTTGCTCACTTTACCAAATTGTAGCAACAAAACATTTAAATTGAATAGTCATTTTAGAATCCTTCTTTTTTCCATTGACGTTTATATCTATTTTTGTTTTACACAGATATAATTGTGTTTTATAGAGCACAAAGCTCGATATACAGAGCCTTAACAACAGTTATGGCAGTCAGATTTTGTGAGTGTATCAAAAATGGTTCAAATAAAGGAAATGATTTCTGGTTAAAACAAGCAGCACATTTGAGTCATTAGGATTGTATTAATTGTATTAATGACAAACAATGCCTTTTTATAACAATACAGATACCGAAAAGGAATAATGTATATAAAACAGTATCATACAGTCGTTTTATCATTCTAGACTCATCAGTCAGTTCTACTCGAGACCAAACATGAGGGCTAAGTAAATGTAAAATCATAGAAGAGTTTTTTTTTAATTAAGATATTGAATAATTCTAGTACAAACACCAAAAACGTTTGTACATTCTACCATTATTCATACAAGATTAACATAATATACAGGTCACGGTCACCTTGCAATCTTAAAGGATTGCACAAAAGGCACACGCCATGCGTACCACCTTTACCTGCACGTTTGCCAGACAAGGTAAACGCCTGTGCTTTTATTCACTGGTAGAAAGTGGTTATGCAATGTTGTCTTACCTGTAACGTTACTAAATATAGAAATCGGATGCACCGTGTGTTTGTGTATGACTGCGTAACATATAGGTAACCGGTTTGGTAACCGAATGTAGGTATGGAGTGTTTAATGTGTCACTATAGGGGACACACCAATGCTAATGTTATACACAGTACGTTTATAAATCTAAATATATAATTCTCTCTGAATACATGTATACATAATGCCTTAACATAATTTGAGTTGTTTGCATACAAATCAATAGTCGAATCAATACTACAGAAATAAATTTAAACTTTTTTTTTCATTTTATATGCACATCATGTATTCCTACCTTTATGGGAGATTTGATACACACTTAAAACTTTGTGATGTTATGCCATTTATTTTCAAATATTTGGTGAGATAACTTTCAAACTTTCTATAAGGAAATCACAGTGTGTTCCATTTCCAAACAATTATTATGTCTACCAAATCCAAGTCTATTTAAAAATTGCGTTATGTGTCTTTTCGTGTGTTATCAGATACTATTATGATAGTTTTTATTTTAGAAAACTCTTTATGGTGTATAAATATTAAGTCATACTGGTTTGTCTGTCTGCTTGTTTGTTTATTTGTTTGTAAATAATCGGATGATGTATATAGGCTAACAACATACTGCAAAAGACCATGTCTGGATTTCATCAACATGTCCAGACCTAAAGACATTTCTTAACGTAATCGTTATAGAATCTAAAGAAAAACTCATTAACTAAAATTGTTTTCCTTAACATTAATAATGATTCCTTATGGTTCTATGTTAATACTGATTTAAAGACTTTCCTATTGTTAAGGAATAATGATAAAACTGGGTTAAGATATTTATAAAAGATCGTACAGCTATTCTTAGACTTACGCACCAGTAGTACCTCCACCTGCGTGTGTATCGGCGGAGATCACACCTGGGAATCTCAGACTTCGAAAGTCAAGTCCATATTTGTGGTAATAATACTGAAAAGGAAAATCAAAACCATAAACATAGAATAAGCCAATAATGCGTCTTGTTTGATTGCATCAGATGCTTTTTTAAATACTTGTATCTAAACATCAGTCGCTTGACACCTCAAGCCATACAAGAAGTGATCATGTCATCGCACCGCATATCCATATTTATATTTAAGCGGTAAAATAGTGAAAATATATAATGTGATTCGAAACATGTTGTTACTATGTATCAAGTGTCGTGGTTTTCCAAACAATATTTCATGATTTGATAGCTCAGAGAAATGCATTAAATTGATTCAGAGATAGAAAATTAAAAATGTCATATTAAGCTTTAACATTTAAGTAATTTGTGGAAAACTAGCTATTTAACTGTTTACAGAAATGCAGCGAAAAGAACGGATATCAACTGTCCGCTATAGCCCATCACACTAACATTTTGTGCATACGGCAAATATGTTTTGTTCTTAAATGATAATAACTTCCTAGAGGCATGTAGCCACTAATGTCACAATGGCTACACGTCCTTTTCACTCATGTTACATATATACAGTTTTGAATACAGGGAAGTAAATTTGACGCATACAAGGTTTTATTTGAATTATTTGCAGCAGTAATTCTCAAGCTATCTCATCCTACCCTGTATACATATGTTAGCATACCTCCCCCATTAGTTCTGCATGCACCTTGGACACCCCGTAAATAGTTCTTGGTCTCTGTATGCACATATCTGGTGTTGGATTTCTTGGTGAGTCGGGGCCGAATGCACCTAGAATTGTAATAAAAAAAATGATATTTATTTCAAATATTGCAAAGTAGGTCATTTAAAATGAAGTATATTTACAACTTTAATTAGTCATAACTCACAATTGATCAAACAAGGACAAAATACAAACAAAATATTGCTTTGTATGGAGATATTCTAAACCAACAAGTACATTTTTGCGGTTAAAATTTTCGAGATTTTCCCCCTTTCTGTCTGCACAGGATGACCACAAATAATTAAGCATATATATCTGACTGCTATATTGAGCTTTTCAGCCTCTTCAGCTGCCTACATTTACAAGAAAGTTGTTGGTTTTTGAAAAGGGAGTTATAAACTTACCAATTGTGCTCGGAACAAAGAGTTTAAGTCTATATTGTCTTGCTAGCTCTAGAACGTTGTGAAGACCTTCAATGTTTACCCTCATGGCTAAAGGCACATTGTTTTCACCAACAGCACTTAATAAGGCACTGAAGTGGATAATCCAGTCGATGTCATGTGTTACTATCATCTCCTGTAGGGCTTTAAACTCCAGAATATCCGCGAACAGATAGGGACCTAAGCAAAGATAATACATACATTATTAAGGGAGTAAATTGATATACAGTTTAAAAACAAATAGAAAAACTCCCAAAAAAATGTCATTAAGTTTTCTATCATTGTCAGATATATAAATGTATGTTCTATGGGTTTTAAAGCAGAAGACCACTGATTGTAATTATCCTTGTTTACATGCAAGTAAATATTATTGACACTCGAAGAATTTTGGTTACATATTGTCATACATGTAACAAAATTATGTAACCAAAATTCTTCACGTTTCAATAATATTTTGACATATATATACAGCATAGCCAAAAATTATCAAACTGCATCATACAGCGGACACTTCCTTAAATGTATCGTCAGTTACAGTTAAAACATTGGCGACATAGTAAATTCAAAACAGGTCGAATAAAATGCTAAATTCTGAATGGGCAGTTGCAATAAACCTAGTGGATTTCGTAATTTGCAACATTGGAATTCAAAAGAACTTAAAGTACACGTGTGTGATTGTGTTTGTGTGTGTATGTGTTGTTGTTTTTTTGTTTTTGTATTTGTTTTTTTTTATATTTTTTTTTTTTTATTATTATTATTGTTGTTTAATTATCAATTTTTATTTATTATCCACGATTAAGAGAGGAGGTCCTAATGTTATCAACTACGAATGAGCAAGGATACTTACCGCTTTCCTTAACAGCTTGTGATGGTTTGATTATGTCTGACATAATGACATTGTTCCGTCCATACTTTTGTCTGCAAAATAACACATTTCAAAAATATATGCAAAGCTTTACTGTTATCATTCATTCTTGAAGGTGTAAAAAATATATTTATGCGTGGCATACATTGTGCCATCATAGTTCACTAATAAGCGTATATTATAGCTATTCTATTCTATTTACTTAAAAGCATTTTTGCCGTTCAGGAAGCATGGCCGTAATGAAAATGGAGGCAATTGTTTTGACTAATGAAACACGTTGTCACATCTGAGACGTTGTAGATATTTTAATAGAACATCACTATTTTTTTCATGCAAAATAAATCAAATTAAACCTATTTAAAAACAAATTAAGAGTGAGAGGACAGGTATTAAACAAGACGAATTGTGGGCAAATGAATACTGTGTAACAAGAAATGTTTGTGTATATTTTCGTTCGTGGTTTGGATCTCTCAAATAATTTCGTGGGCACAAACTTTCGTGGTTAACCCATGCAACAGTAATTTAACAATAATACAAATAGCAACCATGCAAACAAACAATGTTTATACACGACGAAGATCTCATTTCATACAGTATATACATTATACCCAACATAAATCAGAAGGGTAAATAACGAAGGTTCTATTTACACATAGAAATATATCCGTGATAATGCCGTGTATAAATTCCCATATACTGTAAATCATTATACGTTCGCGTATGCATTATTTCGTTTGAAACTTAACTCTATTGCGAAGAATTTTCAAAATTGATTGTCTACGAAACTGATACTGGCGATAGATTTTCTAATGGGTCTACAAGGGAAGCTAACGCCCAAATGTATTTCTAACTCGAAAATAAGGCCTTGAAAACTCTCAAATAGGATCATTTTGTTTGTCTATAATTTGGCTATATGCTGTATCTTTAAAGACTAATAACATATCATAGGTTCATGTAAAATATGTGTAATACTTATTGTCGCGTATTGAGTGTTATAACTAAGATACAGACAGGATTTCTGACTACAATATGCTAAGTATACCTTGCACTGACGCGCGTTTATTATATACAAATAGACTGTACACATATGTATCTCTTTATGCATTTTAGCGCTATCACATTCTTAGGCTATTCAGGTATTTTACGACACCAGATGGTGATACATGGTGTACGCGGAGAAATAAAAGCCAGCCGTTACATCCATTCATGCCGCTCAACAAATACATGTAAGCCGTATTTGTTTTATTTAAATCTAGGTTCAAGGATGAAATGGTTGCATTGTAAGTCAGATATTACACAATACGATGCATTTCTGCTGACTCAGCTCAGACGAGTAAAATCACCTGTTATTGATATAGAAGACTACGGAGACTCTTAACAGTCATTATAGTATTGTATCATAGCTACGGAGACCCATACCAGTCATACATTTATAGTTATATATCAGAACTACAGAGACCCATGCCAGTTATTTATTTATAGTATTGTATCATAGCTACGGAGACCCATACCAGTCATACATTTATAGTTCTATATCAGAACTACGGAGACCCTTACCAGTCATACATTTATAGTATTGCATCATAACTGAGGAGACCCATACCCATCCTACATGTATTGTTATATATCAGAACTACGGAGACCCTTACCAGTCATACATTTATAATATTGTATCATAGCTACAGAGACCCAAACAAGTTATTCATTTATAGTCATATATCAGCCCTACGGAGACCCATACCAGTCATACATTTATACTAACATATCATAACTACGGAGACCCATACCAGTCATACATTTATAGTATTGTATCATAACTACGGATACCCATACCAGTTATTCATTTATATTTACATCTGTCTCTTCTTCACTGAGTAAACTCTGACTGAAATTAGCGTAAACGCAATAAGAAATAGGTTCAGTGGATTAATAAGCGCGGGAATCGGTAAAATAATCATGACGTCGTCTATTTTTGACATTGCCGGAACGTCAATTAGACGGCGCCATTTTCAAAGGATTGATCACGTAATTTCAGCGTTTTCCCTGTTACCTGGTATGAACGCAATGTGAGAGACATATTCAAAATATAGCGCAACTATGAACGCGCTATATAGAGTATGTATGTATCCCATTGCGTTCATACCACCGTAAACGCAATAAAAACACCGTTCAATCTCTATATAGTATTATCACTTTGGAGACCCTTCCCAGTTATTTCTTTATAATAGTGTATCATAACTAGGGAGACCAATACAAGTCATCTATTTATAATTATGTATCATAACTACGGAGATTCATACCAGTCACCAATTTACTGTAATGTATGGGAACCAATAATAGTCATCAATTTACACAACAATGTATCAAAACTACGCAAAAATGAAAACTTTAGAAAAAACGCTTTCTGGTACCGATTATTAACTACTTTATTTTTTTAAATTATATCTCTCATATATCATACTTTTCCAAGTTATTTACAAAGTTCTTGATTCATTTTGAGATATTTAGCAGAAAAGATACAACGACATTACGCAGGTTCATAATTTTAACAATGAGTGTAAAATTTGAGTCGATCACTTGATGGATAACGCAACTTCATCTTCTTTATTGTAATATTGATTTCAAAAGCATTTTTATGCATCCGTATGACAGCTGATTTTGATATTGATAATGTGTCATGATATAACCACTAAAACCGTTTAAAACGGGATTCGAACCTAAAATTCCACAAGTCTAGGAGAATACGTGCACCCTATAATGTGTTTGGTTAATGGTGATTAACCGAGACCATATCATCCCTTTAATGGTCAAAAACAAAGAGGAAACTAATAATAGTAAAATAGATCATAATTTAAACTCATCGATAAAACGAGGGTGAAACATAAACACATTCATGATAGATTCAATGGTAATCCGAAAGTGGGAGCGTCTTTTGTTTTGTTGACTTCACCCACCATATAAATCTACGCCTAATAAATGGCCGGTCACTTCCTCAAATTAAGAGCTAGGGTATTTATACCCACGAGTAAATACATTAAAATGCTAAACAATCATGAGAGTTAAGCCCGAGACACTCGACCTCTTAAATGTGGAGACTGTACATGTGCTATCTTGGCAATTCTAGCAGTCCAACTCAATAAAGATGAGGTTATTCCGAACTGAAGTTGACACGACAGGAGCTAACGACACGAAAACACCAGAAAATTCAGCATGACCTGCCATTAACAGAAGGCATCAGTCCGACAGGTATTGGCTACAAATTTACCTTAGTTCCCGGGCTAGTCCAGTGCCGAGCTGTCCAAGGCTTCCTAAAATAGACATAGCAATAATCACTTAACACCAAACATAGACAATACAAGTTACATATCTCAATTATAACTTTATTTTTCACATGAGTGATTTCAAAGCTTAACGCTGTTTTCGACAAAATCTGATTTACCTGTCAAAGTAAAATCAGTTGACAATCCTGGTATGCATACATACGTTATCTGAATATGTCTAACGAAAAATGCACACTTGTTTCTTTTCGTCACATGAGGCATTTGCATAAGATATAGATTACACATGGTTTTTTTTTTATTTGCACACAAGAGTTTGATACCGATCTATTCTAAAATGTAGTTCAGTGTGTGTGTGCAATCTAGTGACTCATCATCCATGTCTCGACGACGCCTCTGGCTAGTACAGATTAAGCACTAAAAACGACAGCGATGACTTCAATCGATCATCGTCGGGACAATGTTCAAGCTCATATAAGTAAACAATACAAGGGATTCATATTACTTTGATAATTCTTATTTGTTTTGTAAAATAATACATGTAATAGCATTTAAATTTGTTATTAGAATTAATATTTTTTAATTATATTTTTGTTGATTTATCTGTCTCTTCACAAATATGGTAGAAAATAATTTGTTATTGGAGACAGACAAGACATACATAATTTGGGGACGAACATACAGAAAGTTAAGTATAAACGAAATTCAATTATCTCCTCTGACGTATACAGTGTATATGAACCCGTCAACGGGGAAAACCAGGTATTGCTAAAGGATAAGAAATTATATTCTTAATCGACAACAATCTCCATGTAACTCCAGAAAAATTTAAATAGTGCAATCCTGTCAATATCGATATGAAGAGATATAACATACAAAACAAAAACTGCTTCATTAATTCACAATATAATTAAATAATGTTATTCATAAATTTGATATATAGAAAAAAATTAAATCTTTCAAATAATTTATTCATTAGTAATATAAGAAAATAATGATATATTTCTCAAATCACTTCATTAACTCACACTATAAGAAAGTAATTATATCTTTCAAAGTCGTACAAAATATATATATTACTAAAGTATATAATATTCAAGGTATAAGTACTAGTACCGCTTGTTCTTTTTAATTAACTACTAACGGGGAGAAAACTTCAGGATTGAAGACCTCCTTATAACTTTAGGCACATCTAAGGTATATATATTTTTTTTCTAAATTTCATCAAAAAATCTTAACCTTTGACTTAACATTTAGTTACATACAAAACTATAGAAACAGAAAATGTTTACTGCAAAATAAACGCGATGAAGTGGCCTATTTCTATATGTATCTTATATGATGTCATTAGAGTTCCGCTGCTGCAATGTTAGTCGATATTACCTTAGTAAGAAATACGAATACATGTCTATATAGGGAACGTTTAAAATTTGCTGATTCAAGCATGCGTGTACGTATCAACTTTCCAAAATAGGCCAGTACGCATAATTGGAGGAGCAGGATAGGACATGAATTCTAAACTTTTAAAAAGTTTGACTTGAGTCAAGTGAAGATAGCATGGTATGTTATGAAAAAATTAATGAAATCATTTTGAATGGAAACCAAATTTCTCATATTTAGATAAAGGCTTCAAATAACCTTGATGAGTATATTTGATAATTAAAATTATAAAATAATGGCACTAAGCCATTACTGATGTTAAACTGAAAATATCACAACCAGGAAAAAAGAACGTCTTTGGATTAGCCAAATCTACGTTATTGCTTTATCAATTGTCATCTTTGTATGCATGATGGTAATACATATAATTGATTAAAATCAATCAAGGAGGAAATATCATGGATTTAACACAAGAAAATATTACGTCATTTTTAGATTAGGGTCTCAATAACATATTAAAACTAATCCTAACTGTGATCACAACAATGCTCTTAAAATAACTTATTTATATTTGCTGTAAAAGACAAATAATGAGCAATGTGGTGAAGAAAAGTATAAAAATTACATATGCATTCGTTTGAACAATTAAAAGAGATTTTGCCTATAGACATTTTATTTTCAAATATCAGGAAAACATGATTTTTAAATCAGACATTTTGTTGATTAACTGTAGAACTTTAAGCCTGTGTTTTTTCTTAGGTTTGCAAACCAAGAATAAATCTCCAAGATAACAACGAATAACTACCTGTTATGAGAATTTTGGGGTGTTGCGGATTCACTCCCTCGGCGTCAGCCCCTACGAATGATGAGTTCAGACGGCTATTTACGGACCATAACACCCGACTAGTTTCATTTGCCAATACGAATGCATTTCTAGTCCTTGCAAAATTTGATATCAACGTTGCCATTGTAGAGTGCTGTTTGAAATGTCCTTATGTGTTGAACTGAAAAAGAAAAGAAATTTTGTGAGCAGAATGCAGAAACTGTTATTTCACTTCTTAATATTTCAATGTCCTGAAATGAAATATGTTACAGTATAAAATCAATGATATTTTTTTACAGCAGAGTATAAAGGTATATCGATACCATACCAGATAAAAAAAATGAAATTATTATCACTACATCATATCACGAAATGTTTATTGTTGTTTTGATACGTTGCAGGTAAATATATATATATCTTTGGTGAATTCCTTCTTCAACCTGCGTAATATATCACGGTTTAACACAAGCGAATCGTCAATGTTTCAACCACAAAACGCTGAAAAGTCTGATTAAAACAGAGTCGTTGGTTATATTTGAAATGATTTCTAAATAATTGTAGATGTATAGTTCAGCCGTGGGTGTTTTGATTTCTTCTATAACAGTGTGGTAACTACTGTGTTAATTACAGTGCCAAAATGTAACGAATCAATACACCATGTACCTCTATCAAAGTGAAGGAATAAATGCATTCCTTGCTCACCTTCTTGAAATAAACCTCTTTTCGTAAACGGGAGTCTCCTTTACATACCCACTGTCGAGACATACATGTATTGATAAACACAACTCATTCTTGAATCAATATGAAATCAATAAGAAAAGTGCTTGTTTCGTTTTAGGTAATATCTGCATTACAATCCAGTTATGTATGTATGCATTCTCAAATCTGTACGTTTACAACGTTTGAAGAACTGGACGCAATTGTGATAAGTACTGCTAGGTTTTTTTTACATTTGCAGAGAGTACATGAAGATTTTTTTTTTTTTTTTTTTTTTTTGTATATGAATAATAAGAACAGTATCTTAATAAATCAGAGAAACGGAGCATTTTTACAGTTTTATTAACTACGAAAAATGATTCATATTACCTTATCTCAGAAATCTATATATATACCACAGTCAAGTAGACTTCGCGAATACGTGGAAATATATTTATGTCTTATTTGCAAACTGTTCACTTTAGAACACTGTGTACCCCAGCCAAAATTGATCGGATATGTACATAATAATTATTCAGGACGCATTCATGTGTTCACTGAAACCCATCAGGACCTTTGTAGTGAAAACCAATAATATCCTGGTTTGGTGAAATACTCAACGACAACAAACGGTTAACATGGCGTTATTTGTCTACTCAAGAGTTACTATTATCTCAGTATGATAAGAAACTGACAAGTGAATATTTTTATCTTTTATAATTTTATCATATTTATATTTCCACTCAATTCAGACTCAATGAACCTACCACAGTTAACTCGAGTCATTTTTCAATGAACTATATCAAGTCCGGCGTAGGAATACGTTTGTCGAGCTTGGACTATATTTTTTTAATTCCTTTTCAAAAGTGATCATATTTACATGAAATAAATTCCTTTAAAACTAATATTTGTTTTAATGTGGTATTAAGTTTGTTTACGAAAGAAATCCTAAAAGTATTAACCATATGTAGACGAAGAGTGATGACGTACATTTCGGTAAGTTCTGTGGTAGACTTGCACAAGTCCCTATTTGTCAAAGACAAAATATTGTACAAAATATCAAAAAAATATAAATATAAGGATTGATTAAAGTTATGTTGAGGTGTATGGGGGTATAAACCTCAATAGGTCTTGAGACAAATGTATTATGAACTGCTTCGCAGTTCATAAAATTTGTTTCGCAGTTCATAAAATTTGTCTCGTGACCTATTGAGGTTTATACCCCCATACACCTCAACATAACATTATTCAATCCTTAATTGACGTGCTTGTAATCATCAACCATTGCATATAAATCTAAATGATAAAATCCTAAAAAAAACCTATTATCAGATCCTAACAAAGTCAAATCTTGTTAAACAGTTTAATAATACAACAGAAAATAAAAAATATCTGTATGAAATTACCATTCCAAAAATGTGTGCACGTCATAAGGAGCCAATATGACGTGTATGAATAATTGGAATGAAACGAAATGTAGGACGAATCCCTTTAAATATCATCACCAGAACGAAATGTAAACCGCTTGTAACACCTGTGTATTATTTATCACGCCCATCTGACACAATTATCGATATAATTAAAGTATAAAAGAAACAATTAATATATTGATAGGAATTGCCAGTGATGTTACGAACACCATACAGCTGTTCTATGACTCGGTTGCGATGTTAGGACATCAAACAGCTGTTTTTAGGACTCGTCAGCAGTGTTATCGGCCAAAAGTGCTGAAATCCAGAACGGATGTCAGTAACATAAAAACGGGTCCAAATCAATATTGAAATATATCACAAAAGTGCACTAACTCAAAACTGGGTTTGAATAAATAGATTAAAGAAAATATAATTGGTATCCAATAACACATGCCAAATGCCTTATTTGGGCATAAGGGGTCATGGGATAATACTTCCTTTTGGCTCCGTAGTGTGACATCTTGTTTCCTTAATTTTTCATCCTGAAGCTGATGTGCAAATCAAAACCAAAATCGGAGTTAAGAATTTTGTAAGACATATCCAATATCCCGCCAAAGATAATGCCATGAAGCCAATGCTATTTGGTGAACTGATCACTTTAAAGTTGGTCTTTAGCGACATGATTTCTTGACCTCACTGCAGAGGAAGAATGACATGCGTGACACAACAAATCTAAGTTTGATCTCTTGTCTACATTGGTCTGGAGCTATCATTGTTAGCTTAGCTTTGTGGAATATTTGTATCGTGTATGTCATGTTTTAATCCATTTGAATAGTGATCACAAAGTTCATAAAATACACATGTTCTTGTATCGTTTGCAATCCAGTATGAAAAAATGTATAAAATGTATTGAATCATGGGGCTAATACACAATTTAATTCATTTTGGCTCTGCTTGATCTAACTCCATAGTACAGTTTAAATCATGTTTGGTTCTTTGTAATCTAACTCTCAATTTATTTTTAAATGTGTTGTTATCTTTTCTGTCTTTTGTAAATCCTTTTTTTAAATGTAAAGGTGTGCACATTCTGTGATATCGAGATTATTTTGTCAGTAACATGAACCAGCTGATCACACTCCCCAACAACGATTGTCTATGTGAATACTAGCTAGCCTGTAATTATTATAGAAATCGGATGACAACACGGCTGGTAAATGATTGCATAGAAAACAGCCATTCGTTTATTTTACGAAAATACCCACTACAACAAAGATTTAGATATCATACTACATGCGAAATAGATATGCCTCAAGCTTAGGCGATACCTAATGCATCGACAATAGGCATGACATGCAGGCTATTGTTTTAGATCAATATTACACATGCATCGTACATATGTGCTTGGCATTGTTCTCCACAAGCTCTTGGGGTTTATAACAGGAATTTACCATTCGAAACAAGCATTCCAAAGACTACGTAATAAAAATATGGTGGTACCATCGATTTTCTGTGTCCGAATTAGGAATGTGTATAGACATGGCTACTAAGTATATATAGTGAGAAACTTTTCCAGACGAGAGTAACTGTCTGAGGATATATAAGTATTTTTCTATTCATGTAAGGTATGTTTTCAATGAAATTTAAAAGATTCTTTGATAAAAGCGTTGCGAATACAGAAATAGTGCAAAAACTACAAACCGATGAACGATAGTGCAGGGATTCGTAAATATGTTGTAGCGTTCTACGACATAAAATGAATATCTGGGGCAGTCATCACACTCCAGTGCTTCCCCATAATTACTCGATATGCTGTACACTTCCCCGTAAGGCTTTGCCCCAATGATTTTTTTTTACTTAGGAGCTATTGAACCCAATCGTAGGTAGGCGTGCTAGCGATATGTGCCATACCGTATTACACTGTGGCTCTAGTACACATGCATGGATTTCAATGTGTGTATTGTTGTACTGGCTTTTGTATTTATATAAACCAATAGTGTTAAGTTAATTCAATTTCTACAAGTAGCAGTATGCCAAGATCAAACACTTTAAACATGAAAGGTAGCGGTTGACTTGTTCTTGACTTACCTTAGTTTGCATGTGTGTCCTTGATTCCCGGCCTTCGATTTTTTCTGAAAATTATATGAATATATATCATATAGCAACGTCAGACATTTTGAATTGTTCGACTTACCGTAAATGTTTTGTCAAATCTGTTGTAATAAAATGGAATTCCGTATAACAATGTTAAATACCCACATGTATACACACATGTAATATCGTCCTAGGTGTGGGGGGCTTGTCTCAATAGGCCAATGAAATTCAACGACACAATATGTATTGGCACATATGATTGGTTATTAGAAACAAGCCTGCTTTATCAAGCACGTGGCGAGGCAAAACATCTAGATTTTGTAAAAACTTCTGAAACGTCATTTGAATGACAATTAATGATACTGAGTAATAGGAGGAAAACAATTGTTAAACTCTGCCGAAATGTATACATACATATATATAGATAGATAGGTAGAATGATCATGGGAAATGAAATGCTTGTGAAGTAAAATATAAAACAAGACAAATTTACAAGATGTTTACCGCGAGGCCTCTTTGCCATCAATGGCTTCGTCGGGAGTCCACTTAAAGAAAGCCTTTGGTGGCAGAAAAGCCTCGTGGTAAATGTCTTGTAAATATGTTATATTTAAAATGTATATATTGTACATGTATAGTATATATTAAACATTCATAAAACATATACACTTTTCTACTTACATGACATGTAAACAGATAGATACCAATAACATTAGTTTACACATTTTATTAAATGAGCTTTACAAATTTGCTAATAATTACTTCGAATATGACATATAGTTCCACAGACTTCTCAACGACGTTAGTGTTAATGGATGGCAGCTACGAGGTTAAGAGTCATACGCGTACCGCCAAACCTAAAGTGTAAGGTAATTTCGTTTGCTATTTTGTAGTTTTACTCTTTCCTTCCGCAGCACAAACATGGCATTCTCCAAACTCCGGGGCTATGTTCGCTTTCGCAATATGTACTCCTGAAACATATAATGGCTGAATAAAAACCACACAACTAGCAATTTGATTGGTGGCAGGCAAAACCCTGATCCATCTCTAGGCTCCATGCGTTTACAGAGAGCGACAATCAAGTTGCAGTCAACTTATTTTTGTTTTATCCAAAACAAGTGTCCGAGCCTTCGAGTTTTGCCATGACATATTTCAGGGGTCCAAAGAGCGAAAGGGAACGTAACTCTTGGAGTATCGAGGATGACAAATATGGTACGACGCGCGATATGATCGCTCTTTCGAGAGCGCCTGACAATCAAATAGCTGTCTAAAATGTATCAACCATAAGTTATTTGAAGGCGGCGAGGTTCTGTATTAGAGATATATAGAAGTATGTGTTTTCTTAGTCTGTGCCATCACTTAACTCATTTCGGTAGTGGCACGGTTCAGAATACATGTGCTGGGTGCAGTCTAATTAAAGTTAATTTGTAATGTCCGCTCCTCTTTTATACTGTACGATACAATACATTGTTAAGTAGAGAAGCGGAAATTACAAGTATGATTTTAATAAGATAGGTGCTGGACTATTTTTATTAATATTGAAAATTATCAAATTAATCAATTATTGGAATATTGCACCTCCTTATCCAGATTTTGACATTTCCTTCGATCTATTTTTAGTTTCCTCTATCGTCCTATCACTTTTGGTATCAACACTTTAGTTTCTGGAATCACTGGCGAGTCCGAAAAGGACGAAACAGCTGTGGGATATGTGTAGTTTAATTTATGTATCAGCTTTTAATTTATGTATTACTCTGCTTTATCTAAATCATTAAACTTTTAATTTTTAATTGAAAAGTGTTAATATCTTGTGTATCTTGTACAAACCAATCCCTGACAGTTGCATGCACACCCGCGTAAACAAACCCTTATTCGAATTAAAAAGTAATATTTGAGGAATATTTTGTCGAATTGAACTGAATTAAAAGAGTGTATTAATATTCATTATTTGCAATGGCACTTTAGATAATATCCGAATTCCGAATCAATATATACCGGAATCAGCCGAGGTTAGCCGATTACGCCATGACTGACTATAACGGTCTCCTGTTTCTGTCAATCGCAACATCTCGGGGAAATTTCCGGCAACACTCGGAAATCTCCGAGTGTTGCCGGAAATTTCCCCGAGATGTTGCGATTGCTGTTTCTATAACTTTACGATGGAAAATCACCTAAAAATAGTTTCCGATTCTCCCAAAAGTCGCTTGCTTGGCAAAGGAAATAGACGCTTACGAAAGCTCACAAACACAATTTTCAATCGCCGTTTGTTTTTTTAAGATAGTCATCTTCCGAAATGATATTGATACCGAACTGATGAAACTCATACGGAAAATGAGATTATACAAGCTGTATTATATAATTAAAAGCTAAATCTTATGATCAATACATCTCAACCACATATTGCTGTATAGTCGTGCTATCGTAATTGAATGCAATACACAATTTTATGCAAATGTAATTGCATACATTACTCTTGGATATTTTGATTGATAGATTTACAGAACGTATTTAACCATGCAGTTAAGGAGCTATTCTGTCCATAGCACCATACCCTATTAGTCAGAACACAGAATTTACAAATTGCCGACATGCATACGAAATCATAATTCTAAATCGATAACAGGGTGTACAATAAAAACAAAACACATTAACATTAAGACTCTCGAAAAAGTACAAGGAGATTAAGACCAGGTGTTCCGGAAGTGTGGGAGAATTCTGCTTCTTCGAACCAACATGACATATAAACTGGTTGCCTGCCTTAGTTATCTACTATCCGCAAGGGACTGTGTGCTCTGCTTTGTAGCGCAGGCAAGGAGATGATGGGGGTACCTAGGGGGTCCAGTGTACTCAGTTGGAAAATCACTAGGCCCGATTGGTTTCCGATTCCCAATCTATTGTGAAACGTAACAAGGGAGGTAAATGAAGAGGGTACCAGTCTACTTGTGGCGTACCAAGGGAGGTAACTGAGGAGGGTACCACTCTACTAGATAACGTTCCAAGGGAGGTAACTGACAAGGGTACCTGTCTACTGGATAGCGTACTAAGGGAGGTAACTAAGTTGGGTACCATGCCGTCTATCAGTTCAATTCGGGTATGTCAGGTTCTCAAAATAAGAACTAAGTTGGTGATAACGAAATTACAAGGAATATTAATAACCATCAAATACGGCAAAATTAACATCGTAAGACCGCGTTACCAGACTTTCTTTTTGTTGGAATACAGACCCCAGTGAGGCGCTCGGCAAAATTAAAAGGTCCTACCTGGAATCGAAACCCGTGTTACATGCGAGATCCGCCATATAACCGGTTAGGAAGGAATCACACAATAATCGTCTCTAGTACACATGCTAACCATTCTTCGGGCACACTTTCATCTTTTTATGTTTGCTTTGACAGAAGGAAAAATTAATATATTATGAATTTAATTAATGCATAATGTGCCGCATCGAACTCGGCAAAATGCACAGCCATTTTTAGCGCCAAATGGGAGAAACAACCTGAAATATAATTGGCATTCTGATGTCATCTGGGTATCGATACTTCGTCCATAATCTGATGACGAGTCAACCAATGCTGGAAAAAATTGTATTCAAATCCCAGCATCACGAAATAGATTAAACCACATGATTATGACGTCACAGATATCGTCAGAATTGGCGGCATTTTTAGAAACTGCTGTTGGGGTACGCGTGTTAGAGCCTAGATGCTTGCCACCAAAATTTGTTTTCTGGTATTTTTGTTTGTTTTTTTTTCTTCTTTTATTATTATTATTTGGATATACATTTACATGTAATTTTCTGTTTATTCACTTTTTTTTACGTATACGTGGACATGCAACTAAAGCTTGCAAAGCTCAAAAGTACGACCAAAATTGGATGATAGTTGCACAGTTTTGGATCCTCTTCAAAAAAGTAAAATCTATCAAATAGAGAAAGTCCAGAGAAGATCTTATATGTCTGCAATATATACCACAACGTTAGCTTGGAATCGGGTATGATGGAATCCCTACTGTGACAAATATGGGGCGCCGTTTTACTATTTATTCCCATTTGGTGATATCACCTATTCGAATAGGTGATATCACTTAAGAACTTTTTTAAGTGATATCACCTATTCGAATAGGTGATATCACCTATTCGAATGAGTGATATCACCTATTCGAATAAGTGATATCACCTATTCGTTTCATTAAGTGATATCACTCATTCGAATAGGTGATATCACTTATTGAAACGAATATGTGATATCACCAATTCGAATAGGTGATATCACTCATTCGAATAGGTGATATCACTTAATGAAACGAATAGGTGATATCACTCATTCGAATAGGTGATATCGCTTATAAAATTTCATAAGTGATATCACCTATTCGTATAGGTGATATCACTCATTCGAATAGGTGATATCACTTAAGAATTTTATAAGTGATATCACCTATTCGAATGGGTGATATCACCTATTTGAATAGGTGATATCACTTAAGAATATTTTTAAGTGATATCACCTATTCCAATTGGTGATATCACCTATTCGAATGGGTGATATCATCTATTCGAATAGGTGATATCACTTATTTGAAAAATGAATTGGTGATATCACCTATTCGAATTGGTGATATCACTGATTGAATAGGTGATATCACCTATTCGAATAGGTGATATCACCAAATGGGAATAAATAGTAAAACGGCGCCCCATAGACAAACCCTTCAGGCCCGAAGATCATACTTCAGATTGGTGCTTTTCTACAAACTCATAAATTATTTCGGCTGACTCTGCATGGGGATCACAGGAGCTAGCAACGATGTACATGTATATGGGATAAGAAATAATAAGAAAACATACGTAAGACCATATAACAAATTGATTACTATGTGTTCTTATGTTTTTATATTGTTGGTGTTTTTCCCCTTTCCTATTTCACAAATTAAGGTATATACAATGTATATATATATATATATATATATAGTCTTACGAATAAAGTTTGTCGCGGTGCTAAAGAAGAAGAAAAATTCTTTATTTTCCTCAATTTGAAGATTACATAAAACGAATACACTTAAACGTCTTTATTAGGGGAAAAACGGCATTAATTATCTAGACTTCCGTGGGATATACAATGTAGATATGAACATTTCAATTTATCATTATTTATGTACAAAAGAAGAAAAAAAAGGTAAAAACAACCAATGACTATAGTAATAACTTTTTGTAATGGAGAAATACATGGGCCGCAGTTTCGACTCTCAATTACCAGTTGAATCATGTTTAGATATGTACGTAGCATTTTTCAAAACTGTTCAACGGCATTTTTCAATCAAAAAAATTATTTCAAATTACATGCTAATTGTAAACTTCATCTGTTGACAACAATTATCAAACAAGTAAACTTCTGTAACTTACATTAGCTCGGAAGGAACGGTGCGTTGAGTTGTAGTCAGGAGGGTGTTATCATAATTGGGAAGGAAACCTTAGTACGTAACAGGATGTCTCGTGGTGACGTCATGGCATATACCTTTTCCGATGCAATATTTTTCCCGAACGGATATATGATATCGATGAGCCTAGGAGAAAGAGGAGTGTTTAAAAATCGAATCAAAGATCGATGAAATAAATGCAAATAGTCTGATCAAATTAAAATTTTGAAACTGAAAATATGGCAGGATAAAAAGCAATCCATATTCTGCTTCCGATTGTGAATTGGCGATACAATTGAATTGTGTGTAACATACATGTACATGTACGTACAGAATGCTCTCTACTTTTACAGTAAATTAAGAAATCCCCAGGTCCTTAATTCAATCACAGGGGTATGTCTAGTCTTTTATTAAAAACAGCCAAAAGTACATATATATTGTATATATATATATATATTTTTTAATGTAAGACTAGACATGCGATTGTGACCGTCAATTCCCTATTTTACTCAAGACACGTGTATATTTATAAACATAAACATAGGCTATAACAATGAAGTCATCTCTGTTCAAAGTGAAAAAGAATAATTCCATTTAGAGACATGGAGCATAAATTATTGATAATGTAAAGATCGATGGTTCAAGTATTCGTGAACAACACGCACCATCGCTTATCTAGATCTGCTATCAGTAACCACGGTGTTCCACATCGATAAGGTTCAGGGGAGGTAACTATGTGGAAAAAAAACATGGTGGACTTCGTCCAGATCCTCTTCCTGGTCGTTGCGGTTGCTGAGGCTGGGCGGTCGCGGGGGTCGGACACCTTCTGCTTGAACATCGCTGGGGTGGAATCCTGTCAAAATAGCTCAGATATCCGACTGTCACGGCTTCAAGGCAAACAGGTCAGTCTTATGAGAGACAAGATCGGGGACGTATCTTTAAATATTTTGATACAATTGTATGTACGTCCCTGGTAATGATGGTAATGAATGCAAATATTGTTTTATGTATATAACAGTATGAAATATATTTATAACTGCATCTGTAGCTACTTATTGACAGTTTTATACGCATTATATTAAGTTTAACTTCACCAAGAGCCCCTTCCGATTGCTATTAATGTCACAGGGACCTGGCGAATTGTTGTCAGTTTGTATGTGTTCGGACTAGAAATCTCTCAAATATGTACATTCAAATACATTGTCAATTTATTTAGGTATCTGATTTAGATTTATCCGAAAGTGTACATACCATTCATTAACTTAGACGGTTTAGAGAAATGTATTAAACATTGGGATAGCTAGCAATAGACTGCATGTAGATATATATTTAGATGTCCAGGTCCCTGTGAGTGTGGTTTTTGGTTTTGGTATCTTTTTGTTAATTTTATTGTAAATATTGTTTAACAATAAATTATTTTCATTTTATTATTGAATGATGATCTTGTAATCAAATAAAATTAGATCTATATTATTGATTAGTGTTTACATATTATCAATATATCAATCTGTACATATTTGGTGTATTACTGACTTTGTACATTTACACATACCGGGTAAATGAAATGTACACATGTACTATACACATGTACATTACATATGTACAATACACATGTACATTACACATATACAATTGATGTGTAAATACACATGAACAATACACATATACAATATACACATGTACAATACACATGTAAATTACACATGTACAATTGATGTGTAAATACACATGAACAATACACATGAACAATACACATGTACAATACACATGTATAATATACATTTACAATACACATGTACAATACACATGTATAATACACATGTACAATACACATGTACAATACACATGTAAATACACATGTACAATACACATGTACAATATACATTTACAATACACATGTACAATACACATGTACAATACACATGTATAAAATACATTTACAATACACATGTAAATACACATGTACAATACACATGTACAATACACATGTACAATATACATTTACAATACACATTTACAATACACATGTACAATACACATGTATAAAATACATTTACAATACACATGTAAATACACATGTACAATACACATGTACAATACACATGTACAATACATATGTACAATACACATGTATAATATACATTTACAATACACATGTACAATACACATGTACATATACACTGTAGTACATATGTATTCATTCAACTTTTAACACAAAATCTGATTTTTGTTCAATGTAATTTCAACTGACATTTATATTGCTAAATTATATTTGCTAGACTTGCCAAAAGTTGATATCATTATTATGTTCTTGTGATATTGAATATTGCATGTAAAGATTAACAAGGTTGAAAAAACTTGTAGATCAGTTCCAAAGAAATACCCAGTCGTTTACTCATGATAAAAAAACACATTTTTTTTATATAAAGATTGGTGAGGTTCAAGAAGTTGTAACACAAGAGGGTCATGTGCTGAAGTTGACAACTGTCAGTGAAAAACCACTTATATTAGGTATGTATATCTGTAATGTGACTGATTATCATATAAAATGTCGTACTAACACATGTTATTATATCAGACCTACCATATTCAATCTAATAAGCACACTGTGTGCTTACAGAAACACAAAAGGGTTGCATTTGATAAACTTTGTACAGGAAAAAGTTTTTCAAATAAAATGCGATTGGAAAAAAAAAATCATTTTTATGTTTCATTTTTGAAATTTTACAAATCTTTGTGAAGTGAAATTAATCTAGATTCTATGATCAAAAGACTGAAGATTATGTAAGCAGATCAGTAAGGTAATGATATTTTATGTTCCAATTAATGAAACATGAAAATGATAGGGGTGTACTTGTAGGGACTGGTGCACTTATTAGGTCGAATACGGTATATATTATTTAAGAGGGCTTAATCTATACAAATTTTACCACCTGTATAATATTGCACTCCACACAAGCTGTTTAACCCGCTATGAATAAAATTTAAGCCAAAAAGTGTAAGTATCAAGAAGATAAACATTGAAAAACATATTAATTTTTAGCATCAAAGTAATTAATAGCAGTGCTATAGTCACTTATTTGTCAATTTCCATGAGAAATAAATTGGCTTATTATTTTCTGACAATGTCGTATCCTCTTTATATCACTTTAATAGTGTCCATGTATATAATACAACTACAGCATCAGAGATAAATCTGCATACTTATTTTAAGGTTTGAGTTGTTTTTTTCTGAAGTGATCAGTTGATTGATAATCTTTTTCAGTATTTTAAGCTTTTTAAAAAATTGTATGTGTCCTGCAGAGATACCGGAGTTTTTGTCGGCGGAGGAATGCGATCATTTTATTGAGACAGCTCGACAGGAGGGGCTGAAAGACAGTGTGACCACAGATAGCTCGGGTAACATTAAAGATGGCTTCACACTTATGGACAAGGACAGAGACAGAAAACTCAGTGTGAACGAGGTAATTCTCTTCTATTCTCTTCTGCCAAGTGTGAACGAGATAATTCTCTTCTGCCAAAACTTTGTGTGAATGAGGTAATTCTCCTCTTTAAGAAATCTGTGTGAATGAGGTAAAATTGTAAGTGTCTATGTATGACATATGCATTCTGCCAAATGTACATTATAAATATGTATGAAATCGGTAGCTTTCTCCAACAGCACTGCATCAATATTTTACCTTATGTTTTAAAGCCAGCATAATATAAATTTTCATCTGTCAGAATAATGTGTTAATTAAGTATTAGTTTGGAAAATTATTCTTCTAATATTGTTCTGAAATGTGCTGATTTTCTCTAAACAGGGTATGAAGGGCTCTCCGGGAATGGGGGTGATAACTATAGGATGAGTAGCAAATTACTACCGTTTTTATTATAGACTCTGGTATGTTTTAACAAGGGGGTGAAACCCGGAGCCTTCCTCACAGCTAGGGACAATCTGTTTCGCAAATTTTGGTAATTTCATATGTAATAAATGAAACATGGATACAGTTTTATCCACAAACTATAGGATAGCATCATTCAAGGAACTTTTCTTGAATTCTGTATGTTTTCCAAACATATGTTAACGAATATTGATGAAACCTGTAAGGCCCCTGGTAGGCCCTTGGTACACTTTGTGTATGTACTATGAAGCCCTAAGTATGTATATAGGCCCTTGGTATGTACCAGTAGGCCTCAGGAAATCTATAAGGCTCCTGTAGTATGTAAGTCCCTGGTAGACTCTTGGTATGTAAGCCTAGGCCGCTGTTGTATGTAGGCCCCTGGTAGGCCCTTGGTATGTAGGCCCCTGTGGTATGTAGGCCCTTGGTATGTAAGGCCCCTGTGGTATGTAGGCCCCTGGTAGGCCCTTGGTATGTAAGGCCCCTGTGGTAGGTAGGCCCTTGGTATGTAAGGCCCCTGTGGTATGTAGGCCCCTGGTAGGCCCTTGGTATGTAAGGCCCCTGTTGTATGTAGGTCCCTAGTAGACCCTTGGTATGTAAGGCCCCTGTTGTATGTAGGTCCCTGGTAGGCCCTTGGTATGTAAGGCCCCTGTTGTATGTAGGTCCCTGGTAGGCCCTTGGTATGTAGGCCCCTTTGGTATGTAAGCCCCTGGTAGGCCCTTGGTATGTAAGGCCCCTGTGGTATGTAAGTCCCTGGTAGGCCCTTGGTATGTAGGCCCCTGTGGTATGTAGGCCCTTGGTATGTAAGGCCCCTGTGGTATGTATAGGCCCCTGGTATGTACCGTTAGGCCCCTGGTAATCTATAAGGCCCCTGTGATATGTAGGCCCAGGGTAGTGCCCTGGCCTCGGTAGGCCCTAATTAGTATGTAAGGCCCCTGGTAATCTATAAGGCCCCTGTGATATGTAGGCCCAGGGTAGTGCCCTTGGTAGGCCCTTAGTATGTAAGGCCCCTTGGACTTATTACAGGATAAATGTGATTGAATATTATGTTCTGTTGTAGATGAGGCTAACAGTAGAAAGTGGAATGGACATTTATCCTGATCGAGAGGATATACTTAAAATGTAAGTTAACATAGCTGAACTCCCATATGCAAAATCTTTCGAAAGACACAAAACATTCATTTTATACAGATTTTGAATTTAAATAAAAAAGATAAATTTGTGAGTTCTATCTGTGGGAGATCAGTGTTTATATATATAAATTTCAATTTACTGAAGAATGTTTTTGAAGTCAGAAACTATATTGTTTTATTTTTAGATACATTTTTGTGAATGTGGAACTCTCTAGTGTTCTATCTATAGACATAGGGGAATCCCGATCTTCCATTCTTGTTATGATTATTTACGGTACCTGTGCTTTGCTCCCGTGCCTTGTTACTAAACAATATTTTACAAAGATTTTATATGACTATAATTTATAATTTCATTGTCATTAAAAGATAAAAAAAACATAAATCAATGATACATGTGTATATGCAGCATTTGTTTCAGATATACACATACCCATTGTAGGCTTAAGTGCAATGCACATGCGTTTGACTGTTGTACTCAACCCCGTTATATCGCCACCCCCTTTATACCGCCAAAATCGTCACTGAAAATAAAGGTGATGGTATAACAGGGGAAAACTGTACTATGATTCCACAGATTGTGTCATATAGATCTAGCTCACATCATAAAAACATAAAAACATGAACTTTTTAAAACAAGGTTAACAGTGGGGGGGAAACAGCAAAAACTGTAATTAGATTTGGTTGGTTTCAGGTTTGAAGACACTGGATTGGATAAAGATGGAGATGGTATGTGTAAATGTTTATACAATGGAAGGGTTATATCTCTTCATTCTCATCCCGACGACTTCGATTTAACGAGGTTTAATTGACTGTACTTCAGTTTTGAAACACTTCAGTCTTTTGATAGAAAATCAGGTGTTTCTGTTCTGTTAATCAATTTCTTTACATGACATGTTTTGTTTTATTTTACATAAATAGGAGAAGGGGAGCAGACTTTTTTTACTGACTGCTAATCTTTATAATTGTCCGTATGGCTTTACTTTGAGTCATGTGACCGTCCATATGGCTTTACACTGAGTCATGTGACCGTCCATATGGCTTTACACTGAGTCATGTGACCGTCCATATGGCTTTACACTGAGTCATGTGACCGTCCGTATGGCTTTACTTTGAGTCATGTGACCGTCCATATGGCTTTACACTGAGTCATGTGACCGTCCATATGGCTTTACACTGAGTCATGTGACCGTCCACATGGCTTTACACTGAGTCATGTGACCATCCACATGGTTTTACACTGAGTCATGTGACCGTCCATATGGTTTTACACTGAGTCATGTGACCGTCCATATGGTTTTACACTGAGTCATGTGACCGTCCATATGGTTTTACACTGAGTCATGTGACCGTCCATATGGTTTTACACTGAGTCATGTGACCGTCCATATAGTTACAAGCTGTAAACTATATTCCTTTTACAACAATTTCGAAACAAGTCAACTTGTATAAATCACACTTGTTGGCCCGGATGGAAGCACACAAGGGGTCTTAGTATGGAAGGAAGCTGGAGCACCAGGGGAAAACCCACGTGGTCTGACAGGTGACCCCATACCTTTTCACGTCCAATCAGGGAATCAAAACCCCCAGCCATCTAGGTGAAAGGACTAGTGTGTTACCACTATGCCAATTGACCACCCAGGATGGATGGGTTAATAAAATATATGCTTATTTATAAGCCATCCGTCTTTTATGAAATTTTGTTATGTACAATGGATCATACAGTGTTTAAGAGGATGGGAAGAAATTTAAAAATATCTATCCCATGTATTTTTTTTAATCCATACAGAAAAAATATCCGCAGAAGAGCTAAAAGACTTCAGTCCTGCAGACTTGAAGGGATATTTCTACAAGTTTATACAGGAACAGCCGGAAAAACATTCTCGCTTCAGCAAACAAGTTTGGCTTTTCCCAGACAACTCCAAGGATACATCGTTTGAGCAGGTTCAAGACAGGTGAGCTGTTTTCATTTTAAATCTTTACTGTCTTTCAAAAATGTTAAAGATAATTTCAGATATGTTGTGAACATGCTTAAAAATTTGTTACCTGTTTTGTATATCAATGGACAATTATAAAAAAAAAATTATAAAAAAAATTAACTGATAAGTCAAGGGAAGTAACTCTTACATCAGACTTGTTTTTCCTATGTCTGTGCTTCCACTTGCGGGCATATTATATTTGTGAAATTTAATTATTTAAGTAGACAAAGTTATCAGAGAGTGCTTGTTTTCTAACTAATCGATGTACTGTTAATGTATACCTTCCCTATGAATTTAGGTAAATTCATCTCCATCAAAAAATTCATGTAAAATTAAGTGGTTAGTGCTAAACAAAATTAATACAAACACTGTATGTGATTTCCCATACTCCAACTACGTGTACCTAGCTACAAGCTTAAGCCCTGCCTACATCTTAATCAAAGTTTTCTCTCCCTAACACACATATGACAGACTAGTAATATCATCTACAGAAACACAATCACTTATAGTCGATATCATCAACGGTTCAACGTTTACTCTCACATTGTGTTAATCTAAAGTAATCTAAACATGCATTTTTTTGTGCGCTCAAATTTTAGTGCATATTAATTTGATTTAAATAGATTAACAGGATGATTTGGCACACTAA
Organism: Pecten maximus; assembly: GCF_902652985.1. NCBI lineage: Eukaryota > Metazoa > Mollusca > Bivalvia > Pectinida > Pectinidae > Pecten > Pecten maximus. The sequence continues at coordinate 41,319,419 of NC_047018.1, forward strand.
CAGAATTTTTAGCAGAACTTATAGACAGAAACTGCAATTAGCATAATCTTTCAAACATAATTTAGCGGATAGACAGAAACTGCAATTAGCATAATATTACAATCATAATTTAGCGGAATTCTTCCAGAGAGAAAAACCCTAGAATTAGAGTACTGCTTAAGTATTCTGTTTTACAGTATGTTAGCTTATCCTAGAGATACATAGGGCTAAAATGATTCACCGTGGTTTTCAGTGCTCTGTGATTTTTTTGTTAGGAGGAAGTATGTCATATTATTCAATGAGAACAGTACATATTAAAGTACGAAGAAAAATTAGCTAGATTGTTTTAGTTGAGAATTTGATTAAAGATTTGAAACTAAATTCAAACCAGAGTACTCTATTATATACTTTTCTTTTGACTCCCTGATGTTCTTATGCATCATGATACATTATCGTATCGTAAGTCAATATTGTGATATGTATCGTATCATGAGGTAGGTGTGTTGTTTCAGCCCTAATGAGAGAGTAAAATATATACTTTCATGAAATGAAACAATTAAAAAATAGCATGATACACAGTATTTTAATATCTTCTTCTGTTGGTCCAGGGTGTCTAGAACTGTTGATCTCCCTATTGAACTGATCAAGATGAGTGATTTCCAGGTAATTTATTGACTTTTACTTTGATTATCAGAGATTTAGTCAAACCTGTCTATAAAGGACACCAAAGGGACAGATCAAAAGTTTCCTTAATAGACAGGTGTCCTTTATACAGAGGTTAATTATATATAAATTTGAAGGAGTAGGTCTGATGAGTCTGTCCTTTATAGACAGGTGTCCTTTATACAGAGGTTAATTATATAGTAAATTGGAAGGAGTAGGTCTGATGAGTCTGTCCTTTATAGACAAGTGTCCTTTATATAGAGGTGTCCTTTATAACAGGTTAAACTGTACTTTTGTTATGTGTGAGTTAGGCTGTTTGTAAAATACACTTTCATCAGAGGTTTAACAGTATACATACAATTACATTTGATGGATGTAGGAAAAATTGGATCTAATATCTAATTTGAGTAATTTTTCAATTGAAATTTGTATAATTTAATCTCTGGAACCAGAAAACTAAAACTGATATAAGATCAATTCAGGTACTCAGGTTCAGATTCCAAAATGGGAAATAACTTATCATTATTAACGAGAATAGGATCATGTTTTGATTTGCTATGATTGCCAAAATATCCTGGTGAGCGATGCAGGCCCCTGGGCCTTTTCAAGTTTTGTTGTATACATTGAATTATCATTTACATAAAATTCCTCTCATATGATGGTTTAGCTTTCTTCCCATATGTCCTAATCAATTAAAAAAATAATGTTCAAGTAAATAAAATATTCATAGATTGATAACATGGTGTTGCTATTAAGTTTTCTGATACATATTCGGGCCGCGGTGGCCGAGTGGTTAAGGTGTCCCGACACTTCATCACTAGCCCTCCACCACTGGGTTGCGAGTTCGAAACCTACGTTGGGTAGTTGCCAGGTACTGACCGTAGGCCGGTGGTTTTTCTCTGGGTACTCCGGCTTTCCTCCACCTTTAAAACCTGGCACGTCCTTAAATGACCCTGGCTGTAAATAGGACATTAAACAAAAACAAACCAAATGGTACATATTCAAATATTTGATATCCTTATTTCAGTTTGATCTCAATGAATATTATCTATAAAAGTTTTTTTTCCATGTAGATGAAATCATTTAAATCTATTCAACTATCACATGTTTTTTTCATTTACAGGTGGTAAGCTATGGGGTCAAAGGTCACTACAATGCCCATTTTGACTCATCTGTAGTGAATGACAAAATGCCTTGCTGCACGCGTCAAAGAACTCAACATTGTCGAATCTGTAGGTAAGTGTCAAGGTTAAACACATACCCTTCCTGATTATTTCCAATCATAATTTTATTGCTAGCTATTGATAATGATGATTTTCGCTAAAATTAATTTTAAAATCTATTTATGATTATTTAATAAGCTGACTTATCACTCTGGTTCCCCCAATGTATTGCGATGCTGTTCAAATATGTTTCTTCCTCCCACAGGTACATGACAGTGCTGTTCTATTTAAGTGATGTGGAGGGTGGAGGAGAAACGGCTTTCCCCTTGGCTGGTAATGACACCATTGATATGATGGTAAGTGACACCAGAAATGGTGTCAGGGCCAGAGGAAACTCGGGCTAATATGTTATGTGTTGGTACTGCTGAATAAAGCAAATATGTTATCTCAAACTCTTGGGCATAAATATCTTGCTTGATCTAAACTTCAATTTATTTGTATAAAATCAATTCCTGTTTTTAGGTGCTGTGAAACAGCAAACTTTAGCAGTCATCGCAAAATTTCACTGTAACAAATTCATTCGGAACTCTGGGGAAAATCAAAATGTCACTTATTTCAATGGTAAATCCTGATGAGTTCTTGGCCCATTTATTCGTAAGGTAATTAGCTTAATCACTTAATTAGTTAAAATTTCATTTCTCATTTGTTGCAAAACCTGCGAGTATATCATCTTTAAATTATGCCACTTGGAAGTGAATTAAGAATTATAGAGTTTCATAAAGTTTTGTCAAGCTAATTCTACCATAAATTATTATATCAGGATTTGAAAAAAATGTTGTTAAAATATGATTAGCCTAGTCACCTTTTGAACAACTGGGCCCAGGACGGGACCGGAAATAATTTTTCCCAAAAAACACTAACAACACACTAGGCTTGTCTCCTTCCGTGAAGTACTTGTTTATGATTAAGTAATATGATTCACACTTTTATGATTACATTTTTGTATACCTGAAGTCAATGACTGTAATGACCGTGTCATTTTGTGATTTTACCTATAGCGGGTTCAGGAGGAACAGCTGACAAACCTTTACAGGAAGTGTAGCGACTCTAACCTCCATGTGGTCCCAGCCAAGGGCAAGGCCATTATTTGGTATAATCACCAGGTTGACCCAGACACAGGCTGGCTAGGTGATATGGATAAGTATACCTTTCACGGAGGATGTCCCGTAACCATGGGAACCAAGTGGATAGCTAATTTTTGGATCAAGACCACAGACAACAAACTTGAAGATTTAAAAAGGATGGTAAAATTCACAAAATCACACAAAAGTATGAACCAGAAGGACGAACTTTAAATAAAAAGATTTTTATAGTCAAACCTTGTTACCTCAAAGTCATTTTGGTCATGAAAAACCCTACAAGATACCCCAAGTACACGTATACTAGGTCACCAAATATATTTTTATATCATTTTTAATGATGGACTGAACTTTGAAGTTAATTAAGCAGCGTTGTCGAGCTATGACTTTAAGATAACAAAGTTTGACATGTTTAAGAATTTTTTTTAAAAGATTTTCACTTTGTTAAAAAATGATAATGAAAATGATAATTTTCTGTTGTTGTGGGTCCAACAACCCTTTGATAAAAAAAGATAATGAAAAAGATCATTTCCTGTTGTTTTGGGTCCAACAGCCCCTAGGTTTAGTATTTGTTATGTATTTGTATATGTATTTTTTGTTACTAAATTTTTATCAAATTATTTCATAATTTATCAATCTAGTCAATCCTTATGAAACCAGCAACCACCAATCCAATTGCCTTGTATAATTATATATGTGTATCTTTCAATACTTATATCCTATGAAAAATCGAGAGGGCCAACGAATGAAATTTGCTCGTAGTAGTGCTTGATTAGTTGTAGACAATGAATAGCTATTGTTATTATTTTACTGCTGCAATAGACGTGGTCGGGCTTGTTACCAGGCATGTTATCGGATAAATATTATTATTGGTATCAAATAATAACTTAATGTTGCTTGTATCAAGCATTTTCATTGGCTAAATTTTTTTTTATAATTTTTAGGATTAACCTTGTGGTTTAAAATCAGAGTATATACTCTGGTTTTTTTTTTTTTTTTTTATATTTCTTTTAATTTTTTAAACATTTTGCATGATAAACATCAAACAGGTTACATTTCACAAGTACAATTATATAATTACTCGCTCACAAATTTTCTTCATTTTCTCATTTGAACAGTTTAACTGATCACACTAATACTTATGTTAGATCCAACCCACCTTACATTCACACTCGCATACAACATGAAGACATATAGAATCGGACAAAACACAAAGAAACAGCAGAACAAAAACATAACACATATAAAAGAGCTATAGCAAAGAAAGAGACAGAAAAGAGGGGGGGGGGGGGGGGGGGGGGGGGGGGGGTTGATGGTGATGGAAAAGATAGGGAAGAGAGGGGGATATTAGGGTGAGAGGTGGTCAGACTTTCAGTTTATATATAAAGAATATTAAATTTAACGTTTTTGATCAGGCAAGTTCAACAAGTTTTAACCATTTTTTCCATTCATTATTTAAAACATTGAGGCACTGTTCACCTTTTCCCTGAGCAATGTACTTTTGGACTTTGTAATAATCTTTTATCAAATTTACCAATGCCATAACATTTAATGATTTATGAGCGCACCTGGTTTGGTACAGATATTGTTTAAAAATTAAAATAATTTCATTATCAACTTTATTATAAATGCCTATATGTTCAAATAATCCAAAAATCATAGCTTGTTTATTAATTGCAAAAGGAATAGTAATGATCTCTAAAAGTGATTCAAAATTGAACAAAAATTGTAGAACTTCATTACATTCCCTTAAAATATGGGTGATTGTCTCCCTGTCACCATTACAGAATGTACAGTTAGGATTATTTGTTAGGCCAATCTTGTAAATAAAAGCATTAGTGGTTAATATGTGATGATTTATTCTAAACTGTAGCCATTGTAGTTTTGTATTTTTTGTTATTCTAAATATCTTTTTCCATGCATCATTATTAAAATCAAATATATTTCCCCACTTATTATGAGCTAAAACAATGTTTTCTTGTTTTATAAGTAGTTTGTAAAAATCTTGAGACCCCTTTTTCTGTTTAAAAATAATTTCTAAATCTAAAGGGATGATCGGGTATTGTGGGGTTCTATTTAGGATAGGATAGTTTTTAAGGAACTCTTTTATGCTTCTAATTACTCCATGATATTGTAAATAGTTAGCTATGTTCCCATATATATTGCAAAATTCTTCAAATGAAAAGAAAGAACCATCACTTTTATCCTTAATTAGATCATTAATTATTATTATTCCTTTCTTAAACCAGTTTGGAAAAAAGATTACTTTTTTACCCACAATTATATTTTTATTATACGGTGATTTAAGAATAGAATAACCATCTTTCTTATATATTTCTTCTCTTACTCTAAGATTATTCCAGGCTTTAAAAACATCCACCCAAAAAACATTTTTACAACAAGTCAATATTTTGTCAAGATATTTCCTTCCAGAAACAGCCAAAAGGTTAAGGTTTATTCGGGTCTTAAGAATTTCTAACCATTTCCCTTTTGAATTGAAAGTCCTGCTTATCCATCCTATTTTTAAAGACTCAATAAAAGCTATCAAATTAACCATTTTAAGGCCACCATCACTATAATTTTGAATAATTACATCCCTCTTTACTTTATCTGTTTTACTGTTCCATAGAAAATTAAACAGAAGTGAATTCAGTTCTTTTACAAACTTTCCACCTGGATTTGGTAGGGAAATAAACAAATGATTTAACTGTGATATTAATAGTGATTTAATTATTGTGATTCTTCCTAATGGAGTAAGTAACCTTTTACTCCAACTCTTAATTATTGATTTCATCTTAGTAAGTTTTTTGTCAAAATTCATTTTAGGTATTTTATGTAAATCTACATGAAATTCAATCCCAAGAAGGGTAAATCTATCTACTCCCCATTTAAAATTCAACTCTGGTAGAAAAATGTCATTACTGTATTTTTTGCTGCCTATCCAAACACTTTTAGACCTGAAATTTTTGCAAAAAAATCTTAATTCCTCAATTGATTTCTTCATTGATTTCTCGGTTCCATCTAGTATTAGTGAAGTATCATCTGCATATTGAGAGTTTAAAATAGGGCAGTTATTAACATTTATACCATTTATATCTTTGTTATTTCGGATTCGTATTGCCAGAATCTCTACACACATTATAAATAAATATGGGGCGATCTGGTCGCCTTGGCGACAGCCTCGCTTGATATTGAAGAAAGATGACAAATTACCTCCTTGGTTAATGGCAGAATTACTGTTATAATGTAATATTTTAACCCATTTTCTTATATCATTACCAAAACCGAAATATTTCAAAACATTATCAATAAATTTCCAAGACACAGAATCAAAAGTCTTCTCAAAATCTATAAGCAAAAGCATACCAGGTATATTATTTTCTTCTGTATATTGCATGATGTCATAAATAAGTCTAGTATTTTCTCCTAGATAACGACCTGATAGAAAGCCAGTCTGATCCGAGTTAATTAGTTTTATCTAAGACTGATTTAAATCTACTTGTAATTGATCCAAGGCAATTTTATAAACAATATTTAGAAGGGATATCGGTCGCCAGTTTTTTATGAAATGTTTAGATTTATTCTGTTTAGGAATACAAGTAATAATGCCCTGTCGTTGGGTAATGGATAATTGGCCACTTACAAAACCAAAATTTATAGACCGTACAATAAAATTACCTATCTTTTTCCAAAAACATTTAAAAAATTCTGAGGTAAAGCCATCAGACCCAGGACTCTTATTATTTTTCATATTTTTAAGAGTTACAGAAGCTTCTTTTAAAGATATCATACCCTCTAGACCCAAAGCTTCCTCTCTATCTAATTTAGGAACATCAAACTCATCAAGAAATTCATCAATATTTACTTCATTGGTGTTACTATCTATTCCATATAAATTTTCATAAAAAGTTTTTACCTCAGTCAAAACATCTTCCTGTTTTGTTATTATTTCCCCATTATTTTGCTGTAATTTTGGAATTATCTTCGATGTAAAGTTTCTATTTTCTAAATTACAAAAATAATTAGTGGGTTTTTCCCCTTCCTCAATCCATTGAGCCTTAGCTCTCACTATACTGCCCTTAATTCTATGTGACCTTATATCTTCCAATTCTTTTTTTTTTCAGATTTAAAACTTCAATGTCAACATTATTTTGACTTTCTAACAATTGCACTTCATGTAGGAGTTTTTTTTCTCTTAGTCGACTTTGTTTCTTTTTAAAAGATGAGTAGGAAATAGTTTTGCCTCTGATTTCCATTAAAAGAGTTTCTATGAATAGCTGATCATTTATAAAAAATTGCAAACATGAATCAGGGATATCAGTTATCCTTTCAGGATTGTAAACTGGAAGACTATATTGCATTTTAATTTGTTCAATAGTGTCATTTATAATTTCAAGATAGTTTTGATCATGCAACAATGAATTTTTGAATTTCCATAAGCCTTTACCTTTTTTAAATTCATTAAATTCTAAAGTTATTTTTGGGAAGGAATGATCAGATCTATATCCTGGATCTATGGCTGAATCAGAGATACTTGGTAGAAGGTTTACAGATACTAAAAAGAAATCTAATCGTGCTTGTTTTATTGGTCTACTCTTTCTCCATGTGTATCTTGAGGTATTAAGATGTTGCTCTCTATACACATCAACTAAATAAAGATTCTCTATTACTTCTAAAATCTTTTCCCTAGCTTTTGGATTATTTACCCGTTTATAATTTTTATCATAATCTATGTCAGGGTCAATCACTAAGTTAAAATCTCCACAAATTTTACAATTCTGATTATTTAAGTCTGAGATAGTTTCTGAGATCTTATCAAAAAAGGAAGGAGTGTCCAAATTTGGACCATATAGAGTAATTAATGTGGTTTTATTACCTTCAATTTCTTAATCCAATGCTAAAAAATTGCCTGTCAAATCTTTTTTTTTTTTCTTTAAAAATCTTCACATCAAAGTTATTATTTATCAGCACTGCAGTCCCTCTTGCATTAGATTTAAAAGAGCTTAAATAACATTTATACCCCCATTCTGATTGAATTATATTTTCCATTTCATCTGTAAAGTGTGTGTCCTGAAGACAGCAAATATGATAACTTTTGTCCCTTAAGTATGAAAAAACATCCTTCCTTTTTAATTTGTCCCCAAGCCCCTGACAATTTGCTGTTAATATCTTTGCTTTGTTTTTGTGTTATAGCTCTGAAACTTAAATTCCAGTTAATATATAAATAAAAGATACAGGTATTACTGTAAATCATAGTACCATGTGACAAAATTGGTTCATTGTTTACCCAAACTTATAACCATTTAACAGTTAATGCTTCCCAATGATATCTTTCCAGTTCATTTCCATTTGAAAGACTCAACTGGTTATGACAAGATTTAGACTATTATTCAAAGCACAGTTACTTTGTGTAAGTATTTTTAAGGATTTAGTAATGTATATACATGTATGTATATTTTAATTGTTCACTTTATTTTCATTGTAAAGCTGTATGTGGGATTGCTCAGACTCAGACATGTATATACCAGTCAACTATATCTTGGGGGATGTGATCACTCTGTAGAGTATTAGCCTGAATCAACCTAAAGTGAAGATCTCAGACGTGTGGTTCGATATTTCGACGGGTGGTAAATGAATTACCTCATCAATTTTACCTGAATCTGGATAACATGTTATGAGCCTCCCATTTGTTGTTATGTGGGGTAGCCACCAGCTACTACATGGAAACCGATTATCAATATGACTGTACAAAGGGCAATCAATAAAATCAACAGACAATTAAGTCAACTTACCTATTGGTTGTAATTTTAATGATGGAACCACCACTGACGTAATGGTTTTTGTGGATCATTGTTGAAAATAAGCTGTTAATTGTGAATCATAAAAATTTATTATCTATGAATATTTGATTATTTGTAATGATTTTTGTTGTTATGTTTGACAATAAAATATTTTTTTAAATCTGGTTGTGCTGTTAGTGGTATTTGTTAGATTCAAACTATTCCATTTGTATACACCTGTCAACATTGGACTGGAGTGCTATGGTATGGTGTTGTTCATATGTCCAAGGTTTTGTTTGTGCAGGGATATTCTCTCTCAGCATTATTATCATTATCATTATTTTTTTTTTTTTTTTTAAGATGTTCAGCTTTTTATACACCACTCAATTTTGACTATTATCGTATTATACATGTGTCCATCCCAAATAAATTGTCCGGCAATCTTCTCCTATATTTTTCAACCTATCTCTTTCAAACTTGGTATACATTATGGTCATGGTATGAAGTTGTGTCTCCCTGAAAAGAATTCCGATTCGGCTTTCTTAACAAAAGTTATTTCCCTTTGTTTAGTTCGCTGTTCATTTTTTATCTGTTACATTTTCCGAAAGATTTCTTTGAAACTTCGTAGCTTTATGGGAATGCTATGAAGTTGTGTCTCATTGAAAAGAATTCTAATTCAACTGTTTTAATTTGTTTGTTTTTTCTTTGCAAAAGTTATTGCCCTTTGTTTACTTCAGTATTGTTTTTTGTTGTATGGAGATCTCCTACATTTTTAGCTCACCTGGTCTGAAGGACCAAGGTGAGCTTATGCCATACGGTGGCGTCCGTCCGTCAACAATAGACTTATTTGACTTCTTCTTCATAACCGCTGATCGGAATTTCACCAAATTTGGTCAGAAGCATCCCTATGGGTAGGGGACTCAAAATTGTACAAATGATGGGGCTGACCCCTGGACGCCTCTAGGGCGGGGCCAAAAGGGGTCACTTTAGCTATTTTGATATAAACGACTTCTTCTCTGAAACCGAGCAATGGATATCGCTCATATTTGCTTGGTCGCATCACTATGAGGTGGGGATTAAAAATTGTACAAATGATGGGGCTGACCCCCTGGGGGCCTCCGGGGCGGGGCCAAATGAGGTCAATCGGGCTATATTGATATAAACGACTTCTTCTCTGAAACCGAGCATTGGATATTGCTCATATTTTCCTGGTAGCATCACTATGTGGTGGGGATTCAAAATTGTACAAATGATGGGGCTGACCCCCAGGGGCCTGAGGGGCGGGGCCAAATGTGGTCAATTGGGCTCTATTGATATAAACGACTTCTTCTCTGAAACCGAGCAATTGATATCGCTCATATTTGCCTGGTAGCATCACTACTGAGTGGGGACTCAAAATTGTACAAATGGTGGGGCTGACCCCCCGTGGCGCTGAGGGGCGGGGCCAAACAGGGTCAATTTGGCTAAATTGATATAAACAACTTCTCCTCTGAAACTAAGCAATGGATATCTCACGTATTTGCCTTGTAGCACCTACTTGGGGTAGGAATTCAAAATTGTACAAATGGTGGGGCTAACCCCCTGGGTGTCTTAGGGGCGGGGCCAAAAAGGGCCAGTTTGGGTAGATTGATATAAACGACTTCTCCTCTGAAACTAAGCAATGGATATCTCACATATTTGACTGGTAATATCCCCTTGGGGTAGGGATTCAAAATTGTACAAATGATAGGGCTGACCCCCCTGAGGGCTGAGGGGCGGGCTAGAAGGGGTCAATTTGCCTAAATTGATATAAACAACTTCTTCTCTGAAACTAAGCAATGTATATATATATATCGCTCATATTCACTTGGTAACATCCCTTTGGGGTAGGGATTCGAAATTGTACAATTGGTTGGGCTGACCCCCGGGGGGCTGAGGGGTGGGGCCAAAAGGGATCAATTTGGCTAAATTGACATTTTTAGAATTACAATAAAAACAATGTTCATGTAACCATATAAAATGCATATGATATATATTGACATAGCAATACCAGTGGCAAATATACTTAAGCATAGTTCTTGTTTCATATCTCATGAAACCAGGTGAGCGATACAGGCCCTCTGGGCCTCTTGTTCAACCAATTTCTTTGAAACTTGGTAGGCTTTATAATCATTTGTTGGTGTGTCGCCCATAGAATAATTTTGATTCAACAATTATTGCAAAAGTTATTTCCATTGTTTATTTCAGTATTTGATTTTTGTTTGAGATTTCCTCATATACTTTTCCAGGCACAAAATCATATTTAAGTATTTTTCCAAGAGTTACTGTTGTCAATTTCTGATATTGACATCTTGAGTACTTTTTTTCCTCAAACTGTCAAAAAATAAAATATTGACTTTGTCATGAAAAGAAAGATTTATAGCATACCAGAAAGCCACTCTTAATGTAATGCAAGTTTTTTTATTTTGATACAAGATATTATATAACAATATACTGCATGGGCGTGTATTGATTTGGCTTACATGCCGCGGTACTCTTTTAGTTAATGTGTTATGTATAGTCTGTTTTCCTTAGCACCGTTTTGATTCAACATTATAAATTTCATAGATTTAAACTCTTTGTTTTTCTTACAGTATTTAAATCATATCCAGTCTTACCAATTTATCCTTTTCATATGCCCATCAAATAATACGAATGTATTATGGTATAGCGTTTATCAGTCCGTCCGTCTTTCCGGCTTAAAATTGTTGTTTTTTTAAAGAGAACTCCTACATTTATACAGTTTACACATGATAGAAAATTACATACAATATAGAAAAAGGTACCTAATAAACACACAGACCTCACATACACAGTATCTCACATACTCTGAATTCAATTCACCGTCGTCGTCCTCCTCCTCCTCCTCCTCCTCCTCATCATCATCATCATCATCATCATCATCATCATTATCATTATCATAATTATCATCATCATCAACATCATCATCATCATCATCAAATAAATTTACATATATTGTGTCGACATACAAATGTACATATTTACATCACTCGTGCCTTATTAGCTTCAAATATATATATCTAGCGAGTTTATGAAGATCACAAATATTATCAACACTTGACTTGATGGCTGCATAAGTTTGTATAAGGATGTGTTTCGCCTGTAATATGATTGTATGTACTTTACTCTCAGATTATGATACTTCATGCATCTCAAAATAATATGATATTCGTTTTCCACGCCTAAATTGCAGCTCATACAGAAACTTTGTTCTCTCTTTGTATTACTGTATCTACCAGTTTCAATAGCTAAATTGTGTAAACAGAGTCGGTGCTTGTTGGCCCGGATAGGAGCGCTCGAGGGGTCTAAATGTCGGAGGAAACCGGAGTTCCCGGAAGAAGTCTGTAAGATATAGAGGATATTGAATGGTTTCCCGTTTAATGTAACATATGTTTCAGAAATATTTTATTAACAATACAAATATAAATAAATACAAAGTATTGTCAAAAGAATAAGACAACAGGCGCAATGCCTATATCAGTATGACAGAATATAGATATTTTCACGAGTAAAATATATCGAACTATTCTGTCATACGAGTGAAATATATGTTATATTTAACGGAAAACCATTCAATTTGCTTTTTATTGCATTTCATCAACTTAAAAACAAAATTAAAAACATCGAAAAATTAATAGTGTTAAAAAGTCCAGAAATCAGTTATAACGTCATCTATTTGTGACGTCATTTCGAAAGGACTGATTAACGCAATTTACGCGTTTCTGCTGTTATAGCAATCTGATTAAAATCAGCTGTTACATGGCTACGTTTACTATGCACTACGCCTGAATCTGTGCATGAACAGCTAACGTCAAGTGAGTATTTTGTCAAAAACTAGTCTGAAAATTTCAGAAATACAGCAAAATAACCAATTTATCTACATTTGTATCTCCACTTCGATTGGAAAACTCAGCAAGTTTCAACGAGGTGAATACAAAGATCCGCTCTGATTTGTCAAAAACGGAAAACTTATATTTTCACTGCAAAACTTATATTTTCACTGCTCATAAGTGCAGACTGCTCATAACTGCAGTGACAATATAAGTTTTTATTAGTTTGATAAATTTCTTCATTGCATTTTTGCCAGTGAAATATAGAAATTTATCAAAGTAATAAAACTGCAGCGATGAGCAGTGAAAATAACAGATTTTGCAGTGAAAATATCAGTTTTGCAGGGAACCATTCAATTTCCTCTATATATTTCACTGGAAAAAATGCAACAAAGAGTATTATTTAAGATTTTCCCGAAAAAAAAAACACGCCAAAACTGATGTGCTTTTGTGGAAACTAAACGTATGTGTATTAATTCGTCATAAAACAAATGGATGCGTGTTAAAATCAAGACTATCAACTGATAAATTATCAATATTTACGCATTCACCTGATACAGAACGCAAAATAGTTTTAATTCATATACATTTGTACATTTTATATATCGACATTATTCAGTTTTATTTCTGTACATTTCCTTGTCATCGACTTTCTTACAACATAAGATTTGAAAAACAAAATCGGAAACGGATGGGGGCTTATTGCCAAATGAAAGCTAAATTTCAAAAGAAGTAGGGAATTGACTTTTGCCAAGAAGTGACTTATTGCCAAGTAGTGACTTGTTGCCGAGTAGTGACTTATTGCCGAGAAGTGACTTATTGCCAAGTAGTGACTTATTGCCGAGTAGTGACTTATTGCCAAGTAGTGACTTATTGCCGAGTAGTGACTTATTGTCGAGCAGAAGAAAAGATTGAGACAGCGATTGCTCCAAACTTTCAACAAAACTAAACTTTGGATTCTCCACACTACTAACTTGTATAAACATCCAATACAATGTCTGACATTTTTCATATAAATTAGACACATTTTATTTAACAATGCAGCCGATCATGGAGGCTAGTATATCAGTCTCATAGCAATGAGGAAAAAAGAAGAAGAAGAAGAAGAAGAAGAAGAAGAAGAAGAAGAAGAAGAAACAGAAAAAGAAAAAAGAAAATAAACTACATGTACATATAAAATATGATAAGATGTTTTGATACATGATGCCATATGAGAAACCCATGGAAAGATTCTCTTAATGCAATGACCATCAGTATGCTTCTCGATACTAGGTGTGAAGTCACTGGTACCGACTCCAAAAACGACGGTCATCAGTAATGATAAACTAATGTTGATGAAGACAATTGTTCATTCGGATTTTTATTGATGCATTGTTAATAATATTTTAATGATGATGATATATATATTCCCTTAATACAGCACTCATCATTAATTATACATGATATAAGATGTAAATTTAATGGTACATACTCCCTTAATACAGCGGTCATCATTAATTATGCACGATATAAGGTGTGAAGTTAATGGTACATACTCCCTTAATACAGCGGTCATCATTAAATATTTATATTTCCACTCAATTCAGACTCAATGAACCTACCACAGTTAATTCGAGTCATTTTTCAATGAACTATATCAAGTCTGGCGTAGGAATACATTTGTCCAGCTTGGACTATATCTTTTTAATTCCTTTTCAAAAGTGATCATATTTATATGAAATAAATTCCTTTAAAACTAATTTTTGTTTTAATTGCTGTTAAGTTTGTTCACGAAAGAAATCCTGAAAGTATTAACCATATGTAGACGAAGAGTGATGACGTACATTTCCCTGGTAGACTTGCACAAGTCCCTATTTATCAAAGACAAAAATATTGTACAAAATATCAAAACAATATAAATATAAGGATTGAATAAAGTTATGTTGAGGTGTATGGCTTCGCAGTTCATAATAGATTTGTCTCAAGACCTATTGAGGTTTATACCCGCATACACCTCAACATAACATTATTCAATCCTTAATTATACATGCTATAAGGTGTGAAGTTAATGGTACATACTCCCTTAATACAGCGGTCATCGTTAATTATACATGATATAAGGTGTGAAGTTAATGGTACATACTCCCTTAATACAGCGGTCATCGTTAATTATACATGATATAAGTTGTGAAGTTAATGGTACATGCTCCCTTAATACAGCGGTCATCGTTAATTATACACGATAAAAGGTGTAAAGTTAATTGTACATACTCCCTTAATACAGCGGTCATCATTAATTATACACGATATAAGGTGTGAAGTTAATGGTACATACTCCCTTAATACAGCGGTCATCATTAATTATACATGATGTAAGGTGTGAAGTTAATGGTACATACTCCCTTAATACAGCGGTCATCGTTAATTATACATGATATAAGGTGTGAAGTTAATGGTACATACTCCCTTAATACAGCGGTCATCATTAATTATACATGATATAAAGTGTGAAGTTAATGGTACATACTCCCTTAATACAGCAGCCATCATTAATAATACATGATATAAAGTGTGAAGTTAATGGTACATACTCCCTTAATACAGTGGTCATCATTAATTATACATGATATAAAGTGTGAAGTTAATAGTACATACTCCCTTAATACAGCAGCCATCATTAATAATACATGATATAAAGTGTGAAGTTAATGGTACATACTCCCTTAATACAGCGGTCATCGTTAATTATACATGATATAAGATGTGAAGTTAATGGTACATACTCCCTTAATACAGCGGTCATCATTAATTATACATGATATAAAGTGTAAAGTTAATGGTACATACTCCCTTAATACAGCGGTCATCGTTAATTATACATGATGTAAGGTGTGAAGTTAATGGTACATACTCCCTTAATACAGCGGTCATCATTAATTATACATGATATAAAGTGTGAAGTTAATAGTACATATTCCCTTAATACAGCAGCCATCATTAATAATACATGATATAAAGTGTGAAGTTAATGGTACATACTCCCTTAATACAGCGGTCATCGTTAATTATACATGATATAAGATGTGAAGTTAATGGTACATGCTCCCTTAATACAGCGGTCATCGTTAATTATACATGATATAAGGTGTGAAGTTAATGGTACATACTCCCTTAATACAGCGGTCATCGTTAATTATACATGATATAAGGTGTGAAGTTACCGGTACATACTCCCTTAATACAGCGGTCATCGTTAATTATACATGATATAAAGTGTGAAGTTAATGGTACATACTCCCTTAATACAGCAGCCATCATTAATAATACATGATATAAAGTGTGAAGTTAATGGTACATACTCCCTTAATACAGTGGTCATCATTAATTATACATGATATAAAGTGTGAAGTTAATAGTACATACTCCCTTAATACAGCAGCCATCATTAATAATACATGATATAAAGTGTGAAGTTAATGGTACATACTCCCTTAATACAGCGGTCATCGTTAATTATACATGATATAAGATGTGAAGTTAATGGTACATACTCCCTTAATACAGCGGTCATCATTAATTATACATGATATAAAGTGTAAAGTTAATGGTACATACTCCCTTAATACAGCGGTCATCGTTAATTATACGTGATGTAAGGTGTGAAGTTAATGGTACATACTCCCTTAATACAGCGGTCATCATTAATTATACATGATATAAAGTGTGAAGTTAATAGTACATACTCCCTTAATACAGCAGCCATCATTAATAATACATGATATAAAGTGTGAAGTTAATGGTACATACTCCCTTAATACAGCGGTCATCGTTAATTATACATGATATAAGATGTGAAGTTAATGGTACATGCTCCCTTAATACAGCGGTCATCGTTAATTATACATGATATAAGGTGTGAAGTTAATGGTACATACTCCCTTAATACAGCGGTCATCGTTAATTATACATGATATAAGGTGTGAAGTTACCGGTACATACTCCCTTAATACAGCGGTCATCGTTAATTATACATGATATAAGGTGTGAAGTTAATGGTACATACTCCCTTAATACAGCGGTCATCATTAATTATACATGATATAAGGTGTAAAGTTAATGGTACATACTCCCTTAATACAGTGGTCATCGTTAATTATACATGATATAAAGTGTGAAGCTAATGGTACATACTCCCAAAATACAGTGGTCATCGTTAATTATACATGATATAAGGTGTGAAGTTAATGGTACATACTCCCAAAATACAGCAGTCATCGTTAATTATACATGATATAAGGTGTGAAGTTAATGGTACATACTCCCTTAATATGATTGACTACATTTATTTATGATACATGTTATGAAAAGATAGCAGTGATTATCTAGCAGAATTTAGACATATTACTTGTAGATGCCTAAAATGTATGTGATAACTATTAATATCTAAATGTCATATTTTGTATACGTAACTATGTAATGTAATGGACATGATATTATTTAACCACATCATAAATGTGAAAATAAATATCAAAAGCAATATACATTGAACATTTGATCATTTCCCAAGGATATCCGACACTTAAAAAAAATAATTATATATCACATTGTTCAGTTTCCTGTTGACTATGGTTTTCCACGAATAAATGATACGAGGTGAATAATACAACTGAATACTATTTTTACATCAATTGTAAATGAAAGAACACTGAAAGAACTACTTCGAGCATTAACGGTCATTTAATACGAGACAATATCTTTGGGAATAGCATTTTGAAACCGTTGTTGATTTGAAAATATGCATAATATCCTACTCGACTGGTGCACACACCCTTAATACAATTGACTTCAGTAATAAAATCACCGATACACACTCCCTTAATACAACTGACTTCACTAATGAAATCAACGGTACATACATCCTCAATACAACTGACTTCAGTAATGAAATCGACGGTACTAATAAAACTTATATTTCAACTGCAGCGATGATCAGTTAAAATATAAGATTTTGCAGTGAAAATATAAGATTTTGCAGTGAAAATATAAGTTTTCCGTTTTTTACCAATCAGAGCAGACTTTTGTATTTACCTCGTTGAAACTTCCTATCGATGCGGATATAAATATATTAGTTATTTTGCTGTGCTTATTTCTGAAATGTTCAGACTAGTTTTTGACAAAACACTCACTTGACGTTAGCTTTTCATGCCCATATTCTCCTATAACAGCAGAAAACGCTTAAATTCCGTTGATCAGGTCATCGTCAAGTTGACGAGGAGTAAAGAAATGACGTCATTACTGGTTCCCGCACTCTTCGACACTATTAATTTTCGATGTTTTCAATTTTGTTTTTAAAGTTTATGAAATACAATAAAAAGAAAATTGAATGGTTTCCCGTTAAATATAGCATAAATTTCACTCGTATGACAGAATATTTCGATATTTTTCACTCGTGCTTCGCAAAATATTGATATTCTGTCATACTCAACGTCCTCTATATATGAAGAAACCCATGTGCACTGCTGTCATGAACAGATTCTTTGATATAATGATACGCTGAAAATGACATGATTTGATATTAACAAAGATAGTATTTCAACTATCGTATCTGGGTGTATATCTTCAGAAACTCATTTAAGTATCTGTTATTTAATGAGAGTTTAAATTTCGGTATCAGATATTTACCATTCGTTTTTGACTGGTTTTGGTGAGGGTTTGCTTGTGATATTAACAGGATTCATTTAACAGCACATCTCTTTATATGCTTTGACTTCTCGTAATTGTTTAGGTTTGAGTTATGTACATGTGTGATAGTGTCTAATAATTTGTCAGATAGTTTCAGCTTGTTATGGTAAATGTCAGAAAGATCATGTTTTTGTAAGTATTGTGGGGGGACAGGGTGCTTTCGATTTTTATATGATGTCTGAATAAAATGATTAGGTGTTCCTAGAATTTGAGCTAGGAGCCTGACGATAACGCAAATTTGCGTTGATGCCTGAGAATTTGAACTAATCTGAACTTTGGGCTGAATGGTGTCTTAGTAATGTTTATTTTCATTTCTAGCAACAGGAGTCCTGATGTATGAAATCTAACCTTAAGCGTTGTTTTCAATACACCGCATTTTACTGTTCTGATTTGTTGGGTACTATTTCCGGATATAGACAATATTTTGACGCCCTTTACATCTAAAGTAAATGACAAGTGCTGTACATATAGCAATGGCCAGAAGTATGGAGAGAGCAACAATCACCCCAATGTAAACGGAATGCAGCATTTCACAACGGTTTTCATCTTTGGTTACTACACCATCCAATACGACACATTCTCTGATGTCACTTATCCAGGTGTTATCTGACAATGTCAGACACACTAAATCTCCAGTTTCCTCACTGTCATCTGAAAGTGACCAGGTATTCAGTCCTACTAATGAAACATTGGATACCAGATTACATTCCCTGAATACTTCAATGTGGGAATACGATTTTGAAGTAGTTTTTACATTACCTACTGAAAGGTCCCATTTAAGGTTTTCATTCTGTTTTGTAAGCACTAGTCCTTTCCTGAAACATGCCTGTATATTTTCCTTTGATGAATACATATTTTCATTTGCACCACAAGATGAGTTTGTCAGACAGGTAACCGAGTTACCCTCGAGTTCAGCGGGATAGCTACACCGTCCCAGGTCTGTGGTAAGGTTATAGTTTCTCAGCCAGGCCATGGAACAAGAACAAACAAGAGGGTTGCCGTGAAACTGAAACACAGTCAGAAATGGCCACAAGGAGAAACCAGCATCTGGGACCGTCATGATACCATTGCCGGCTAAATTAAGTTTTTTTAAACTTGACAGACTTTTTATACTTTCTGGAAACAGTGAAAGACGGTTGAAGCTGAGGTCCAGTTCCCAGAGGTGCGAAAGTCCAATAAAAGCGCTGGGCGTTATTGTGGAGATCTTGTTGCCACTCATAACTAGGTATAGTAGAGAGGAGGAGTTGGCGATCGGTTTCAGTATCTCGGTTAAGTCGTTGTGACTAACATTTAACATTCTAACTTTGTTTAGTATACAAGTTTCATTGTGTGGCAGGGCTTGGAGGAAATTGTGGGAGAAATCCCAATCTAATCTAACACAACATTTAAAGTGTTTTAGAGAATCACAGGTGGGGAATTCTGTTAATAGGTTTTTGGTAATGTTTAAAACTATCCTGGTATATGAGAAATGGGTATTTGGGTCAAAGTGTAAGAAATTTGAAATGCGTTTTATGTTGTTTCTGCTAAAGTCAAAAACCAACGTTGCGTCTGGAATTGTTGTGCCACCAAACTCAATAACATCTTCAATCGACTCTATGTGATTGTCTGATGAAATTAGATAAAATGTGGGCATTAAAATCTCGATTTCAAATTTTACATGAATGTTCTGTTTTAAGTTATTGTTGCTAATGTCCACAATGACTTCTCCTGATCGACTGTAATAGAATACATAATCGAAACTAAACGCAAAACCATATGCCCTAGAAATATTACTCCAGGAAAAATCAAAAATTGCTAAAGTTGACTTAAAGGTATACCGTAATAAAGGGAGTTCCGATTGATTATTTAAAGATGTGTTCAAGTGTGACAACTCACTATTTCTAGCTAGAGTTTCGACAACATTAAATAACCCAATATTATTTTCAGCTAAATCTAAATATTCTAGATATGGCATTTCCTCTGATATGAATGATTCGTTCATAAAACTCAAGCGGTTGCCCTTTAAAGACAGCATCGACACAGTTACATTGAATGAACATTCTTGTAATACCTCTATTCCATTTCTGTCCAGGTAAATACTGACTCCGCCTCTGTATGGATTTGACACATTTGACCTCAGATGACATAGGAATTCAGATGAAACGCAATTATCTGCTAAATTAAGAATGATTTTAGAGAAAAACCAAATGTCTGAAATAGTCGTTTGTTCGCACATAAATGTTGTGTTTTTCAAGATGACATCACGTATAGCTAGGTTGGGTAAATCAGTCAGGAAGTCCATCACACTCGCTGTAGAGAACGGGTTATGAGATCCGTTAAAGTTAATCCACGGTGGCAGATGTGAAGGTATGGCGTCTAGTACATTGAAAGAGATGTCAATCAAACTAAAGGTGCTGTTCTGGTTTGAAGAGAGGCGCATTGCATTGAGTTTATTGTGATGAATGGAAAATGTACAATACAAGCAATCGTGAATGGTCAGATCTAAACTCACCAGAAGATTGAAGGACAAGTCAAGGTCAAACGAGTGCATAAACCCTGTTCCAGCAGCAAACATGGTCTCGGAAACTTTAGTGATCAAGTTATGGTGAAATGACAAGGTCTTTACAGTCTGTTGGTGAACAAATGCTGGTCCTATTTCAGAAACCATGTTATACGAAATATCAAATGTCTCTAGATTTCCCATGCTGGCCACCACGTTATCACTGACATGATCTATCTGGTTGTGAGACAAGTTGAGATGTCTTACTTGATGTAAATGTTCCAAAGAGAGCCAAACGTCGCCGGTCAGTTGGTTTTGGGACAGATTGATGACAAGGAGATGAACATCGGCGGTTACAAACGACTTTGGATGGATGTATTTGAGTCGATTCTCACTCACGTCAAGATTTTCTAAATTTGAAAACAGATGTAGTTCATCCCCGTTGATTCCGGGAAGTTTGTTTCCTCTGATGTTGAAAGTCTTCAGTGGGTTTTTGTTGTAGGCATCTGCCGACATGGCAGAACTCAATGAATATATTTGGTTGAACGATACGTCCAGATGTTGTAGGAAACTAGGTACACTGTGTCCAGGAATACAGGTGATGAAGTTCTTACTTAAGGTCAGTTCTCTCAGATGGTACAAATTATTGACCGAACAAGCAGGAAAATGATCCAGTTGGTTGTCGTCCAGGTTTATGATTGTCAACTCCTGACTGATGTTGTTAAACACGTCACATGACAAGTGCTGTAAACCAATGTTCGTTAGTATAAGCCGATTAACTGAGGGTAAGTCTGTGAACGAGTTTTTGTCCAAAGTTCTCATCATCCACTCTCCATAAAATCTCAGGTTATTAAGAATCCCGTTGTACTGTGGGAAACTTGGTATAGCATTGGTTTCATCCTGGTAACAAGTTATTCTTTTTAAAGATGTTGACAACCTACATCTCGAGACCACAGCTGGCAGTGACCACGCCAACAGGACCGTGATTAAGAGGATTTTATATTCCATCTTGAGGACGTTGAACATGGCCATATCTGACATGTCAGTGTTTAGTTGTACTTATGTAAATCCATATGAATTACATTTTGTATAGGTGCTCTTTTGAATCACTATTTCCGTGACAGGGGAAACTATCGATCGAGAGATTCAAGTTGATGACCACACGGAAGACTAATAGTTAACAGTATGAGCTCATTTAGCTTTTGATTGATTGATGGGGCTTAACGTCCTTGTTCCGGTTATAACCGAGCCTAGGACACCTCATTTAGCTGCGATGTTGTTGCTCATTTAGACGACGGAAAATTTTTATGACAGGTATCGTCAGAGCTACGATTGGTTCCAAAACACATCAATGCAGCAAATCCTTGTATGTTGAAAAAGTCCGAGGACATAATCATTTGAGTATAACCAGGTGAATATTGTTCCCCCATCCAATCTAGGATATGATGTATTACAAATATGAAATATTGAGAAATGACCTACATGTGACGTTATTCATTTTTGTTTACGTTTCCTGACATGACGGGTATATCGCATGCATTGCCCTAAACCCACAATATGATGTGATATAACAACTTAATGCAGTTAGGGACACACTGTACTGACCAACATGTACCATTCTAATGAGTGTTTTGTATTTAAGTAAAGAACTTTAAATAATTACGCATTTTAGAGCATTAACAGCTGATGCTGAAAAAATCAGTGCTGGAGTGATTCATATGGGGCCAATTTATACTCAGCCGAGGCGTGAGCTGAAGGTCGGATATGAATGTGCGTAATACATTTCATCGGATTATTGGGCACACTCTTCTGGAGATATCTATGCTCGATATGAAGTTACCATGACACCACATTGGTTTTAATGGTGAAGATTTGATCAATCTAACCTTATTTGACTTAAATTTGTACATTAATCAAGTAAATGTTCTCAATCGTCGGGGAGGGGGAGGGGGCTGGGGGCATCCCGTTGGAAAAAGTAGAATGCAGAAAAGGGGAATCTTATCATTCGGATTAGAACCCATTACAGCGTCCTCGGATTTTTTTAAGTATATAAATATATAGATAAGATAGTTATATTCTAAATACAGCATATATTGTATACATACGTATATGTAATTGAAATCGCATAATAATACACATACACTTTATATACATGTAGCTAAACTATCTCCGTATGTACAAACGCTTACATACATCCAATCGGAACACACCCTACTTCACTCCTACAAACGCACACAATGACTCAATAATCAAATGATTTTATAAAGAATCAGTACAATTTTTACCTCAGACAAAAACGGCATGTACAAATGGGTTGGGTTACCAAGTGTTTATTAGTATAACCAGATAAACTGAGGGTAGGTCTCAGAACAAGTTTTTGTCCAAATTTCTCATCCACTCTATAAAATCCCAGCTTTTCAAGAGTCCTATTGTACTATAGGAAACAACTTGGTATAACATTGCTTTTGTCTGGAAACAGGTGATTCTTTTATGACATATCGACAACCTACATCTAGAGACCATGACCGGCAGTGACCACGCCAACAGGACCGTAACTAAAAGGATTTTATGTTCCATCTTGAGTATGCTAAACATCGCCATAACTGACGTCAGTAATATGTTGTGTCTCATTTTATCTAAATCATAATTGATACAGCTGTTATTTTAAAACACTTTAACCATGATCGGTGTCAAATGCGCACGGATAAACTAACAATCGAAACAGGCATGTTGATGAAGACCTCATGGAAGATTTAAAGCTGACACTAATATATCTATATGAAAAAAAAGACAATATTTTGTATTATTTTGTTAAAGTTAGGACGTTACGTTTTAAATAAGTCCATTTATAATCATTTACAATCAAAATAAACGCGTAATATTCACTTAAACGATGATGATATTTTTTGAAATGTGCAAAAAATTAGACCAGCGCGCGTTAGGTTTAGTATATATCATACTTTTCTATGCATTGTGAGACTGTTCACATGTTGGTTTTTTTTGGTAATGTTACAATTATGTCTAGATTCGATGTAAATATCGCTAAAGGTCGTTGATAATGTTATCACAACTTGCGCCCAATCCAGTTTTTTTTTTCTTCTTTTTTTCTTCTTCTGGCAAATAAGTATATTTAAACAAAATTATACTAAAGTAAACAACTAAACTGGCTCTACCCTCATCATGCCCGATCATGTAAATCGTTCAACAGCAATAATTACGAAACAGGTTATATCAACTTATAAGAATCACTCTCGTTGGCCCTGATAGAAGCGCGTGATAGGTTTAAGTGGGAGAGAAACCAGAGTGCTCGGATAATAAGAATCACGTTATCGGGCAGGTAACCCCATACCTTTCATGTCCATAAAGATTGGGGAATCGAACTCCAGCTGCTTAGCTGAAAGGCAATTGTGTTTCCACTGTGCCAACCGACCCCCAATGAAAGACTTGGTCCAAAAGAAATGAAATCAGAACAATTAATGAGAATACAAAAATACTTTATTTTCAATAGTGGACCTAATGAGTATACAATAATACTACGGTTCATCATGACAGTATAGTATTCAGTAGAGCACATGCATGGACTAGTAACATATATACAACCATTATTTTTGTAATAATCTTTTTTTGTTTTTGTCTCTTGAAAACATCTTTGATTAATTAGCTTAGCATATGACGGAAAATTTGGGTGTCACTGCGAATGAACATTTTATCTAAGCATTTGAAATCAGTTATACAGCTAAGCAATACATATTATAGGTATCATTGTATATTTAAGGATTGAACGAGATAATGAATTATTCTATCCATAGAGACCAGAGTGTACCCGGACAAAAACCATGTTGCAGTGTTTGCAAAAAGCCGTTTAAGTTTTTGACCTTTTATATTCACACATACATTGATGGGCCAATCCATTATCTTGTTCAGTCCTTACAAATTTAATTTCCAAAATACAAAGAAATACCTAACACAGTTTTCCCGCACAATATCCGCCGGAAGAAGTCAATTTCAATATCAGTTCCAAGTATATGTTCAGATATCCAACAATAAACGACATTTTTTTTAATTATTAACAATGGAGTATGTGTACGATAGAATATTAGCTAATGTTTTCCCGATAAGAAAATAGCCAAAACTAATGAATGTTTATGATTAAGATAGATGTGTAACAGTTTATCTGTACATTTTTCTAACTATCACTCGATAGACAGAATATGCAAACCAAGGAAAAGGCATGCTACAAAATTAGAAAAATTAGATTATCAACTGATAAATCAAAGATACACTGTATTAACACTTTCATTTGATATAGTATGAAACACCAAACAAAATATGTTTAGTTCATATGCATTTGCAAAACAGTCTATTTTTTTTCTATTTTTGTATAAGATCAAATTTATAAGATTTTCAAAACAAAATCGAAAAGAAGAGGGGGCTTATTTTCAAATGAAATCGAAATTCCAAACGACTTTATGTGAGAAGTGGAAGGAGCTTATTGCCGAGCAGGGACTTAATACTGGTCAAGTATAGTAATATGCCTGTCGACATTTAGCACAGTATTTACATATGTACGAAAGATAGCTCTCTAAAATGGAAGGTCAACGTGGAAGTCTTCAACAAAAATCAGCTTTGGAGTCTCTATGCTACTAAAATTAACTTACATATCCAATACAATGTCTGACCTTTTACATATATGATAGACACATTTTATTTGACAACATAGCATATCAAAGACAGTACATTTCATGGAGGCTAGTATGCTATCAGCATCATAGCAAGGGGGAAAGCATCGAAGAAAAAATCTACACCACTCACAGTAACATCAAGACAAAAATATGCGCTGGTACATTTAATTTGATACGTCACCCAGATGATACAAGCTACGTGTGAAGTCAATGGTCCATACTCCCTTAATACAACTTATCACCACTAACCATACGCAATGCTACATGTGAAGCCGCTGGTACGTACTCCCTAAAACGACTGACTTCACTAATAATACATTATGCTAGATGTAAAGCCAATAGTACATTCTCCCTAAATACCATTGACATCACTAATGATACATGATATTATTCAAACATAACATTGATTATCCAGCAGACGTTGCATTACTTGTTGTTTTCCAAGTTACGATCTTTGATGAGATAGCTGTTCGTAACGTTTTTGATCATTCGGACAATAATTTATTTGAAAACATCAGATCAGTAACAATGCACATGAAATATATACACAGTAGAAACACAAAATAAACACAAGGATGGATAGTATTGCAACAGCAAGACAAAGTCCCCTGCCTGAGCTAGAAATGCACCTATTCATTTCCCATTTTTTTTTTGAAAAATGGTTTTTCGAAAAAAAAACAAATGTGGGATGCACAACTACATGTTTTACTGATCATGTATACCAAGTTTTGTTAAGATCGGAGTAGTACTTTAGGAGGAGTTGTCCGGACAACTATTGCGTGACAGACAGACGGACGGACAGACGGACGGAGGGTAAACCTATAGTCCCCCCGTTTTTCAAACGGCAGGGGACTAATAAAACGAACACAAGAATTAGACCATTTTCCAAGGATATCTGGTAATTATGCATTCCATTGTCTAGTTTCCTTTGCACTAATTTTCGACGAACAGGGAAATTGTTTCACTGAACACTTTTTGTTTTACATAAAGCAAAATTTGTATAGGTATCCTAACTTTACACTGAAAGACATATTTCGTTTTCTGTGAAACTATTTTAGTTATTGTGAAAACATATTTCAAGGGATTTTTTTTTTTTTTTTTTTTATTGTATACACTTACAAATATTATCCCTGAAATAATCACTTTTCTGTTTGAAACATTGCTTTCCTAAATAAATCAAGCACGTCACAATCCAAATTGTATCCATTCAAATGCCTGAAATCGGTACCCAAAATTTGCTCACTGTCAAATTCGAATATGACTCAAAACACACATTCATACCGCACATAACACACACCTACAGATAACTGCTCAAAGGCGCTTAACATTTTGCGAGTTCTGTCCCATACAGATGTGGGTGCATACCGTGAAATGAATCACTTATCCGATCAAAACTCGATTATGGTTCTAAGAGTATAATTATCCAAAACCTGATCCACCAAATTTCAAAGAATTAACAACTAACTTTCCTTTGAATACCGGGACATGTCGGTATCCTAGGAAATGAGAGAGCCGAAACTGTAACCAAGAATGCTCACAGCTATACAGCGATGGTCTCTGGAAACAAACAAACTATTCCGAATCAAGTAAAATATTGGTGCATGCCCTCCGCCGCGAAAACATCGCAGGGAGGAGGAGGTCTTCACTCGACTCCGCACCGGCCATACATATCTTATTCATTCACACCTATTTTATGGTATCCATGTGACTCTCTATTCACTGTTCTTCGCTTTGTGATCGAATGTGACACAAATACTACCAAATTTCAAATATGAGAATTTGTTCTCCACAGTGACATTGGATCGAATATTTGACTACCTAAAAGAGATCGATCTTTTTATGAAAATATATCTCCTTACTCACGCACTATTTTAACCATTCTTCATGTCATTAACTCCTTCTATATAATCCAACCGTTTTAAAGTTTCATATACTCCACCTCAATATTGTTTGGCCAAAATGACCATAGCTGCTGAGAGGCGTCCAACATAATCAATCAATCAATCGAATAAGACCAATATCAATTCTGATGTATTTCACACACCCATGCACGTGTGCTATACGCAGATTATCCAGCATCACTAATGAATACCCTCTTGATACAACTGACTTCATTAATGAAATAGCCGGTACATACTCCCTTAATACAACGGACTTCAGTAATAATATCACCAGTACATGCTCCCTTAATGCAACTGATGGTAGTTTGATCCACGAAACTAAGTGTGAAGCCGTTTGTACATATACCCTGAATACAGTGGCTTCAGTGATGATATCACCGGTATATACTTCCTTAATACCGTGTACAACTAACCTCACTTATGATACATGAAACTACATAGATGCTTATGACATATGATACTAGATGTGAAGTCAATGGCACATACTTCCTTAATAAACTGACTATACTTATGACATATGATACTAGTTGTGAAGTCAACGGTACATACATGTTTGAAATTACTGGTACATAAACCCTTTATACAACTAACTTCGGTATAATAAAATATAATCACTGGTACATACACCCTTAATACAACTTACTTAAGTATGATACAAGTAATTAGGTCAAAATTCACTGGTTTGTATACCCTTAATACAACTGACTAAAATAATGATATAAAAAAACTAGGTTTGAAATTACTGGTACATACACTCTTTATACAACTAACTTCAGTATTATACAAGTAACTAGGTCAAACTTCACTGGTTTGTATACCCTTAATACAACTGACTAAACTAATGATATATAAAACTAGGTTTGTACAACTAACTTCGATATTATCACTACTACATACACCTTTAATACAACTAACTTCCGTAAGATATCAGTAACTAGGTCTGAATTGGTTAGTATACCCTTAATACAACTGACTTCGGTATGATACAAGATGTAGCCACTGTTACGTACACAATTAACACCAGTATGATACAAGAAACAAAATGCTTATTCCCTAGTACATACTTTCTTTTAAAACCAACTTCAATTATATTATGATACATATGTACACTGCTGTGTTATATGATAACACACTGACAGAGCTATCTACTTCTCAGCGGAACATTCGCCTGACGAAGACTGTGAGACACAGCGGGAAATCCCAAATCAGTAAAAAAAAATGTTCTCTGAGTAATAGAAAATTATCATAATATTCACAAACCAGAGAATGAGGACAACATTGACAGTTGTATATATATATCTGAGGTTTGAATAAGGATCCGTAGTATCTAAGGATCTAAAGAATGATGTAAAAAAAATCAATAAAGTTTCCCAAACAAGCGACTATGATGTCTAAGGATTTGATCTAGTTTTCATATATATCTGAGGGCTTGACAGTGTCATAATAATGTCTATCTTCATCTCTATTGACCCGATTCCTGATGTATGACGTCTCAGCTTCGGCGTTGTTTTCATACACCACATTTTCTTGTTCTGAAATGGTTGGGACAGTTCCCCTCTGTTTAGGAACAGTTTGGCGTCTTTTACATATGAAGAAAATGACAAGTGCTGTACATATAGCAATTACCAGAAGTATGGAGATAGCAACAATCACTCCAATGTAAACGGATTGCAGCGTTTGACTTCGGGTTTCATCTTTAGTTACTACATGATCCAATACGACACATTCTCTGATGTCACTTATCCAGGTATTATCTGACAATGTAAGACACACTAAATCTCCAATTTCTTCACTGTCATCTGAAAGTGTCCAGGTATTCAGTCCTACTAATGAAACATTGGATACCAGATTACATTCCCTGAATACTTCAATGTTGGCATGCGATTTTGTTGTAGTTTTTACATTACCTACTGAAAGGTCCCATTTAAGGTTTGTATTCTGATTTGTAAGCACTTGTCCTTTCCTGAAACATGCCTGTATATTTTCCTTTGATGAATACATATTTTCTTTTGCACCACAAGACGGGTTTGTCAGACAGGTAACCGAGTTACCCTCAAGTCCAGCGGGATAGCTACACCGTCCCAGGTCTGTGGTAAGGTTATAGTTTCTCAACCAGGCCATGGAACAAGAACAAACAAGAGGGTTGCCGTGAAACTGAAACACATCCAGATATGGCCACAAGGAGAAACCAGCATCGGGGACCGTCAGGATACGATTTCCGGCTAAATTAAGTTTTTTCAAACTTGACAGACTTTTTATACTTTCTGGAAATACCGTAAGACGGTTGAAGCTGAGGTCCAGTTCCCGGAGTCGCGAAAGTCCAATAAAAGCGTTGGGCGTTATTGTGGAGATCTTGTTGCCACTCATTACCAGGTATAGGAGAGAGGAGGAGTTGGCGATCGGTTGCGGTATCCCGGTGAAGTCGTTGTGACTAACATTTAACATTCTAACTTTGTTTAGTATACAAGTTTCATTGTGTGGCAGGGCTTGGAGGAAATTGTGGGAGAAATCCCAATGTAATCTAGCACAAGCATTTAAAGTTGTTTAGAGAATCACAGGTGGGAAATTCTGTTAATAGGTTTTTGGTAATGTTTAAAACTACACGTAACCTGATATGACCAGGGGAACGACTTTTCCATCCAAAATTTGAGATACGTTTTACTTTGTTTCTGCTAAAATCCAAAACTAACGTTGAGCTCACAAATGCAAAGGAACCAATAATACGAATACCATCATGGATTGACTCTATGTGATTGTCTGATGAAATAAGATAAATTGTTGACATAACTAAGATCCCAGATTCAAATATTACAGGAATGTTCTGTTTTAAGTCATTGTTGCTAATGTCTATAATGAATTCTGATCCGATGGGTATGTCCATCAAATATGAAACCATAACCCATAGAAATATTACTCCAGGAAAAATCGAGAGTTCTACTCAAACGATATCCTTCCAAACGTATTAAAGGGAGTTCGTACTGACTGTTTAAAGACACATTCAAGTGCGACAGCTTTCTATTTTTAGTAACAGTTCGTACAACATTAACTAACTCCATATTGTTTTCAGCTAAATCTAAATATTCTAGATATGGCATTTCCTTTGCTATGAATGATTCGTTCATAAAACTCAAGCGGTTGCCCTTTAAAGAAAGCACCGACACAGTTACATTAAATGAACATTCTTGTAATACCTCTATTCCATTTCTGTCCAGGTAAATACTGACTCCGCCTCTGTATGGACTTGACACATTTGACCTCAGGTGACATAGGAATTCAGAGGAAACGCAATTGTCTGCTAAATTAAGAATGATTTTAGAGAAAAACCAAATGTCTGAGATGGTCGTTTGTTCACACATAAATGTCGTGTTTTTCAAGATGACATCACGTATAGCGCGGTTGGGTAAATTAGTCAGGAAGTCCATCACACTCGCTGTAGAGAACGGGTTATGAGATCCGTTAAAGTTAATCCACGGAGGCAGATGTGAAGGTATGGCGTCTAGTACATTGAAAGAGATGTCAATCAAACTAAAGGTGCTGTTCTGGTTTGAAGAGAGGCGCATTGCATTGAGTTTATTGTGATGAATGGTAAATGTACAATACAAGCAATCGTAAATGGTCAGATCTACACTCACCAGAAGATTGAAGGACAAGTCAAGGTCAAACGAGTGCATGAACCCTGTTCCAGCAGCAAACATGGTCTCGGAAACTTTAGTGATCAAGTTGTGGTGAAATGACAAGGTCTTTACAGTCTGTTGGTGAACAACTGCTGGTCCTATTTCAGAAACCATGTTATACGAAATATCAAATGTCTCTAGATTTCCCATGCTGGACACCACGTTATCACTGACATGATCTATCTGGTTGTGAGACAAGTTGAGATTTCTTACTTGATGTAAATGTTCCAAAGACAGCCAAACGTCGCCGGTCAGTTGGTTCTGGGACAGATTGATGACAAGGAGATGAACACCGGCGGTCACAAACGACTTTGGATGGATGTATTTGAGTCGATTCTCACTCACGTCAAGATTTTCTAAATTTGAAAACAGATGTAGTTCATCCCCGTTGATTCCGGGAAGTCTGTTTCCTCTGATGTTGAAAGTCTTCAGTGGGTTTTTGTTGTAGGCATCTGCCGACATGGCAGAACTCAATGAATATATTTGGTTGAACGATACGTCCAAATGTTGTAGGAAACTAGGTACACTGTGTCCAGGAATACAGGTGATGAAGTTCTTACTTAAGGTCAGTTCTCTCAGATGGTACAAATTATTGACCGAGCAAGCAGGAAAATGATCCAGCAGGTTGTCGTCCAGGTTTATAATTGTCAACTCCTGACTGATGTTGGTAAACACGTCACATGACAAGTGCTGTAAACCAATGTTCGTTAGCATAAACCGATTAACTGAGGGTAAGTCTGTGAACGAGTTTTTGTCCAAAGTTCTAATCATCCACTCTCCATTAAATCTCAGGTTATTAAGAATCCCGTTGTACTGTGGGAATCTTGGTATAGCATTGGTTTCATCCTGGTAACAAGTTATTCTTTTAGAAGATTTTGACAAACTACATCTCGAGACCACAGCTGGCAGTGACCACGCCAACAGGACCGTAATTAAAAGAAATTTACATTCCATCTTTAGAATGTTCATCATCGCCATAACTGACATGTCAGTTATGCGTTGTACATTTGTATGTATGTCAACTTCCTTGTTTAAACATAGTTAATATAGCTGTTGGTGTCAAATGCAAACGGAAAAACTAACTATCGAAAGATCATGCTGATGAAGACACAGGGTTCTGCGAATTTGTTAGTGCATATAAATAGAACATTCGGACGTTTATGGGGTCGAGATAAATAAAAGGAAATCGCAAAAACGATATATCGGTTTTCATTATAAGGAGCTCATGAAAAGTGTCCTAAACAGTATACACACTAGGGTAGTCCCTAATACAACTATAACAATTTCTCATGTCCCTGTGGATAGAGACAACAGGGAAGTTTTATAATAATAATCATAATAAATAAGTTGGTGTTTTATATAACGTTATCACAGCAACATAGTCATCTCAAAGCGGTTCACAAATTATTATCCATGGTTATTGTGCCTTTAGCAACCAGCCAATGTCTTTCTCAACTCCCTGGGGAGCATACTATCTCTGCGCTAACAGCATACAAACGACATTTCCTACACCGCCCTGCTACATACTCTTTTACAGCGGAGTCGACTGGAACATAACGGAGTAAGGTATTTTGTTGGATAAAACACAGCGCGGCCCGTGCCGGGACTTGAACTAGCGACTCTTCGGTAAGGTAGCCCCGCTACAACTAGATCACCGTGCCAACCATGGACCACTGTGTGCATGTGATCTATTCGAGAGGAGAGAAATCTATGTTAGATATGAAATTCCTTTGGTACCACCCTTGTTCACACTTTGAGGGTGTAACATGCGTAACCTTATTTGACCCTTTTTTAACATGCGTAACCTTATTCAGCCCCTTTTAACAGGCTTATCCTTATTTGAACTATTTTAACAGGCTTATCCTTATTTGAACTATTTTAACAGGCTTATCCTTATTTGACCTATTTTAACATGCGTTACCTTATTTGACCTATTTTAACATGCGTAACCTTATATGACCCATTTTAACATGTGTAACCTAATTTGACTTATTTTAAAATAAATAATCTTATTTGACCTACTAACATAAGTTACCTTATTTGACGTTTTTTTGCATGACGGGTGTCGCCAATGAAGCAGAACGGCCGAACACTGAATTATCCCCTTGTAAACTTCTAAATTGTAGAAATGCAAATGTTGAGTATGCACATAAAAATATCAACAATAAATTTTCCCTTGTAGATTAATAAAAAATTGTAAAAAAAAATCTTAAATGGTCTAGTAATTATTATACCTATAAGTCTCACATGAATTACAACAAAATACAACACCTCTAATTAATGTTTGTTACATAGTAATTAAATGTAATTATTGAATTAAGAAGTTTTATTCCAAATTTTGTAAATGAAATATCTATATTTATTACAAGTCAATATGTTTCTACGAGATTACCGGAACTATCAATTTGACTAACTCTACCATGGCGTCTTTATTGTAATACCAAGTATTTAAATATATTTACACAATGCCCAATTCTGTGACAGCTAACTGAGGAAAAACAAGATATATGTTAACATTAACGCTATTGGTCAAATATATATCCACAGGAATTCTTTTAAGCATGGTTTAATTAGTAGGTGTGATTGATCAATGTGCATGTTTGTTTTCTGGTTTTCATTTTTAAAGATTATTTAGTGTTCTAAGGTTTACTATTAACATCTACTGGTGCTTTGTTAAGTGGTGTACTGATTGGCTGATCAAGGATGGTTGCCAGAGAAATTATCAGTTGGTTTGGTGGTTAAAATGGGAGGTAAATTCACTTCAAATGAAACCCAAACATTACCATTTACAGTCCTCATCAAGACTTTCTTCATTTACAGTGTTCCCTCATCAAGAGATATTTACAGTGTACCCCCATCAAGAGATTCACTATTTACAGTGTTCTCTCATCAAGAGATTCTACATTTACAGTGTTCCCTCATCAAGAGATTCTACATTTACAGTGTTCCCTCATCAAGATTCTTCATTAACAGCGCTCCCTCATCAAGATTCTTCATTAACAGCGCTCCCTCATCAAGATTCTTCATTAACAGCGCTCCCGCATCAAGATTCTTCATTTACAGTGTTCCCTCATCAAGAGATTCTTCATTTACAGTGCTCCCTCATCAAGAGATTCACTATTTACAGTGTTCCCTCATCAAGATTCTTCATTAACAGTGTTCCCTCATCAAGAGATTCTTCATTAATAGTGTTCCCTCATCAAGAGATTCTACATTAACAGTGTTCCCTCATCAAGAGATTCTTCATTAATAGTGTTCCCTCATCGAGAGATTCTTCATTTACAGTGCTCCCTCATCAAGAGATTCTTCATTTACAGCGCTCCCTCATCAAGATTCTTCATTTACAGCGCTCCCTCATCAAGATTCTTCATTTACAGTGTTCCCTCATCAAGAGATTCTTCATTTACAGTGCTCCCTCATCAAGAGATTCTTCATTTACAGCGCTCCCTCATCAAGAGATTCTTCATTTACAGCGCTCCCTCATCAAGATTCTTCATTTACAGCGCTCCCTCATCAAGATTCTTCATTTACAGTGTTCCCTCATCAAGAGATTCTTCATTTACAGTGCTCCCTCATCAAGAGATTCTTCATTTACAGCGCTCCCTCATCAAGATTCTTCATTTACAGCGCTCCCTCATCAAGATTCTTCATTTACAGTGTTCCCTCATCAAGAGATTCTACATTTACAGTGCTCCCTCATCAAGAGATTCTACATTTACAGTGCTTCCTCATCAAGAGATTCACTATTTACAGTGTTCCCTCATCCAGAGATTCTACATTTACAGTGTTCCCTCATCAAGGAATTATACATTTACAGTGTTCCCTCATTAAGAGATTCTTCATTTACAATGCTTCCTCATCAAGAGATTTTTCGTTTTTAAAGTGCTCTCTCTCATCAAAGATTCTGTAATATATCTTCTACACATTTTCTTATTTACCCTTGAGTCAGACCAGGTTCTCCAATTTTTGTCTTGTTTTTGTGATTTTTCCTACTAGACATGGTGTCAGGGTCAGAGGAAACTCAGGCTACATAAAATGATGAGGGAATAACAATAACAAGCTATAGCAAACTAGAACATGTTCATGATATCATCTTTATGTCATGTGATAAAAATAAAAAGACACAGTAAATTAAATGTAATATCTCAAGCCGGAATTAGCAGACGCGGATTAAGTGTGGGGTTTTTTTTTTTTCTATATTTTTTTTCTTATCATAATAAACTATCTACATTTGCTTTTCTGATTAACTATAACCTAATTACAATGCATCTGTACTTATACAATTCAAATTAATATATGATTTTTTGTAAAACTACTTAATAAAAATTTTACAGTACTTTTAATTATACCGGTTAATTGTACATGTATATATATGTAGGGGGTTTTTTTTTTTTTTTTTTTTTTTTTTTCCTGCTTTTCAAATCTCATAGCAACTAAATACTGTCATTTGTATATTTATTCAAAAATTAGCAAGATTATCAGTATTTGTATGTAAGAAATATGTAGAAAGAATGAGTTATTTCCCTTTATTTTATATTTATTGATTGAATCATTTGTAATTAGCTCATCCAAATTACACTTCAAAAATAATAACACAGTTTTGTATATTCCAAATATGATAGTTTTATTGTGTATCATGACTCTAATTCAAGAACATATGATAAATAGTAGTGTAATTGAAACTTTATATTTCAAAAGACTTTATTTAATATTCAATATCATTCCAGTATTTATAACAGTTGTCTATATTATTGTGTATGCAAGTGGAAGTGGAATTATTGTGTATGCAAGAGATGAGTGTTGAATGGTAGTCCTATTGCATTAGGAAATTGTATTGTAAATTTAAATGTTGGTCTTGAATAAAAAAAAACTATTCTATTCAAAAAAAAAAAAAAAAAAAGGAATCTATAAAATGACCCCTTTTTCTAATTTTCATTGATAGTTCTTCTACACTAGACGAGACAAAATTAAACTCCAATAACCAATAAACCATACAGATCGTCCATCTGGTTTTCATAGTACTTTTTGGGGTAAGTGATGTTAGATCAGAATACGAAATAAATATCGATTGCTTTAAAAAAAAAAAAAAAAAAAGACAAAAATTCCCTTAAATAAAAATATAATTCAATCTTTGCAATATATTGATTTTATTCATAGTACGTACAGCATATGTCATAATATTCCCTTTTGGGCAGCTTTCTAGATCTGACATTGAGGTGTTTGACAAAATGTAATGTGTCTTGGCCCCGGTACACCAGTGCCAGACTGTTCTCGGATGGACTCACGGACAACAACTGGAAAAAAAGGACAAATAGATATCTTAAGAGTCGGCTTTGTGATATTTATAAACAATACACAGTAAACTTAATTTAGACAATATCAATTTTCAGAAATCCTCATTTCGTGTATAAGTTTGATATGTGGTTTTGACTCAACATTCTTTAGGAATAGCAGATCAACATTTTCTTACATTCTATCTTGTTTAATTGTACATTAAAGCATATATGTTCATATATCGGGTCATATCATTCTGAAATAGTCATTTAGATTTCCTAAACAAAGATTATATCCTTTTGAATTTCAAAATATTATTCAAATTTTCAAAAGTTATAATTCAGATGTCCAAAATGGTCGCATTGAAATCAAGAGAAATAACTCTTTCGCGACAGATTTATTTACAAAGTCGACGCAATTTGGCGGTCCGGAAAACTCGTAATCCAGAAGGTTCGGGCTGGGAACAAAGGTGTCAGGATTATCAAGGGTCCACTGTAATTATTCACAGCTTGAATCAAAAAGGATTTAATTTAAAACCATATAGAATAGAAAATGTGTTTTAGCAGTAGGACTGACCTCCTCATCCTCCCCTCGTGCTATGTAGCTGGTAATCCCTCCCTGATCAGGCTCCCATCCTGAATAAAATAAAAAGTCATCCATTAGCATATTTTTGACTTCTAATTAACTCTAACTGATTTACAACTGGCTTGGTTCAGTATTATTTGACCTTCATGTATCCCTATTTGTGCTTTGAGACTGGTATAAAGGTCAGTATCTATAATACAGAACTGATGCTGACTTAATAGTGCTATCTCTTTGAAGCATACTCACGAATATAACCAGCAGGACACACCACCCGGTCACATTATATTGACAATAATGACCAGCAGGACACACCACCCGGTCACATTATATTGACAATAATGACCAAAGTTATTATACAAAGATACAATTATCAATACAGTTTGCATGTACATACAAAAATTGGTATAAATTGTGTCTGTTTTGATTATACATTGAAATAACTATCATAGTTTTATTTATTATTTATGAGTAAGCTGTTGTTGGCCAAGATGGAAGCCGGTGAGGATTCTTATTTGGAAGGAAATTGGAGTACCCGGAGAAAACATATGGTCGGGCAGGTAACCCCATACCTTTCTACATCTGATCAGGGAATCGAACCCAGCCACCCAGGTGAAAGGCAACTGTGCTACCACTAAGCCACCAAATATAAGACCTTGTATGTAATGTACCTATATTAAGAGGTCATTAAGATACTATACTAAATGTCACTAGTAGCATACTCATAATAGGAGAGTGCATACTTGATTAAAATATATAGAATTTAGTAATTGATAGTTGATGTTGTCAGCCTCTCCAGTAAGACCACTCTCTCACATGTACCTCCATGGTCTCAATGGAGAGGTGTTCATGCAAT
Organism: Pecten maximus; assembly: GCF_902652985.1. Taxonomy (NCBI): domain Eukaryota; kingdom Metazoa; phylum Mollusca; class Bivalvia; order Pectinida; family Pectinidae; genus Pecten; species Pecten maximus. The sequence goes on from NC_047018.1 coordinate 41,357,181, forward strand.
CAGAATTATAAATATGTACATATCTTATATGCTAAATGGCAGGCTAAAAACTTTAATGAAAATACTGATTTTAATGTTTCCTTTTTTCTGTTAGACGGCATAAAAATCCCTATCCATCAATCTGATAGTCTAATGAGGGAAAAAATGGAGTCACCAAAAATGATGGAATCTTTCTCGGCTTTGATTTATTTAATCTAAACAAATCCACAAACTGAGGCTGGTGTGATTTCATACATCAGTCTATTAATTCAATGGTGAAATTAAAGTGATTTTTTTAGCCTGACTTTAATTTTGTTCCCTACCTTCACAGCCAATATATAGAAGAACATCCAAGGCGAACTCTCTGTCCCCCTCAATCTCATTGTCATGTACCAGAGTGTACGAACCATGTTTCCATCTACGAACTTGGGTACAACAGCATGGCTCTCCTTTTGTTCCTATGATATTCAAACAATATCAAAAGTGTCATAAAATATAGCGAAACAAATGTATAAACAAAAACAAAAAATATATCAAATAATGAACAGAAAATCACGTTTAGTAGGTTAACAAAAAAAATTAAAAAATTGGCAAATTTGAACATTCTGCAGATTTGTCTTTCTAAGGGAAAAGAGCTGTCCTAAATAAGAATGCAGAAAAAAATCCTGACTTGTATAAAAAATAGAAAACAAGACATTAGATAAAATTTATGGAGAATTCATGGGAACTGACATGCCATTTTATAAATTTTAAACAACATTTCTACTACAAAAATCATTTATGTTATTAAAACTACAGTTAATTAAGATATGAGAAGAATAAGAATTTCTTGGAGTGACTGCTTCTATTGTAGAAATGATGGATCAATGCAAATACATATTAAATGAAATTCTTGAAAACCTGATGCATTCCATGACTGAATTTTCAATGAATGTATGCATGTAGCTGCCTTCAAATTATTTTTGATATTAGCTGGGTTATGCCCCTTGAGTTATACCATTAGTTCCTGCAGTGTCCTCGTCGCTTTCATCAGTATCAGATTCCGGTGCCAGGTCATGCAGTTTAAGCCCCGTAAGATTTGATAAGACCAGAAACATAGCATCAGACTGGAGAACTCGTCTGCACTCGACTACGATCTCCGGGGAATTGTCTAGAAGGGAGTAACACCTTGGAAAAACCAGTAATATATCAAATGTAAGATAAAATCACCGATGGTTCCTGTACCTAGTACTGATTATTTTTATAAACAAGAGATACCCAGTTTTGAATGCCCATTACTTGGTCTGTGTAAGATATGCGATAGTCTTTTCATCTTTACTCAGCTTTCCTCTCTTCTTCTTGCTAATTTGAAAACAAGCCAAACCTTCATACAAAATTCATCCAACTGTCGGCCATTTTGCTTCTCGATCAGTCTCAAAATTAAATGAGTACATCTAAGCACCAAGGGAAGCATACAAATCAAGTTTGAGAAATATTCTTCTCAAGAAATAACAGTATCAAGGATGTTTTACAGACAGAAGACAGGTCACATTTGACCACGGATAACAGGATTTTAAACAGCCAAATTGTTAGTTTTGTTCCTTCAATTTTGCCATGAGTAAATCAGAATATTATAATTATATACAATCAACCTTCATCCCTTTATACCTCTTGTTAGCAGGCCCTTTCGGTGTCCATGAATCACATTTCTGTAACGCATCCTTTAACTGCTCGTACTTGCTGTTCTAAATAAATGGAAATTTTCAGGATTGAAAGGTACATTTATGCATGTTTACCCCTATACAGATATAATGAACACTTTATGGATACATCAAACATTTCACAGATGTATTCAACACTTCACAGATTTGTAGAAAACTTCATTGATGTATTGAATACTTCATTGATGTGTTGAACACTTCACCGATGTATTGAACACTTCATTGATGTATTAAACACTTCACAGATGTATTAAACACTTCACAGATTTGTAGAACACTTCACCGATGTATTGAACACTTCACAGATGTGTTAAACACTTCACTGATGTATTCAACACTTCATTGATGTATTGAACACTTCACAGATTTATTGAATACTTCACTGATGTATTGAATACTTCACTGATGTATTGAATACTTCATTGATGTATTGAATACTTCATTGATGTATTGAATACTTCACTGATGTATTGAATACTTCATTGATGTATTGAATACTTCATTGATGTATTGAATACTTCATTGATATATTGAACAATTTAGTGTTCATGCTTCATGTGTCATTTGTGTAATGAACCATAACCATTGAATCACTAAAAGGTCATGCATGTATGAGACCATATCTGACTTTGATATATCTGTATACAACAACCTATTAACACACACATTGAAGTACAAAAAATGTTATTAAAATAACTAAAATATTATTTGGCACTGAAAAGACAATGGTATTTGTATTGTACCTGTAAAAAGTTCTGTAGTTCAATCTGAGATTCCTCCTCGAAGCGTTCCCGGATATCTGCTTGTGAGAGCATATCTAAGTATGTTGGGTTTATCCAGTCAAAAAACACATCCTCCTGATAAAATGGAATACAACTATATATTCCTAAAACTATGGAAATTTGATAAAAATGGGTTTATATGTATTTTGTTCTGACTTTCACATTATTTGTCTGATCTGCCATGCTAAAAGGTCAATGTCATTAATACTGTACATAATTGACAAGTGCAAGAAATGATTAATTGTCTCAGTAATGGCGTAAAATTAACCTTCCTATAGGGAAATTAATTTGAAAGTATTCGCTTAATTTCCCATGACTGTGATGTTTGTGATAAATAGAATCATATATTGGTATATATCTGTTATGTATCAATATATTGAATAACTATATTAATAATGGATGAATTCCACAAGAGAAAGTTGAAAAAGCCTTATAAATGTTTTAAAATACAAAATGATCACATTCTGCTGTCACCTCTATTGAAACAGCCTGAACTAGTTGTGGGTGTGGCTCCTCAAAGGGGGCGGGTCTTATTATAGATGGGCCATGGAACCAGCCACTGACTGACAAGCGTGTCTTGTCCTCCGACAGCACCTCAGCCACCTGTCAAGGGAGACAAATCAATAAATCTGATTTCATGTCACATAAAGACTATATTTACCAACTGTCTATAACTACTACCTGTCTACAACTACACCTCTTAAGCAACCAGCTGTCTATAATTAAACCTGGTTTATTATAACAATCACCTGTCTTTAACTACATCTGTCTTTAGCAACCACCTCTCTATAACTACATGTACCACCTGTACCACCTGTACCACCTGTCTATAATTACCACCTGTACCACCTGTCTATAACTACCACCTGTACCACCTGTCTATAACTACCACCCATACCACCTGTCTATAACTACCACCTGTACCACCTGTACCACCTGTCTATAACTACCACCCATACCACCTGTCTATAACTACCACCTGTACCACCTGTACCACCTGTCTATAACCACCACCTATACCACCTGTCTATAACTACCACCTGTACCACCTGTCTATAACTACCACCTGTACCACCTGTCTATAACTACCACCTGTACCACCTGTACCACCTGTCTATAACTACCACCTGTACCACCTGTCTATAACTACCACCTGTACCACCTGTCTATAACTACCACCTGTCTTTATATTTTACAGGTCCTTCGTAATCTGCCTATATTTTATCTACTTTAGTGAATGTCGGTTAATTTTCACAATTCTGTCATGAATTTACTACAATTGTACCCACCTGATGGAATGATAATGGCGTCACCTCAAAGAACAGGAAGTTATTTCTCACTGGAACCACAGACTTCACAACACCTGCGGGTTGTCCATTCTCTGAAGGATATAATTTAACAGCTATCAACACTTTCATCCTTGGATATTGATGAAATGTAGATTATTGGTTGAGATTGCCATATCTTTAGCACCCATGTCACAAATGTAGGGAAGACAGTACACTTGAAACCTAGCTTGTTTATTTTTACTATAATACTACTTACAGTCAACCTACCTGATAATAATTAGTCACACTGTGCAGTTACAAAAACACCAGAGTAAGACGATTTGCTCAGTAAAACTGTTTACAGGGCGAAGTCTACATGTGAAATCTGGACTGTAAACAATAATTATGAAAACTTGGGATTTTTTTTATTTTTATTTCTTTTATTTATTGATCTTTTTTTTGTGTGTGTTTTTTTTTTTTTTTTTTTTGTTTGTTTCTCAAGTTGAGACAATCTTATAAAACAGGTAAGTGAGATTATCAACCTTTTAAAGTCTTCCATTAAGCACACCCATTCTCTTTTCCAGGAAACTAACAGTATTCCGTCTTTTTGTAATGCAGAGTCATCTGCTCACATGAGCAGGTATTGATTGTTACGTTATTAGTTTGTGTGAGAATATTATGTCGTTTTCTCACAAAGTCGTGACATCTCTCACTCACATTACAAATGATGGAACCATTGATACCTGCTCAAAGAGTAGATAACTCTGCAATACAAAAAAGATGGAACATGAAATACATGTACATCTGAATGCTTCAGGGAACTAGTAAGCTAGGCCTACTGTCAGCAAATATTGTACAGAAACTAATGACCATTTTTATCTAACAGACCAGTCATATCACAAGCAAATCAATTTTATAAGTCCTTATTTTATTTATTTCTTTAGATAAGGTTTTATTTGCAATGTCCAAACTTTCTGGTTTCTCTATACCCACCGTTGACTGCAAACAGATCAAGTGCCCCTCCATCTTCATCTGACCATGATGGTGGAACAAGGTAGTAGATAAAGGCAATCCGTCTCCCTTCCAGTTCATCATCATGGCACAGCAGCGTGTCTACAATAGTCACATGACAGTCATGTAATTGCAAACTCTATTTATATCAAAATATATTAACTCTTGTTTGCCTCGACTGAAGCGAGTGAGGGATGTTACTGTAGGAGGAAACCGGAGTACCTCGGGAAAACCAACGTGGTCAGGTAGGTGACTCGATGCCTTTTCATATTTTATCATGGAATTGAATTCTGGCCGCCTAGTTGAAAGGCAAGTGTGTTACCACTGTACTTATGTGCCACCCAACCATTATTGACAGCCATGTGTAATATACATGTACAAACCGCATGAACCATGTAAGGTTTACTGTTTTTACTGTTATCACCGGTAAAAAAAATTTACAAGGGGGGGGGGGAAGAGGCAAAAACTCATATCTTGTAAGTCTATTGTGTTTTTTGTTTTTGTTTTGTAACAGAAAGCATCACAAATCAAATTTATTTTAATGCTTCCGCTGGGGATCAAACCAGGACCGCAGGATTACAAGTCTTAAACTCAACCAATCGAGCCAAAAGAAGTTCTCTTTGCTAGCTGACCGGTTGTTGTGAAAAATTTACCAGGGCTTCAGTTTGACAACTAGAACACAAATCTTGAACGTCATTTAACACAAAAAAAAAAAAAAAAACTCCCTAGAGAATTCAAATGGATTCTAGGAAAAAAACAAATATGTAAGATATATCTGAAAACAAAATCATGCCACCATACAGTATTTTACAAGATACAATTTTTCACATTTTTCTGCATAGGCAGAAATTCAGGAATATATATATATAAGTCCATCCCCCACTTGTAGTATTCTACATTCAGCCTAACTGGTTTAAGAATTTAAGAGAGAAACATAATTTTGTTCATCTTTATATATTGACAGAGTATATACATTCACTGAATTTAATAAAAAAAAAAAGACACATCATTATGCATACCAGGTAAATATAATTTATCACATGACTGACATGTTCTGGCCTTGTCTTAAATATCCTAAGACTACAGTGACGTCATGAATAAATGATATGTGATGATGTCACATAATTGTTTTGGTCATGTAAAACTTATGAAATTATAAGGAAGTCAATATGGGACTTCTTCCCTAATTTTCTAATCAATTTATGAGTTATGTAATTAACAGAATATTACACTTGATGTAAATTGGAATTTATTAACTTGATAAATGATTTAATACATCACTCACCTTAATGCTTGTGATGTATCGAATTATTGAACTCATTCACCCGCGACATGAATTCAATATTACATTGACACGCATGTATGATATCCTCTATATACTGTATTTAATGAACAGAATTCAAAATGTTACAGTTAAAAATAACAGCAACTGTACATGTAACTATACCTGTAAATTCGTACTTGGCACAAGACATGTCGACTGTGTTGTTTAGGGGTATATGGGTAACTGTCTCCAGCCATTCTTTGAATTTCACATAAATCAGGTCCCTGTGAAACAGAATGAACCACTGAATGATGATTTATGATTTTAATCTTCATAACAAATTTTTTTATAATGAAGATTCTCATTTCTCAGACAAATATGAGCTACTTATTTATATTATAGGATATATTATGATGCACCACTTTTACAATGTACCAAATTTCTCTTCATACTTTTATGTTATAAAATATATTATGATATTAAGGTCGTACAAAAAATCCTGATTATAACCACATTTCCCTTTTTTCTGACCTGAATTGATGTGTTTGTGAAAATGATCTATAAAATATTCTGAATATCAAGATTTTTTTATCATTTTTAATTACAGATTTTCTTTTCAACTGTTAAAAAAAATTTAAAACTTGTATAACAATTACCTAAAGCATGTCAAACACAACACTTTTTTTTTTACCTTAGAGCACTGATGTGAGGGGTCTGCACAACTTTAAGATCTTCTCTGCTCTATAACATTTAAAGAATAAAAAACTCAACGTCAGTTTAGATGTTTTCCTTAATAAATGAATATTTAAGTTTATAGTTACAATACATAACAATTCTCTGCTAGGATTATTACAATTTGTAATATCATGTGAAGGTTGAAGATTTGTGATATTCATTATGGGGCGATTACTCATGATCAAAACTTCTAGCCTCAGAATAAAACATTTACAGACCTCACCTTAACACGAAAACTGAAATAAAAATCATTTCAAATTGCTGTTTCTTCTGTATTATTGAATTTATAAAATTATGAACAACAGAAACGTTTTATTGTTTTTCATGTTTAAATATAGGGTCAAAAATTGTAAATCTCCTAAATATGGAGGGTCGGGATGTATGCAGTATGCAATTTTTATCTTTAGTTACAATACTTTCATAGAGGCTGAGTAAAATGTTAATTAATTATAATTTATATTTAAATACATAAATTTCAAATTCATTCATGACTGGAAGTTTATGAACAACCTGGTAAAACTTGTACAGGTCATTGTTTTTCTCTGTGAATGTCAAGTCCAGAAGCTCTTCCTGAAGGCTCTCAAGGAATTCTTCATCTTCAATGAAAGTTGGCAGGATACCGTGGGTGAATGGTTCATGGCACAGTTGCAATCCACCTGGAATGAAAACCAGTAAGGGTTCTGTAAATACACTATCATTTCTGTGGTCTTTTAAGCATTGAACGGCTTTCAGTTGGCATTCATATTGACTATGAATGCCAACTGAAAGCCGTTCAATGCTTATATTTACCATCTGTGATTTTTTATTTATCGTGCGATTTTTTTTTGAAATTTTCAAATTCAAATTGCAGTTGGCAGTTCATAAGCTGGTGAACTCGCAACTGAATTGGTAGGGTTATATAGTGGCAGTGCCATACAATGGTAAATATAGCTTAATGTAAATTAGAACCTGAGATGTAATAAAAAATTTCAAAACGTAAAAACACATTTGTTATATTTCTACCTGTGTTAAGTACAAGTGTATAAAAAACATAATTTTATACATGTATGAATCAGTCATTAAAGAAATGCTTGTCAAAATATATATTTGGCATAGAAAATATGTAAAATATAAGATAATTAGAATCCTTTAGATGGATGAAAGGGGGAAAAGGGAACAGGAATCTGCTATACCTTATGATAAAGATTCAAGAAAAGATTCAAGTCTAAGAAGTGTTTTTATGCACTACTTTCAAGCTGCACTACTAGATGAAGTCATTCATTCACCCCAATCAAACTCCTCAGATGTATTTCTAAGCTAACTAAAGCGACTTCTGTTTGGTTTAATATTGTTTTCATACTTTTTAATATTGGGAGTCGACGATATGTTCGTGTTTGTCTCCTTATGATATCATAAAAACTGATGCCATTTTTATAGTAATACCTGTCCTCACTGAAGCATAAAACACCCAGCAGGACACCCCACCTGGTCACATTACACTGACAGCAGGTGAACCAGATGTCCAACACTAAATTAACAAGTGATGCAAACTCTAGCTTGTATGTCTCATATTATTGTGGTGGATTATAAATTTGTCGGTGTATTGTAAAATAGTGTGTTTACTTGGCATTTTTACTATTAAATTTCTTCCTGAACATTGCTTATTTATTGTGTAACCAGTAAACGTGCCAGCACTACATTTGACAAGCCAACAGAGAAATATTGGTAAACTTGAAAGAAACTTGGCTGGCTGGTAAGGATGAGAAATATGTTTCACCCATACCCCAGGCATCTATGAATAGGCTGAATCGCAATGACGTCGCATGGTCGAGTGACTTCTGACTGGTAGGCAGAAAAAAACAAACAAACTGAAGCTGATGATAACGTTAGCTTGACTGAGCTAGGCCTATTTAAAACAGGGCTTTTTCCGGGGGCTTTTTGGGGCCGTTAATGGGCCCCATTCCCAATTGAAATTATTTATTTCATATTAAAGCCAATTCCCAAAATTTACAGTTTACTCTTGAAAAAAACTTTCCCAATTCACCAATTTTCTTCCCAAAATGAGACAAAAAGGCCCTTTCCCAAACCAGTGAGAAAAAGTCCTGTAAAATCACATTATGCCCACATCCTGCTGTGTGATCAACTGCACCAGTAGAGGAAACATTGAAAACAATGTTGCATTCCACAGAATTACCAAAAGTGCTGACAATTGAGATAAATAAATTGTTACAATGAAGGCAAGATGGATGGACCTCTTCTGCAAATTGTTGGGCATGCAGTCGCCATTTTGTCTCAGGTACATTTAAATTAACGATTTCACACCAGACATTCACTCGAGATAATCCATATAAAGGCCTAAACAGTTAAGAATTAACTAATGATTATGCAATCTTTTGATATATTTTCGTTTGGTTTCAAATCAAGATCGTTCAAAGATCTAGATCTGTTTGCAGTTAACTAACAAGACCCTAGCTTGTACTTCACAATTGTATACTGGGTCATTTACATCTAGTCTATTATCTGTCAAACTGTCCAAGTCTGGTGTCAGAGCTACTCCTATAACATAAGAGGCCGCTGGTCGGCCCTTTTTCTATCGGATATGGTTATACGGCACCTGTCAAAAGTATCTCGCCGTGTAAAACCTCTAACATTGTTGGAGTAGTGTCAGAGCCAGAAGAAATTCGCACTAGGGACCGACAATCCTTTCTCTTGTTTCCTCATATAACTTTCTAAATGAAGCTGTTAATCCGATGAAATAACAGCAAATGTTTACCTGCGTCGCACGCCTTGCCAGCCTGATACGACGACTCAAAATTCTTCACATTTTCATCTTCAGTGTAGCACTTGTTTAGCGACACTGACAGGGATTTTTGCGTGTTCGCGGACTTAGTTTTGTGCTTTCCCTTTTTCACTTTTGGCGCTGTTTCTCCGTTGACATCATCAGTCACTGTACGTTTTCGTTCCATGAAGGTTAATGCGGTTTGATGACAACAGGGAGGAAATGCAAAACACACGTGTGTACGTACCTGTTTACAACCGGAAGTTAGTTGTGTACTTTCGTTTTCAAACACATCTATTTCTTTTTAATTATTTTGTAAAATAAATTATGAAATATGCCATTGTAACTAAAACCTTAGACTCGACTTTCTCTGTCTGTAATTATTTTCATCAAAAATAGCAAATATTATTGTTACGACATCTTTTCTACTTTTTGGCCGAAAAAGCACATGTGTACTTCCGGTTTATGCTACTTCACGTTTCGATTTCGTTTTGGCGAGCAACACCAAACGAAAATTACTGTATGCACTTTCAATAATGGTAAGTGTGGTTTATCTACATTATATTGTGAACGGGTTTTTATTTCGAAATAATACTTATTAGTCTCATTTAGCGAGGTCAAGTTATTAACACATTTTCAAAGTAAGTGTCTTTAGTAATTTACCGGCTTTTTGTTGTTATAATATACTTCAAAATCACTAACTCGGTCAGATTCTTTATGACAGAAAGCCACTTGACTAACGCTTACATGTACCTCATGTGCCCACATATAGAATTAGTATGCTGTGTTGCTTTTTTTCATATCGAAATGTTATCTGTTTTACTTTCACACACACATATATATATAAGTTAGTAACGATATAAATGGGGGAAAAATGAAAAATAAGAAAAAAACGTACGCAATACACACTATGTTATATGTATTGCGTACGTTTTTTTCTTATTTTTCATTTTTTCCCCATTTATATCGTTACTAGCCCCTGTGATTAAATCATAAATGTTGGAAACATGGCTTCGTTCTAATAACTTCAGCAAGCTAAAGATCTCTGGCTATTTTTTGGTTCTTACGCCAACCGACTTTTAACAACTGAACCCTATTTGACACTACCCAAGGTCTGCCTTGATTTTTAATAGCCCGAGTTTCCTCTGGCCCTTACACCATGTCTGGTGTAGGGCCGAGAGCGCGCTATATGAAAACGTGGAATTCTCCAACACTGTTTGGTGTCGCTAAGATTTTGGTGCAAATACAATAAAATCGTGCGTGACATAACACCTACCTTACATATACATTCTGTATATGGATAAATGAGATATTTATTTACCCCAGAACACCCATTTAGTCAACCTATCTAGGTGTTTTATTCGGTCAGTATAGACCATCACTTTACAATAGTCAAAATTTCATACTTGACTCGACGCCATATTGCTAACTACAGTTGAGTGTAGACTAAAGGTTACACAAAGTGCACTCCGAGTGCACTCCGTTTGGACTTGGAGTGCACTCCGTTTGGACTCCAGGTAAACTTGGAGTGCACTCGGAGTGCACTCCAAGTTTACCTGGAGTCCTATCAGGCCCCAATCCTACCTGGGTCCACATGTATCATATGTACCTGCAACCAAGTACATATATACATGATGTTTATAGATAGATGTATACTCTTATACATTTTGACTCCTTAAACATGTAACAATAAGATATTGCTACTGTTTTATCTTTGTATATATCATCTTATTATTTTGTTGGTTCATTTTTCGCTGGTTAACTAACAGCATCTAATATAATTGATTTTTTTCTATTAGTTCACCCTATATAAAATTAATAGATCTGGCACTTCGTTGAAAAATGTATGAAAGCATTCCTTTGATTTTAAGAGTTTTAACAATTAAGCCACGTCAAATAGTAGAAAATTGGCAATAAACAAAAATGTATTTGGCAAGTTGTTTGTGGTCTCTCAAAATGTAGGGTTTCATTGTGTACTGGACATAACTTGTACTGGAAGTACTAAGTACTGTTTTTAATATATTTCAAATACTTTTCTTCCAGCAGTGTATATTTATCTTAACATACAACAAAAAAGAAAGGTTTTTTTATCACCTCGATAGCATATTCCGGATCTAATGTCTAATTTTGATTTACAGTTTAACATCAGACTTACATTTCTATTTGGTAAACCAACTTTTTTTTTGTTATGACAGCCTCATTAAATCCAGGTCATACATGGAGTTCTTTTAACAATTATATCAACTTCCAGGTCAATATTTACCTGTACATTGTATATCAAGGGTGATGATTACAGGGGTGTGGAGAAAAGTCAGACTTACACTGACCCCAATAATGACCCCTTCCTTCAAGTTACCTCATAAGGTGTGAAGATCTGGACAGGTGTACACACAGTCATCTAACTAGATAAAGACCCCCCCCCCCCCCCCCCCCCCCCCCCCCCCCCCCTTAATTGTTAGATGGAAACTGGTCATCATACCTTACCTTTACCTAGCCCGAGTTTCCTCTGGCCCTGACACCATGTCTGGTATGGTGTCAGGGCTAGAGGAAACTCAGGCTGACCTATACCAAGGTCATATAGAATATAGGTACGGACTTGTGACGGTCGATATCTGACACTTCTGAAATTATATGATTGTCCATTCCTATAACAGTATTATAATATTAAAACAGTTATAAGTCATTAATATAAAAAAAAAATATTTGAAAAAAAAAATTTCACACTGGTACTATTATTTTATGTCTTTGATCAGAGACCTATATACAGAGATTGGCAACACTCTCTTTGCCTTTGTGTTTACGTAGTGGTCCCTGACCTTCCCACAATCCTTTGCGGTCGCTCGGTTCAGTCTTCACTAGACGCCATATTGGAGAAAACTTGAAAACCAGACACATAATTATCGATAATTTCTATTTGAAATCATCACCAAGATCCAATTATGTGCTTTAATTTCATTAATATCAAAGTGCAGAAGTGTCATCAATATGAAATATATCACAATTTGCTGTCCAAGTGTTTGTATTTTGAGTATGAAAGTCAAGCACAACGCAGGAAAGATCGGCGGGAATCTCCAATTATCGAAAAGTCCCTATGGGGTTTTCGAGAATACGGATAAATGACAACAATGTGCATGATAATCAAGACCACATTCCATAAGTATGATAGTTTTTGGTCAATGTGGTAACTTTTGTAGTGGCCTAGATAAAACAATGTGCTTTTTGTGTGCGTTTAAAATTGACGATGTTTTGGTCGGACGTAATGGCTGCATAATTACAAAACTTGGACATGTCCAATAGGACCCAATGGATTTTAGAAAATATGGATAAATGGCAACAATGTGCATGATCAATAAGACAATATCCCATAAGTATGATAGTTTTTGGTCAATGTGGTTACTTTTGTAGTGGCCAAAATAAAACGATGTGCTTTTTGTGTGCGTTTAAAATTGACGATGTTTTGGTCTGACGTAATGGCGGCTATTTACAAACTTGGACATGTCGAATAGGACCCAGTGGATTTTAGAAAATACGGATAAATGGCAACAATGTGCATGATCAATAAGACTATATCCCATAAGTTTGATAGTTTTTGGTTAATGTGGTTACTTTTGTAGTGGCCAAAATAAAACGATGTGCTTTCTGTGTGTATTTAAAATGACGATGTTTTGGTCTGACGTAATGGCGGATTAACCAGAACATGTCGAATAAGTTCCAATACTACGATACACACATGCGCAAAGCCCGATTTACCTGCGCTGGCGTGTGTTTGATAGGAGACAAGACGCTCTCGATAAGGGATATGCTTGAGTGGTCACGAATAAAGGGAGCCACTACGTGTACGGGGAAATAGCGATGTTACTAATCTCTCTGTATATATGTCTCTGCTTTGATATTATAATGGAAGCATGTATAGAGTATTAGAGGTCAATATGTAAATCAACATAGATATACATAATTTTCATGTTTGAGTTAAGTCAATACTTATCAAACATTCCATACACCAACTGCAGTGGGCTTTATGCAATTTTTTTTAAAGATTGAACATTTAACTTTATGATTTTATAATTTGCTTGAACAACCATTGTACATTCATGACCTGTATCTGTTACATAAAATGTATGAGTGACACATATATACTATGACAGATATTGACTGAATGGGAATAGAAAACAATGTAGTTCCAACAGGTCAGTTTTACAGGTAAATGGTACATAGGTTGCCTGTCCAACTGCCCTGAGGCAAATTTTACCTTAGGCTCTATAATCTTATTTCCTGGATGAGAACAATGTGTACTAATTACTGGTATAAGGCTATAGGTTGGTTTTGGGAAATGGTGAATTTACATTCATTATACCATTTTGAATTACACTGAAATTATTATTTTTTTTTTTATTTTAATCTCTTTCTTTACAATTATTTTTTTAAAGCAATGTCTTTATATTTTTGAATATAACAAGATAAGAACTGCATCATTTCTCAATTTGATTTGAATTAAAAAATTTTTGAACTTGTATCATTCAACATTGTACCTCTACATACCGGACACCTGCATAAACCAGCCAATACGTTTGGTCTCAATGACTTACGGTTTAGACAGGTTACAATGTAATAAGAAACAGCTTATTTTTACTTTCTAATTTCAGTAAAGAATGACTTCATTTCAATAGAGTTTGTCTTCTTAAACCTGTTATTCAATTTGTTAATGGTTTTACAACTTATCTAGACATTTCCACCTTAATTACACTGGCATTTCGTTTATACATGTAATTTTGGTCTGATTAAGGCCTCTCAAATGGAGAGCTACAATCCTTTCCTTCAAGTCAGGAGATAATCTTCCTGTTCTGTTAATTGGCCTGAGGTTATAACACTGTGACCCTGCTTTGCACAGCTTCATCATTTGAAGCCATACAGTGACAATATTGACACAGGTATTTCTGTGAACTCAAGGCAGCACCTGTAGCTGGCTCCTAAAACTCACCTGGCACAGTATCAGGGGTGTCAGGCCAGAGTCAGCCATGCATGGCCAATCATAATAGCAATTAAACAGATACTGTCATTTATTATGGGTAGTCCAGAACTACATACCTGTGTGTACGTTATGTCAGAATATTAATTTAACTAGGTAATGCTCGTAAATATGTACAGTTGTAAATGTATATTTTTCTAATGATACATTTAAATATATAACCTATATAAACTAAAATGATTGTTTATTCTATAATTACTTGCCTGAATTGAGTACATATATGTAGAGAATATCTTATATAAAAAACACATAATTCATTAAATACTGTAAACTTTGAATATTTTGAATAATCAATAACATAATATAGATATATTATCTGAACTTCCTTTACAGTCATGATATATGTACAGTAATAAATATTCTAATTGAAATAATTTTCAATTCCTTAATAAAATGAAATACAATTTACTTACATGTTAATGAAATAATAAGCAATTAACTTTCATAGAAACCTGATTATAGCATAAATTGCATAACTGTCTTTTATGGATCTTAATAAATATAAATTTAACATATAGGCATTATTACCATGTATTAACAATAAAATAAATATTCCTAGTAGACTAAACAAATGTTAATAGTAATATTAACAGAAGAAAAGTAATTTGTAAATATCTATTTATTTATATATAAATTATATTAAAAGCATCGAAGCATTAATACATATATATGATATAGTCTGATTGTAGAACTGGGGTAGGCATGGTGTCTTACAGGACTCCAGGTAGACTCGGAGTCCACTTGGAGTGCACTCCAAGTTTACCTGGAGTCCAAACGGAGTGCACTCCAAGTCCAAATGGAGTGCACTTGGAGTGCACTTGGGTGTAACCTTTAGTCTACACTCAACTGTATGTAGGCCGCAGGCGGCCTAACTTACTACCCCAATCAATGCGTGATGGAGCGAAAAGAAAACGGTGTCGGATAATTCCATGTTTTCATATAGTAGTGCGCTCTGACCCTACACCAGAAATGGTGTCAGGGCCAGAGGAAACTCGGGCTACACCTCTTCATGCAACCTTTTTCGAAAAAGGCGGCATTGGTTGTGAAAAATACAGAATGTGTGTACCAAGCAGAACAAATATAAAGTACAAAGTTATTAGCTTTTTGTTTCTCTTCACTTTATATTCTATTTTTGTTTTTACTGGACCACCATTTCCAATCTGAGTTGTTACCAGAATGCAGCCTGGAAATGAAAATAATCATGATTGTGTCTTTGAGTGCTATTTTTGTGGAATTGATGATGATTTATGAAAAAGATGTCATAACATGACATTATTGAACACTTCAACGTAAATTAGCTGCTTGACATGATCAAAATCCTGACTTTGAAAATTTGACATTGTGCGAGTGTAAATCCACCTTGGGAAGTTAGAGGTAACAACGCGCCTGTCATTAGTTTCTCACTGTGTTATCCTCTGACATTGTTGGAGTACCTTCTACTCACTCTCAAGTACTCGCTCATCTTCAATTCTCCTTTAGCTTACAGAGGCTTCATAGTTATCAATGATTATGTCCTCCACGGTCATAACGCAGAGGCAAGAAAAAGGGGAACCTTATTAACAGTAGTTTTTATTAATTTGTTTTTATTAACTTTTGTGCAGGGGTATAGATAAATATAAAAACAGGCAGTACGTTTTAGTGTGTGATGAGGGCTTCAAGGGCAGTATATGGGGATCAGGGTCTTTTCGCTCTAAATCGTGTTCGACGAAACGAAAAGTTTAGAGCAAAACCTTGTTTGGTTTCTTTATTCATTTTAGTAGCTTTAAGTCACAAATCAACTTTCATTAAAATCAATTTAATGCGTTACAATGTTTTGTTTTCTTGATATAAGGACTAGTATCATATAAACAGGTTTTCCGATAAGAACCATAACTTTAAGTTTGTCCGGACAACTCCTCCTAAAGTAAATGGCCAATTTCAATGAAACTTCACACAAATATAAAGGACCATGTGTAGATGTGCATGCCACTTTCTTTTTTTTCAAAATTATGGTTGCTATGGCAACTGGTCACTATAAACAGGTTTTCTGATAAGAACCATAACTTTAAGTTTGTCCGGACAACTCCTCCTAAACCGAAGGGCGGATTTCAATGAAACTTCACTCAAATATAGAGGACCATGTGTAGATGTGCATGCCACTTTTTTTTTTTTTCACTATTTTACTGGGTTATCTTAGTTAGCCTCTAATTAACAGTTACAATTCACCATTGACTCGTGCAGATTGCGGGGGTATTAATCAGCCATCCTGGCGACAGTTCTAGTATTTTCTGACATATAATACTGATGTCTTTCTCTTTCAGTTACCTCTATCACTTCTGAGAACAGCTGTAAACCACCCTATGGTAAGTCCTTTATATATTTGCTGTACATGTCAGCATATCATTATCTGTTATGATTTAAATGCGAATTCTCCACCAACATCCTTAAATTAATGTTAAACCATATTCAGATAAAAGAGACATATAGATGTTGTAACTTGGTCCAATTCATAAGTTGATTTTGACATACAGATGTAAATGGGACAATTTGTGATGTTACTATTCTGAATCCATGATTACTGTAAAAGTAGACATTTTTACGTGTTGAAATTTACGCTGAGTCAGATTCCAAGCTGTTCGCGGTGTGGATATTTTCACGCTGTCAGGCATGATGAAAATGTATTATATAAAAAGGCATAGAAGTTCTGCAATGAATCTGTACAGTAACGTAGTAATGATAATAAGTATCACGAAATGAAGAAAATTTAATGATATACAGTTAACATTGAATTAGATAAAATACTATCATTTTTACTCATTACTCTTATCAGTATAAATAGCCATGTATGTCTCTTGAACGACCATGCAGACAACGTTATACATCACGGACGATATGACACTTGAATGCAGGCATGGTATACCTTATTGCATTTAGTTTATTTGGTGGAAATATTCGCTCGTCAATATTTTCATGTGTTTTGTTATTCGCTTGTGGATATTTTTCGCGGGGATTAAATAGTGGCGAAATCAGCGAAAATTTTGACTCCGTTAACGTTTCCACCTTTACAGTATATTTACCCTAAAAACAATTAACTGCTTTTGTTTATAAAGGGGAGAAACATTTCTGTACTTTTTTTTATTTTTTTTTAAATCATCAAAAGATATATTTTCCTTATTGTTTTATTTGTATCTTAATTTCTTCACAGCTGGTGGAGTTGAAAAATGGAGAGACGTACAACGGTCATTTGGTCAGTTGCGATAACTGGATGAATATCAATCTACGAGAAGTCATCTGCACATCAAGGGTAAGACTCATATATACATAAATCATCCTACGAACAGTTCAAGGAAAATTGAATTTAAAATATGAAGACAGAAATATGTAAATGAAGATGGGGATGAATAGTTTGCAGTTTGGACTGTATGGTGATTAGAGGTCAACTTTAGGCCATTGGTGTATATTACCATGTTTTAGGAATTTTCGTAGAGTTGATTGCCTGCTTTCAATATTTTCAAACCTTTGAAAACATATGATTCTGGCAAACTAATACATTGATTTTAAAGCAACATGTTTTCAACTGTTCTTTCTGACATTGCATTCGAAAAAAGGAAGGATAATGGCAACACAATAGTAATAGATGGTGTTGTTTAAATCGTGTTCCTTCCTGGTATGTTGAAATAACAAATACCAAACAGAATATAGCCACACCATTCACTGAAAAGCTAATTATTCCCCCAATAAAATGGATTTAAAATCAGATGTGTCTGTTTCAAGTTGTGTTATCAAGAAGGGACATAACTCTGTCATTCTTATGCAATCTAATGATAGGATCTCGATCAGCGATGGAATTGTCATTCTTATGCAATCTAATGATAGGATCTCAATCAGGGATGGAATTGTGTGTTTTCGATAGAAAGATATCAAATATTGACTGATTTCATTAAACACTTTTCTGGACAGTTCTTTAAAAAATGTTTAAGAATTTAATGGACATTTTTTAATCCATCAACCAGACCAGTCTAATTTGGATGGTGATTTCAGTAACTGATATAAGTACATGTATGTGTTTTCCTATTTAGTTGATATTTCAAGTATTTTCTGTAAATTTATCATAATTACACTGTATCACCTGTTTTAGTTACCAATGGTTAAATCAGCCATCATAATCTTTAAAAAAAACTCACGTTTTTTGTGTGTGTATATTTCTTTCTTATCAAGTTTTACAAGCTGGCTAAAATCAACGTTCATCATTATCATTTTTGTGGCATGTTTTAGCCATGATGAAAATTTTTAACAAGACAAAATATGTACGTTCTAAGGAAAGAGTTGGATTTTTAGCCCACCATCATCATCATCGACAGGCAGCCATCTTAGATTTTGACAATTGAAGTTTGTTATCGCTAATTCTCAGAAAGCACTGAAGGGATCATTCTCAAATTTCATATATAGGTTCCTCTTGGTGCCTAGTTATGCATATTGCATTTTGAGACCAATCGGAAAACAACATGGCCGACAGGCAGCCATCTTGGATTTTGACAATTGAAGTTTGTTATCGCTAATTCTCAGAAAGCACTGAAGGGATCTTTCTCAAATTTCAAATATAGGTACCCCTTGGTGCCTAGTTATGCATATTGCATTTTGAGACCAATCGGAAAACAACATGGCCGACAGGCAGCCATCTTGGATTTTGACAATTGAAGTTTGTTATCGCTATTTCTCAGAAAATACTGAAGGGATCTTTCTCAAATTTAATATGTAGGTTCCCCTTGATGCTTAGTTATGCATATTGCATTTTGAGACTAATCGGAAAAACAACATGGCCGACAGGCAGCCATCTTGGATTTTGACATTTGAAGTTTGTTATCGCTATTTCGTAGAAAGTACTGAAGGGATTTTTCTAAAATTTCATATGTAGGTTCCCCTCGATGTCTAGTTATGCATATTGCATTTTGAGACCAATCGGAAAACAACATGGCCGACAGGCAGCCATCTTGGATTTTGACAATTGAAGTTTGTTATCGCTATTTCTCAGAAAGTACTGAAGGAATCTTTCTCAAATTCCATGTATAGGTTCCCCTTGGTGCCCAAATCTTAAATTTTATATATAGGTTGCCCTTGTTTGAAAAGTACTAGAGGCTTCTTCTGAATTTACACAGATTAGTAAGACTTAGAAGAAGAGAAAAGTAGGGAAAAGATCAATCTGACATGGAACCTATGAAGAACATTCAATGGTGGGCGCCAAGATCCCTCTGGGATCTCTTGTTTTCTTCATAATATAAATTTATCAAAAAGGAAAAAGACAATATGCAAATTGTAACACACTATACACAGAAGGGGTGGGTTTTTTTTTTTTTTTTTTTTTCACAATACAAATCTGGCAATAACAAATTAGTTTTTAAACTCTGTTTCACATGAAATCCACAGGAGAAATTTTTAAAGCTTTAAGTTGTGTCACTGTTAAGAAATTCTCATTTGTTTGATCAGGATGGTGACCGTTTCTGGAGAATGCCGGAGTGTTATATCCGAGGAAGCACCATCAAATACCTACGTATCCCCGACGAGGTCATCGATATGGTGAAGGAAGAGGTCATTCAGAAATCCAAAGGTCGCGGAGAGATGAGAGGCAGGGGTGGCCCACAGAGAGGCCGGGGTGGTCGAGGTAAGGGTCCAATGAACATTTATTTTGACAAGATAATGAATTTATGAAATTGAAAATGGTGTGAAGATAAGGTTTTCCTTCTCTATGTTAGAAAACATGAAAATAATACAAAGCCTTGCTTTTTTTTAACTCTGAAGAACAAAATCGGAATTTAGGTAACTGCATATAGTACAGTTGATAGTTTTGTCACAATGAGTGGGCTACTGATATAACTAGTTATCTCCCTTGGTCCATTAATGTATTGGTGTACTGACTCCCAGCCTGTATGTCAGTTACAATATTTTACTCAACTCCACAAACTTTAACATGATCTTAAATGTAACTAATCCATACAGCAGATTAAAATAATTACCACTAGTGACTGCGATAGACATAGCTCAGAGTGTAGAATATTTTTCTACTCCAGAGTCTCCAGGTTTTAATTTCACTGGAATCTATTGGATTATATCTGCCGTTACAAATTGATACCTGCACATGTGAACAAGTATGGCTTCGTTGTTTTTGTCAAGTTGGTACAGAACCATGTTAAAAATATACACAAGTTAAACCTGCCTTAGTGACCAGTTGAATTCAGTGACTCACTCTCATATGTGACCGTATTTTTCCTCCCAATATTATTTACTCTACTTGTTACCAGAACCTGGATTAAGAGACCACCTGTCATATGTGACCTTTTTCAACCTCCCTTGGAAGGTCACTTATGACAGCTAGGTTTGATGGGATGTAACCATGCAAGTTATCATTAAATACATAAAGGATGGAGCTAGTGAACTTCTGGCCCTTATAGATTTTAAACATTTGTTAAACAAATTAAGTTAGATATTCCTAGCCTGAAAAAAAATATGTATTTTGAATTTTAAGAATCAAAATATATAAAATATTAGCAGATGGTGAATTGATACACTTTCAGTATTTTAGAGCATTTTAAGAGGTTATTGAAGAGTGCAAGGGTTTAAATAGTTCAGCACTCGATCCTATTTGGTTCACACATAAATAATTTTTGCCTTTAGATGTCCATTCCTTCTTTTACTGACTTTATTGGACAATCTATTATCGAGTTTGACTTAGAATAGCCTATCTTCAGGCACAATGAAGATGTATATATCAGAAGTGAAGTGATGTCAACACTGCAGTATACATTGGCTTTGTGAATATGTATATGCTGCACCCTGTCCCAGGCCAGTACTCAGATTATGATATCAACTTTATTTTTATCTCAATAACGACTTTATCAAAGCTAAGATCAAATGTTTAATTTGCTTTTTCTTTCATTAAGCCATTATTGAGATAGAAAATAAAGTTGATCAAGGCTTTTTCTGAGGGTATTTTGGGGCCAATAATGGGCCCCTTTTTCTATCAAATTTATTTCATATTTAAGCCGAATTCCTAAAATTTCTAGTTTGCTCCTGAAAATTTTCTTCCCATAATCCAATTTGATAAATTTTCCTCCAAAAATGAGGCAGAGGCCCCATTCTGAATCAGTGAGAAAAAGTCTTGTTTATAGTCGGGTATAATAAACTGGTCCAGAACCAGGCATAGTGTAAAAAATGTACACTTTCACCCAAACCTGAACTAAGGCACCAAACACAGTATCAAATAGATGGAGGCTTCTCTGTTTAATGGTATTCTAGGGATCTATCTCTCCTCCTAGATATCTTAGGATGGTGTCATTGTGTCATGAATCATTCTCTTTTTTGTGGTGAACCAATGTTGCACTTTTCTTTCAGGGACATTTCCATGTGCCCATTTTTGGTTACATTATATAATTAGAACTTCAGCTTTTGCAGTACATTATGGGATTGGGGAGCCCTACATACATATTTACATGTTATCTTGACAAAACAAGGATTTCCATTTTTATTTATGTAATTACACATCTTTTGAAAAGCATTACATATGAATTTATTAGGGATACAGACAATCTTAAATTGGCATTTTGTTTAGTTTCATCAGAAAATTGTCATTTGCTACTGCACTGACCACCTTAAAAGTATTACTTTGTTAAAAAAGGCCTATGATCTGCTTTCTTTTCTTGTACTTATTTTAAAAGTTTTGTACACATGCAATATCAGTCCTCATGGAAATTCCCAGGAGATGATTGGCTAGTGTCATGGTTACACTGTAAAACTGACAATGATACGTTTCTTATTTGATGTTAAAAACAAATTAAAATTTGACTAGAAATAGTCATTCTTTATGCATTTCTTCAAAAATGAAAGGAGAAATTTCACAAAGCTCAACAGTTTGTATATTGTATTTGAGATCCAAGGGTAACTTTTTTTTTCTTTAAGAGTTTTGTTTTCATTTGACAAAGATACCGGATGTAATAACTGAAGAATCTCTGTTGGATGTCTTAATGTAGACAGGACATTTATCAGTGAATGAATGCCATTCTTTTTAACATATCACAGACATTCCTGCGGAAGTGCATTCACAGACCAACAGTTTGCATATAAATCACTGCTAATGTTCATTGTGGAGCCGGTAAATGATATAATGATTCTAACATTGTTCTTGGCTTTATAAAAAGCCCTTGATATTGTACGATAAAATCGACAATCATTCCGTTGATCAATCTAAAAAGCTGATGCAGATGTAGATGAGGAGATATGGTACAAAAAGATAACAGGCAAATCTCATATCAGCTGGGTCTCTGTCATTGGTCATGGTTGACTGATTTTGATTTTCTTACTTGACAAAGTCATTGAATACAAAAATACTTATTCACTTGTCTGTAATGCTTTCAAACTCAAATGGCAAATTGAAGATTTTTTCACCAGCAGTCACTTCATGTGACAAAGTTGAGGAAGGGATAAAGTATAATGTATGTTCAATTTCTGTAATAACTCATGATCAAGCAATTTCATTTGTAAAAAAATTTGATCAATCTTCTTCATTTTATAGTCAAGTAATTGACTACATCAATTAAGTTTGTGTAATGGTATAAATAATTAATGTTTAGATCACCTGAGACGAAGTTAACTTAGTTAACATTATCAGCATATGCATGGAGTGACTAGTTTGTTGGTATGCACATGTTGTCCCTGACTGACCCCCAGGGGCTGCCTAATGGACGGGGCTATAAAAGGTCAAATTAACTGAAATTTTGTGAAACTTCTTCTCAAGACCCAAAAAAGGTAGAATCAAACAATCTTCATAGATGAAAGGGTCTTAATTAAGGTGCTTTACCAAAATTATGAATTTCATAACTCTGGGGTCACACATTTGCCCCTGGGGATGGGGTAAACTTTATTAAAGTTTATATAGGGAAATCACATTTTTGACTATCATTTGTTTGATTTCCATTGGAATTCAGTCTAACTTTGTTAGCATTATCAGCATGGGATGACAGTTTGATGGTATGCACATGTTGGCCTTGATTGACCCCTTGGACTGATGGGAGGGCCCAAAAGGGTCAGTTGAATTAACTGAAATATTTCGAAACTCAGGTGACCGTCAAGGCCCATGGGCCTCTTGTTATCATTTGCGATGCCTTGTTAAATAGTTCTCCCAAGAGAAACCAGGGAGGAGGGTAACTAAAGTCTGCATTGTGTTTGTCCATCCGTCCATCTTTCACATTTTATATTATCCGGACTCTATCTACACTACTTGTCACTGAAGGAACTTCATACCTGGGACCTGGGTTCACCTAGGTGAGGAAGTATACATGTAATGTTTAAACGTAGGTTTTTTTATCTACGTTTATTTGACCTTTGACCTCCATCAAAGAAAACAATTTTTTTGGGCCTATAATTGTCACTGGCACTTTTTACTTGGAACATGGGTTCTAACTTCAGTTGTATTGAACTTCTGATATATCACCTACACTTAAAATTTAGTGACATTCGGGAATTCAATATTTCATTTGCATGTGTACCACCAAAATAATAAAATGCAGCAATTGATATATGGTGTGTCTGTCAAGGATTCAATGTAAATGTTGAGACAGGGACCCCCCTTGTTGTAGCTGGTGGCTACCTCACTGAACATTATATGGAAGGCCTGTGTCACATGCTATCCTGAGCAATGGGATAATGAAAGTGTCTTTGCCACATGTGCACAGAGACACAACCTAAACAGCACATAATGGTCTTAATCTGAGCGTCCTGTGATACAAACATCACAAATCAACCAATTTAGGGATCGTATCATCCATATTGGATCTTAACCCACGATTGCATTGTCTGTAAGGCTCTCTGGATAACCTATCATGGACCGATATACCTTTCTAACCCACTATCCTGTTATTTTAATCATCAGATGGTTTGACAGTTGAAGATTGTTTTCTATGTTTCTCAGAGAGTTCTTCATAAATCTTTCTCAAATTTCACATCTAGGTTCCTCTTGACCCTCAGTTGTATAAATTCTATTATGAGATTAATTGTAATATAATATGGCCATCAAGTGACCATTTTGAATTTTGTCATTTGAAGTATATTTCGCAGGGAGTCCTTCATTGATATTTCTTGAATTTCATTTAGATTCCTCTTGTTTTAGTTGAAGTTTGTTAACCCTTATCTATTAAAAGTTTATTTCTTAATGATTAAGAGGAAGAAGAGAAAAAACAGAGAAAAAATTAGTCTTACATTGTACGTAGATCCAATAAAGGTCACTCAAAGGTGGACACCAAGACCTCTTGTTAAACAGGAAGTAAGAACCAGGTTATTGGGTCAATATAGTTTTAAGAGGTCTGTGAAAAGATGATCATAAATTTACTATTTTATAAGAAATTTTTGGTGGTAGTCATGTTACTGTAAAAGCATTTTTCAGATTAATTTTACTGATATGCAGTTTTTTTTTTATTATTCGCCCTGGAATCTGTGTTTTTAACACAGCTGCTGCAAATTTAAATGTCATGCACAAGCAGAACAAAATATACTACCAACCATTATTTGACAATCAGGAAGGTTAAATTTTTGTATAGAAAGAAATGTGTGTGTTATAGTATATAGGTAACTTGAGTTTATCTAAGGAAGACACATGGGTTCGGAGGATCACTGTTTTACATACGTACTCTTACGTCTGCCTCTGGAAGTTTATCATTAAAATCTGAGATAAATTCATTCTTCACGAGACAAACATACACATTTCTGACGCGTGTGTTACAGAATGGCTTGTGTTGGCTACGAAGGTTTTTCTCCTGCGGACATTTGTATCGCTAGTTTTTACTTGTAGTACCTACCACATCGATGATAAAGTTGGATTAGCTGTGATGTTTATCATTTTATCAGAGTTATCTCCCCATGTTTGGTTTTTATTTTGACAATATGTTGTTTTTTCCCGTCACAAAATCCCAACATGGATGACACTTTAATTGACAGGAAATCACACTTTGGGATAAAAACGTTAAAAAAAACCTTTTACAACGTTAGTGATATCGGCAGCTTCTGTTTCCTGTGATCATACATGTCAGCACAGGTTTCTTTCTGAAGACGTAAGAAAATGTAAGATCCGATATTTTTAACACTTTTGAGATTTTGCCATATTTTTCAGAAATCTCGTTAATTTTACTTCCAATCCTGTTTGGGAATAAGTGTTTATAGTCAGCCTGTCACTACTGTTTTAGCAGTTCAAACTTATGGGCACTAAGGGAATATTTAAAGGGGTCATAAAGATATGTTTCAGGGCCAAGACCTTTGGAATTGGCATAACTTCCGATTAGCATGATGCTTTATGTGACAAAGTACACTAGGTGCATTGATAGGGTGTGGAGAATTTTGACAATTATTATGACTAGGAACAAAATCTCGACAAAAAATCTTGTATATGAAATCTTTTAACTGTCGGAATAGATTTCCGTGATAGAAATATATTGGATATGGGATAGGAAATATGTTGTTGAGGTTTCTGCGGCAGTTGATGTATTCCGTAGATGCCTGAATATTCACTAATGGACCATTTAGATCATAGTCTTGGGGAAAAACATGCCACTGTTTTCCGTCAAAGCTTCAGTGCTATATGCTTCATTCGATGAACCAAACTTCTGTCATTTTGCAGAAATTCCACAATAAATCATAGTTGAGTATTGAGTAAGAAGGTTATGTAGTCACGTACACCCTACATGTTGCGAGATCTGTTTACTGCTACGACCGTATTTATTAAAACTGTCTGAACGGCTAATATTCTGTAAAGTTGGAAGTCAGTGAAATCAAGTTTTCTAGAAAGTTTAATGAATTTGTTCCTTGGAGTTACGGTTATAATACACTCGTCTTCCACCATGTGTTGGTGCTTGATTCCCAGATAAGGCATGAAAAGGTATAATGGGGCTGTTAATTGGGACCCCTCGCTCACTTCCATTCAGACCAACAAACATGATTAATATGAGTTTATTTTAAATTTGCAATCATTGAAAAATTAAGTTTATGCAAAGTATTTTTAAGTAAATATGAAATCTTTCATTTATATATATAAATATATCTAGTGGCAATCAGTCGTCATAATAGATCAAGGATAAATAAGATGTAATTTCATAAATTTTCTGCAGATCTGCAAAAAAATGGCAGACAGGTGGCCATCTTGGATTTTGACAGTTGAACATTGTTAGTACGTGCTACATTGTATTACTCAAGAAGTACTTACAGGATATTTTCACAAACTTGACATGTGTATATATGCTCCCCTTGGTCCCTAGTTGTGCCCACTTAAATTTGAGGCCAATTTGAAAAACAAACTGGCTGACTGGCAGCCATCTTGGATTTTGACAGTAGAAGGATATTACTAAAACTTGATGTGTAGGTTTTCTTTAATTTCTTATTGTCATGGTTTATTTTAAGACTGATTTAAAAAAAAAATGTAACTGGTAACCACCTTAGTTTGAAGTTTTTTATCACAATTTCTCAGAAAGCTGATGTACCTAGGTTCATCCTTTTATAGATAATTTAGAGGAAGAAAGTATGAAAAATAAGAAAATTAGAGAAAAGATCAGTCTTACATTCCAGGTAGACAATGAAATAATGATCATTCGCTGGTTGGCACCAAAGATCTCTCTGGGATCCCTTGTTATTTATTAAGCATGTGTGATGCTGTTGGTGTCAGATACAGATCATTCCAACATTTTGTTGTTCAATGTCAAAACCAATTTTACATGCATATATCTCTTGTATTTTAACAGGTGCATTCGGCAGCCGTGGAGGAGGAAGAGGAGGGGGCCGTGGTGGCCAGCAGAGACCTGGAAAGGGGAGGGGTGATTGAGTGTGATGTTGTTAGGAGGAGACAGGCAATATCTGAGCTAGATATATTGTTACCATTTTTGTATCGGGTTGGTTAAAAAATTCGGCCAATGTGTACTAGACATATATCATATGCTACAATTTATCTCTGAGCTGCTTGTGAATACGATTTCAAACATTCTTCCAAGGGTAAAAAGAGTTACAAAATTACTCCTGTTTTGCAATTTTCCTTTAGCAAATGGACATGTACAATTACATGTACTGTTTTTTGAAGAGAAATAACTCATTTGTCTTTAAGTATTTTCTAAGAGATCATAGTTATACAAAATTCTGCGTTAATTATATAATGATGAAAATGGGTATTTCCGGTTTTCCTAAGGGCTTTTGGAGACATCGGTTCCATTCCGAATTGAAATTATTTTGTATATGCCAAATTCCTTAAAATTTTTGGTTTACTCTTGCATGTTTTCTTCAAAATTCGCCAAAAATGCCCTATCCCAAGGAAATGAAGAAAAGGTCCTAGTTTATGCATCAATCTACAAGAAATAAGATATGCTGCATACACTTAAGTTTAATTTCTTAACCACGTCATCGCCACGACAAAAAGGGTAACAATACAGGTATGAAAGTAGGTATGATGAAGTGTTAGAGAACAAATGAATGTGAAATGTTGGAATTATGAAAGTGGAATGTGTGTATGTCTGACGTTGTGTGGCAAGATTAATCATTGAATGTTGATCTGACATGAATGTATGTTTGATATTACTGTATGCATACTTGTATTAGTGAGATCTTATTTTCATGCCCTGAGCAGTTTCCATATCATTCATAAGCTACTCTCGATGAAAATATATTTGATTTAACAATATTTTCACATCAAAATTACATGTATCCTGAAAATATTTCAAACTAGAACAAATTGGTACCTACTATTAGTATAAACCTGTAGGAAAAGCCTTTGTACTACAGTGACATGCCATATAAGTATTGGGTCACGAAATATGTTTACTACATATTTCATGCTTTTTGACATATTTTCAATAAAAAATTTATGAAATCATTTTTCTAAGGATTTTCTTAAAATTCCACACACTAGTAGGCAACTGTAAGCTGTTTTGGCTGATATTGTTAACATACTTTTCCTGTGTTGATTTTACTGAAATAGATAAATTTATGCACTATAACAAAAGTATGATGTTTTGTTCTTTATTTTTAATGACATTGCTAAAATTCTAAAAAATTGAAAGGCTGCGAAGAATTATACAAATATTATTAGAGGAATGAGCAAACAATTCTGTATGTGAAATTTAAATAAATTCCATTGAAAATCAAAGCCATGAAAATTCATTGAAAACTTGTCAAAATGCATGAAATATATTCATTACAATTTTACCAATGAATTACTTTTTCTGATTTGACCAATCAAAACACTCCTTACAAACGACAAAATGAAAACCAAAAGCTGATTCGGTATATTTTGCTATAAAATGTAATAAACAGAATATCTAACAGTATCTTCAGTAATACCATATATATTTCACTCGTGTGGCTAATATTTTGAAATTTAATGTATCAATTTAATATCAAAGTTTAGGCCCCACTTGTGAAATATATTTGGTATTCCTGAAGACACTGTTACATATCATCAGTGTACATGTAGAGAAACTTCATCTGCCTATTACGATTTCATTTTTTTTCTTTATAGAAAATGTTACCTGTATATACTAAAAGATTGATATTGATCTTCAGCTCAGTTGACGGCTGACATTCTGTAATGAAATCTAGTTGGACTGGCGAAGCAAAAATTGTGATGTTACAGAATGTCGGTTAGAGATTAAAATAAATTGATCTTGAATATTTACAGGCAATAGATTCTATTTCTTGTACATTTATTATATTTTAAATTGCATAAAGTGATATAAATTGTTACTACAATTTCCAAATTCTTCAATTTGACTACATTGTTTTCTCCCTTGTGAGTTTTGAGTCAGCAAGAAAATTGGATATAACATCATTTTAGTTGTGACATAACTTTGCACCAAATGTCATGTGAAGGTCACAGACAATTAGACAAGAAAGAAATTTCTTGGGTACATAGGGCGTGAGATTTCCCTGTCTCATATATCAGTACATACTAGTAACATAGACTAGCCCGGTGTCTCTGGAATATTAAAATTATAAATAAAATTGCGCTGTATGATTTTGGTCCCTAGGATATGTCCGATTCTACCCAAGTTACATACTAGGGGCAGAAAATCTAGTATTAGACTTTAGCTTGGCAATTCGTAACAAAAAGAACTTACCCGGTAGGGTCTGGTGGTACCCAGTCTAATGAGTACATGAAAGGAACCAAATTGGAAGTTTGCTTGAAATATTCAAACTTTACATACAAAATATTAACAGATAGATTAAGAAGAGGTGCAACTCCTGAAGCAAGGTTCCAATTGGTGTATTCTGCCTTCTTCCATAGCTGATCATGGTTGCCTTCATGTTACGGCCATATGGGCAGGCTGTCATCAGGGCAAAGCTTACACCTGACCACGGCCTGCTTATAACTGATGCTCTGTGTCCTCTACGCATCCTCCTGGAGTCTAGTAGATGAACAAAGACAAACATATTAATTTAGCAAGGCATTGGTTCTTGGAGAATTTCTCAAATTGGAGATTTCAATACACAAAATATGTATTAAGATCATGGAAATGAAGCTCAATTGAAACTTTACACACAAAATATTCATTAGGATCACGATTATGAACCTCAATTCAAACTTAATTTACACACAAAATATTTATTAGGATCAAGATGATGAACCTCAATTTAAACTTTACACACAAAATATTCATTAGGATCACGATACTGAACCTGAATTCAAACCTTACACACAAAATATTCATAAGGATCACAATGATACAAGTATGCTAACAGTATTTAGATGTGTAATCTCATTTGTGTATTTTGTTCCAATGTTCGAGATATTTTGAATAGGTGTGGTTGTATTTCGTCATGTAAATGAAAAGTGCTATAATATAAATATATAATACTAGTACTTCATAGCTAGTATTACTATAACAGACAGCTACACAGCCAGGATTATTTTGTATCACGGAGACCAGGCCCTAAAAATTATTCCACAAAATATTTTTAGTTTTGAATACGGTTATAAAGAAAAATGTTAAACAAGTCACTGTCAGTGTACATATTTTAGGAGTAGTTTGATTTTAGCAGTTTTTGTGCTGAAATGATTTCGCTTAATTATGATTGTGTTAATTGTAGCTTCAGTCTATTGTTTTATAAGATGATCTTATACATGTATAAGCATTATACAATGTACATGTACGTATTGTGAATACGCTTGTGAATACGCCCACTCACCATCACATTAAACTGTGTAAATTCAGTCGTGAGCTAAAGTCTGAGCTAGTGTACCTACATCAATACATTGACAGTATATAAGGAGATTTTTGGAGGAAATGGGCAATTGTCTTCACTATTATATTGCGTTCGAATATAACAAACATCATCCTCATATACTATTCATCATGTCTCCTTAAATATCTTCAGGATGTGTAAAACACATCGAAGGGAATTACACACTGACAGTTATAAGTATAGGGTCATACTTTATGTTCAGAAATGGAAAATGGTGCGATATCAAGCTTCAAAATCGCAGGACATGACATTGATTGATGAAATTCATTCAATTAAATGCATCAAAACTGCATAATATAAATATACTTTAAAAATAATTTTTTGACAAATTTCTGATCTCATCATCTATGTACTTTTGCAGTGCTGATGTACTTTGTTACAATAAGGCCAGACAAATTAGATTCTGTGTTGAATTTCTCTGAAGACGGTATCTGTCGAAATTGTAAATGTGTTGGAGATACAGTTATTTCTTATTTTAATTATTTGATAAAAAAAAGACATTGATTTAATAAAAAAAAACAAATTGTGCAAAATATGTCAAACCAATAATTTTGGTATAAAAATATCTTAGAACAAGTAATCAGCTTGGCATGGCCTAACTGTGATGTGAAACATGCATTTTGTGCGTTTAATCCGATCAAATTTCCTGAATTACCTTTTAATGAACAAAAGCTGATTTCCTTCAGTTTTACTCAAACTTTATATGATAGGTGATAATGTAAGGATTATGGATGACATGTTCACACAAAAAATCTCTTTACAAAGTAAATTCTTCCGTATTTTTCACCAAAGCATCCATAATTTGTTTGCAAATTGCAGTCTTGCCTGTTACATAAATGTCTCTGAATTGGATTCCCTTGTCAATGTAAAAAAAAAAATCCTAATAAGATTTGTTAACAGATTAGGAGATAATTAATTCCATCTTTGAAAATTTTCTGAAATAAATTCAATATTTGATTAGCTTGGGTGAGAATAATACGTAAGGTTAAAAGGTACAGTCATACAAAAATCTGGTATTGTTTTCAAATCTGTCAGTTGATCGGATCTTAGTTCAGACAAGTTCATCCCTTATTTCCTGCATAGGACTGTGTTTTCCCACTGATCCGGGTCAGCTTAAGTAGGTCTGCAGGGGATTCAGGATTACTAAAGCACACCTGTGGCCTCGACTTTTGTTGGCTAATTAGTCTGTAAATATGATATCATTGCTGTTTGGCATCAAAGGGATTCTGCTGTCGACCTGTGTATAAAAAATGTATTGCTAGACATCAGAATGGCTGAAGACAGCCAATATATACATAGGTATTGCTGGAATTTACGGAATATTTCTGTCCATCACTACAAGAACATGTTTTGATATTAAAATACACTGATTTTACAACATTGCTGTGTTGCGTGTGTGCTTCCTACAACCTCACTACACTTTGATCTTTTGTGTATTTGCCAAAAGAAGTTCACCAAGTACAGACTTTTTTTTAGACGAGAAATGTATTGAAGTGTATGATAATTGCAGTTATGAATGAATTTCGTGGAAAATATTCTTTCAAAAAGAAAAAATCATTTCAACAAAAATTAATTTACATTTATTTGACCTGTAAAACTTATAAGTATGTTAGTAATTAATTACAGGTACAAAAGAACACACCTGGTTATTATTTCCCAACTAGAAAAGAGGAAGGGGGTACAATCATAGTTTTGAACTTCAACTGTCCCATCTTCCATCCTATCTGAGCTCTAAAACTAATAACATAGACTTGTCACAGGAACTTCATAACTGGGACATAGATTTACCTGTATCAAGAAGAGGAGCATGTATATGCTTCAATAATACAATTTAAAGCTCTGATTTTATGGAAATTATTTCTGATAATGTGGCTCGGGGTGAAGGTTAAGAAAGGATCTCGGGCAACCAATTGGTCCCATGTATTATACTTGTAGTTGAATCTACCATCTTTTGACCTCGCTGCATCAACACTTATCAACATGATAAAGCTGGTTCCCGTTCCCACAGCAGAAGAAAGGTTCCAAAAATAATGTATCTAATATACCTGTAATTGTTATTGGGGTCAGATGTCAAAATATAGATTGCATATAGACATATTTTTGTTTAAAACATGGATCTTGCAAGGTGGTCCAGTTTTTGTTCAAACCATTGGTTTTTGTGACCTACTTCTAATTCAAATGGAACACTTATGTTTTCCCAGCTTTTACCCATAAACACAGGGACCTGAGAATTTGTTGCAGTCTATGTGTATTTGATTTATGCACTGGGGGTGTCATTTTTACCAAATTTTAATCTAGTCGCCACATAACATCTGAAAATGTGCTATATATACACTAGGAAGGTCCAAATACATGTAGACTAACAAATTCTCAGGTCCCTTTGCCCATAAAGTGCAATTTAATGTTATTAACAGAAATAAATTCACAAAAACCTTTACATGTTGGATACATATACTTACATTGTAGTATGTGGCAGCATAAAAAATATTGTGAATTAGGAATGCTCTTTAATTCAATTAAACTGAGGCATAGATTCAGACACTCGGGAACTGGACACTAGCTATAACTTGGTGTGCGGTATTGAAGAATCCATGGAGCAGATAGAATATTGGAGTGAGCTACTATACTGCACATGTTAGGATTCCTCAGAGACCAGCAGAACTGCATAGCCCCAAAATGATGAACACACGAGCTGGGCTTATGTGACAGCAGTAAATTTTTGACTACTGTTTTCCAATTTCCAGTAAATATTTTGGCACAAGCATTTTACTGCATCCCATAACTTCAACACTGAATACGTTGAAAGATTACAAATATTGAATTTGAGTGTTTTGCCAAAATGTCTATGCACACTGGATTGTTTTCTCAGAAAATAGCAAATTCTGCATGTATTAGGAGAGCCAGTGTATAATATATTCATCCAGCTTTTCACACTCTATGAATCTGGAGAATTTTTCAGGTTTTTTTTTTTACAGCTGTAATTTTAACGGATTAAAGTTTAATATAAAGTATGGACCATTTTGTGACAGTGTTCATAAAACAAGGGCAAAAATATTATCAAAATACAGGTTTACATTGTGAGACCCATAAAAATGATAAAAAGGAGAATGAGTCCATGCAGGGTCCCGTTGTTCAAAAGGTGATTAGCTTAATCACTTGATTAGTGATAATCTCATTACTACAAAACCTGAGCGTGTGTATTCTTAAAATAGGAATATGGTAAGAGACGGAGGAGTGTTACAGTTTCATTAAAATATTATCACGTTCTTTTTACCAGAAATTATTTAATTGTGATTTTAAGATTGTTGTTAAACTGTGATTAGCCTAATCGCCCTTTGAACAACTGGGACCCATGTGTTACAGAAGGGTTAGCGTCTTCTGACAGATCAAAACTACAGTGATGCCTCGTCCTATAAATAGTAACCAGAGTGATGACAATAGAACCAACAGTATAATCGATAAGCATTGAACTTGTCAAACTTCATATCACAAAAGGTAATAGCACATTTCTAAATGACATATAGCGATGTTAACAATAAAACTATTCCATGGTCGCCATCAATATGTTGCCTATTGTCAGTATATTGTGACCAAAATTGTGCCCTGCAGGTAGGGCGTAAGAATTGTACCTGCATGTAGGAGCATGTATATGCTTCAATAATACAATTTAAAGCTCTGATTTTATGGAAATTATTTCTGTTAATGTGGCTCGGGGTGAAGGTTAAGAAAGGATCTCGGGCAACCAATTGGTCCCATGTATTATACTTGTAGTTGAATCTACCATCTTTTGACTTCTCTGCATCAACACTTATCAACACGATAAAGCTGGTTCCCGTTCCCACAGCAGAAGAAAGGTTCCAAAAATAATGTATCTAATATACCTGTAATTGTTATTGGGGTCAGATGTCAAAATATAGATTGCATATAGACATATTTTTGTTTAAAAACATAGATCTTGCAAGGTAGCCAAGTTTTGGTTCAAACCATTGGTTTTTGTGACCTAGTTCTAATTCAAATGGAACACTTATGTTTTCCCAGCTTTTACCCATAAACACAGGGACCTGAGAATTTGTTGCAGTCTATGTGTATTTGATTTATGCACTGGGGGTGTCATTTTTACCAAATTTTAATCTAGTCGCCACAAAACATCTGAAAATGTGCTATATATACACTAGGAAGGTCCAAATACATGTACATGTAGACTAACAAATTCTCAGGTCCCTATGCCCATAAAGTGCAATTTAATGTTATTAACAGAAATAAATTCACAAAAACCTTTACATGTTGGATACATATACTGTACTTAGTATGTGGCAGCATAAAAAATATTGTGAATTAGGAATGCTCTTTAATTCAATTAAATTGAGGCATAGATTAAGACACTCGGGAACTGGACACTAGCTATAACTTGGTGTGCCCCTATTGAAGAATCCATGGAGCAGACAGAATATTGGAGTGAGCTACTATACTGCACATGTTAGGATTCCTCGGAGACCAGCAGAACTGCATAGCCCCAAAATGATGAACACACAAGCTCAGCTTATGTGACAGCAGTAAATATTTTGACTACTGTTTTCCAATTTCCGGTAAATATTTTGGCACAAGCATTTTACTGCATCCCATAACTTCAACACTGAATATGTTGAAAGATTACAAATATTGAATTAGAGTGTTTTGCCAAAACGTCTATGCACACTGGATTGTTTTCTCAGAAAATAGCAAATTCTGCATGTATTAGGAGAGCCAGTGTATATATATTCATACAGCTTTTCACACTCACTTGATTAGTGATAATCTCATTACTACAAAACCTGAGCGTGTGTATTCTTAAAATAGGAATATGGTAAGAGACGGAGGAGTGTTACAGTTTCATTAAAATATTATCACGTTCTTTTTACCAGAAATTATTTAATTGTGATTTTAAGATTGTTGTTAAACTGTGATTAGCCTAATCACCCTTTGAACAACTGGGCCCATGTGTTACAGAAGGGTTAGCGTCTTCTGGCAGATCAAAACTACAGTGATGCCTCGTCCTATAAATAGTAACCAGAGTGATGACAATAGAACCAACAGTATAATCGATAAGCATTGAACTTGTCAAACTTCATATCACAAAAGGTAATAGCACATTTCTAAATGACATATAGCGATGTTAACAATAAAACTATTCCATGGTCGCCATCAATATGTTGCCTATTGTCAGTATATTGTGACCAAAATTGTGCCCTGCAGGTAGGGCGTAAGAATTGTACCTGCTGCCCCCACTGCATGATCGTAAGAGGCGACTGAATTTGGATCTAATCTTTCCTTTTTTTCTTATTAACAATTTTCTTCTTCCTAATGTCTCCCTTGACAATGCCTCACGTTTGGCCTTTAATTTAGCATTCGCCGCTGCGAGGAAGGCTTTGGGTTTTAACAGATTCTTTAAAAAAAAAAGGTAGTTGCTACTCCTGCTAAGCGCTCAGCATTTTGAGAGTGGGACGACTGGTTTGCCCGTTGTCAGTATAATGTGACCGGAT
This sequence comes from Pecten maximus, assembly GCF_902652985.1. Taxonomy (NCBI): domain Eukaryota; kingdom Metazoa; phylum Mollusca; class Bivalvia; order Pectinida; family Pectinidae; genus Pecten; species Pecten maximus. The sequence goes on from NC_047018.1 coordinate 41,393,459, forward strand.
GGGGTGTCCTGCAGGATGTCTTCGCCAGTATGCTTCAGTGCGGTGGCACTATAAATCGGCAAACGTTCCAGACATACTGTAGCCTCCCAAAACACACGTCGCACGCACGGGAGGCCGTTCTAATTGGCAGTTGTTGAAATTCGACAGTATGTTTCAGCGAGGAATAAAACTAGCACTATAAAGTTAAATCGACATCAGTATTGTACCGAAGCCCCTCAAAATATGCACACATCAATGACATTAGCTGTTGATAGGACGTCAAACAATACCAAACCAAACATCTCAAAAGCTTATGTTGCTAGTTTTTCCGTCATCAGCTCTCTCATGGAAATCGTGATACGGGAACATGTTGTTGAACATCAAACTTTTCTGCTTTCTCTTCTGCCCAACTTCAGTATTTCTCTTTAAGGGCATACTTCTGCGCTACTATACAATGTAGTCCGTAACCAGCACCATTGGCCTGCTTCTTTGAGAAAAGAAAATTGAAGACATTGAGACATCCCCCTGACGTAACTATAAAAATCTTCGGAAGGAAAATAAAAATAAAGGCATGCTACATGTCCAAGTGTAGGCGTCAAGCCCCCAACCATTATGGACTTTTCTATAACATTGAAATGGTCGAGATTCAAGACCCAAATATACTTATATATCTACAGAATTTCAAGAATAATTTGATGTGTACAAGAATGCTACCATGATTGTCCCCTGCATCTTTTTCGCTGTATCTTTGGGATTTCAAACCACATCACTGCTTCATGTACAAAACAATGACAACAAGCATGCAACAAAGGATAATTCAGGCACAGGGTTCCATCATTAGGGAAATAGAAACGATTAATATCCCGGCCACATATGCACAATTGTTTTATAAAGAACTTGCCATACTAGTGATATGGATCTCAACAAAATGTCTGTGGGTGCCTGGGAATTATATAAAAGTGTGGCTCCTTTGTGGTCAAGATAACACGAAATCAGAAGAACTAATGAAATCCGAACTAATCTGATTAAAATACTGATCATCATTATACACTACATCATATTCAATCTGAATTTCAGCTATCTTCGCTTCATAATATCATGGCATAATAATGTACATGGAAGATTGACCTTTGACCACAGACCTTGACCTTTAGTCGTGTCAGAGAGGATGATAATTGTGACCTTGACTGAGGATAACCATAGGAAAATTATTTAAATTTAATTGTATAATTAAAAAAAATGCGGGAATATGTTTAGTTACGTTCCAAGGTATTTGAATATGTATTAAACTTTTCTGGAAGCCATTGTAGTTGTCTGTTGTTTGTTCGTTATACACCAAATTAACCAAACACTAAATGTGACGTTGCACGTGTAAATATGACGTTGCACGTGTAAATATGACGTTGCACGAACAAGTGGAGACTTTGTACACAAATTTAGAACTGGATATAAGTATGATGTATATAAGTTTTTGAGAAATAGTGGTAACATTTTTACCACCGGCGTCTGATTCTGGTTACTATCCTAGCTCCTATACCTACAGTACAATATGGTACAGTGTCGGATTCGACAGGTTGTCGGAAAAGTCAGGTGTCGTATTAGACAAGATCCACTGTGTACCAATATTGATATAGAATTTACAGTCGGAGTAAATGACTAATACTTTTTTTCTATAAATACTAACCAGATAGAGACACCTATGCCTTGACCAAATGGCCGAGAGGTTAAGGTGACCCGACACTTTATCACTAGCCCTCCACCTATGGGTTGCGAGTTCGAAACCTACGTGGGGCAGTTGCCAGGTACTGACTGTAGGCTGGTGGTTTTTCGCCGGGTACTCTGGCTTTCCTCCGCCTTCAAAACCTGGCACGTCCTTAAATTACCCTGGCTGTTAATAGGACGTGCAAAAACAAACCAAACCAAGCCTTGACCAAGACGTGTGGCACATTATGAGAAATGTATGCCCAATGCTTTATGAGAGGTAGTGATAACCACGTGTAAATGGACTACGGACATTTAACCTTTGACGTGTTAAAACAATGACGCAGTTACTGTTTAGAGCTCTTTCTTTGAAATGTTCCAAGTTGTTTAATTCTCTGAAATCTGGACAAAAGGGAAAACACAGTTCTAACTTATATAATTACTTATTTTGAGCTTCAGATCTTTAATCAATGGAACAAAGAAAAATCACCATTCACTAAGATTGAATAAATACCACATTTTTACCTTTTTGCTTGGCAATGTTCAGACCCTTTTGTTTTCACCAAAATTTAATTTGACTTGTGAAATGTAACCAACGAAATGTATAATCAAATCGGATAACTAAACTATGTATGTTACATCAGCAAAAAGCGCCGTAACGTTTTGTCCTTTTCATTTTATTAAATGTGAACATTTTTTCTTGCTAGCGCTACATTGCAGAAAATAAAACGGGTCTGTTTCGTATTGTCGTTGCGACAGGGAAACCTTGGTGATCTAATAACGTCATATTTCATAATATGATTTGAAATTGTTTTTAGTCTACATACAGGTCGGGAAAAGAAATTTTGAAGGGGAAAAAAAAAAGAAAAAAAAGAAAGAGACGGGGAAAAAAAAAAAAAAAAAAAAAAAAAGACAAAAAAAAAAAAAAAAAAAAAAAAAAAAAAAAAAAAAAAAAAAAAAAAAAAAAAAAAAAAAAAAAAAAAAGAAAAAAAAAAAAAAAGAAAAAAAAAAAAAAGAAAAAAAAAAACAAAAAAAAAAAAAAGAAAAAAAAAAAAAAAAAAAAAAAAAAAAAAACAAGAAAAAAAAAAAAACAAAAAAAAAAAAAAAAAAAAAAAAAAAAAAATTTTTTTTTTAAAAAAAAAAAATTTTAAAAAAAAAAAAAAAAAAAAAAAAAAAACCCAAAAAAAAAAAAAAAAAATGTTTAAAAAAAAAACAAAAAAAAAAAAAAACTTTTAAAAACAAAAAAAAGGGGAAAAAAGAACGGAAAAAAAGTAAAAAAAAAAAATTTTTTTTAAGAAAAAAAAAAAAAAAAAAAAAAAAAAAGAAAAAAGAAAAAAAAAAAAAAAAAAAAAAAAAAAAATTTTTTAAAATTTTAAAAAAGGGGGGAAAAAAAAAAAGAAAAAGGATAATACCATTAAAATTTTAAAAAAAAATAATAAAATAAAAAAAAAAAAAAATAAAAAAAAACCAAAAGGAAAAAAAAAACAATTTAAGAGGAGAAAAAAAAAAAAAAGGGGGGAGAATAAAAAAAAACAAAAAAAAAAAAAATTTATTTTTCCCCCCCCGGAATTTTTTAAGAAAAAAAAAGGGGAAAAAAAAAATTTAAGAAAAAAAAAACCCAATTTAAAAACAATAAAAGAAAAAAAAAATAAAAAAAAAAAAAAAAATTTAAATAAAAACCCCCCAACCAAAAAACCCAAAAAAAACCTTTTTTAAAAAAAAAAAAAGAAAACCCCCCTAGGGAACGTTTTGATTTTTGGGGAAAACTTTTTAACAGTGCCAAAAAACTTTAAAAAAAAAAAAAAAAACTAAAAATAATGATACAAAGAAATGTATATGTATGCATACATAAACTCTGGGGTGATACATGCACATCCATTTGCAGCACCTCGGTTCTAGCTTTGAGAACGTTACATCATTTTGGTTTGAGCTAAAGATACATTGCGGATTGCGCATATAACATTGATTTAGCATGCCATAAGGCGCTTAACCTTCCTAAACACCTGGTCATATTGCCATGGTATCTTTAACAGTTTCTGTGTAGATCTATATATATATATATATATATATATATATATATATATATATATAGGGTCTAGTAAGTAATAACGACGGTATAAACCAATATAGGTACTGGATCCTAACAAACAAATGTTGGATGCGTATTACTAGAAATAGATATATGTCAAGTAGTAATAACGACAGTACAGACAAGTAAATTGTCAAATTTTCGAGGCAATCCGCCCCTTTATCAAGACACAGGTAAATTACACACGATCACATATAGACATAGAACATGGAACAGTTACACAAATATAGTAGGTATAAACAACAAAAAGTATCATAATGTTGTAAAAATGATCCCCCTCGGCCGATACTAAATTCGCCGAGGGCCTATTATGATTAATAAGGAAACATCTTTGGTGGTGTACAGATGCTAAAAGTAAATGAATGAATGAATGAATGAATGAACAAATAAATAAGTAAATAGATAAATAATATAACTTAAAGGTTTAACAGAAAAGCATCGCGGGTCGATTCGATGTGATGGCAGCCCGTGTTATGTCATGAATGTTTTTGTTTTTGTTTTTTCCCCTCCCTCGATATGTACATTTCGTCCCGCAAAACTCGGCCCAAACAGCGGGTTGCAGTGACAATATCGGGTGGCCAATCCCATATTAAAATTAGTTCGTTTAAATGAAATGGAACAAGTATTCAAAACATATAGATGTAATTGTGTAGAAAGGTAAAATTTAGACAATAGAAACCAAACAAAAAGGTGGTCGAAAGATCCTATTATCGTGACGAAAACCGAATGTCAGGACGACTCGTCACAAACCGACAACATGTACTCGCCCAACTTATTCAGCCAATCAGCTGCTGTTTCATGTAAACCAAGTCCCTAAGGAAGGTGTGTCTGTGGGGCCTGTAGGGGTTGGTCTGATCAATTAAAATATGGATTGGGTACTTCCTATAAGCGAGAATAGAGATTATAGGAATAAGGTTTGAAGACCATACTAAAAATAGGATGGCGTAGGACTACAGGTGGAAAAAAGGCGGGAATTCCCCAGATGGGGGTTTCCCCGTCCGTTGTAAGGTCCTTTGATAACACATGTGCTCCTATATGCTATGAATCTTTGCACAATATTTGTTGTGTGTGGCGAGAATAGATACATGCATGTGTTTTGATTAAAAACATCTCTGTTGAAAAAAATATATCTTCATTTATGTCAGAAAAAGGGATATGTCTATTGTTTATTTAGATATATGAAAAAATATTCAAATATATCTAAAAATTGATAAGCTAAAAACCTATGTGGTTCTTACACATGTACAAATTATCTTAGTGTTTTGTCATTATAGTACATTCTGCTCAAACCAGTCAAATGAAATACAGAAAGCTGTGCTTATACTGAACATTTATACGTAAATTTGGCTTCAAACAGTGAATCAAAATATTGAGATGTTGTTATGTTTCAGATGACAGAAAAAAAAGTAAAATACTCAAAAAGAAGGCTGAAAGAAAAGAAAATGGCCGATTATTAAATATTTGTCTGTGGTACACCATGGAATATCGTCGTGTGAAACTGGAGACACAGTTTAATTTTATGATAAGATGTCGGATATTTTTCATTATGTTTTGATAACCATCGGGTATATGAGACATTTGATGTCAAGAGCTGTACGTTAATTTGTATGTAGTTAGAGTCCAATAAATATACATTATGTATTTCAATGTATGCAAGCATGTAACGTTTACGGAAATCCTATGGCCAATGTACTATTAATAAGTATATCCAATACCGGACATTGATCAATGTCTATAGCCTATTTTACTTAGACTTCAATCATTACTAATTGAGATTCGTCAATATACAAATTGGGTGGTCGGGTAGTACAGTGGTGACATACTTGCCTTTCACCTAACCGGCCGGAGTTCGATTCCCCGATCGGACGTGAAAATGGTTATGGTCACCTGCCCGACCAGGTGGGTTTTCCCCGGGTACTCCGGTTTCCTCCCACAGTAAGACACCTCGCGCGCTTTCATCCGGGCAAACAAGCGTGATCAATATAAGTTAATATAACTTGTTTCGCAATTGTTGTAAAATAAATAAAGTATACAATATACAAATCTCGGCAAAATTATTAAACTGGTGAGAATTATTACAAAAAAAAATCTGCTAACTTGTTTTTAATGAATTTCGGTAGACATCGCCACTTGAGACAGTTTGGCAGACGTCAGTGGTAATCATCTGACATGTCTCAAGAATCGATTTTATGTAAACATGTGTATGTAAACACGCCCGGGTTTTTCTTTCGGTATCTTACACCCTCCTCGATGAGTCTTGTTTGTCAAAACATGGCCCTTTCAGAGCCCAACACGTCAAGATTGAGCAACATGTCGAACGAGTCAAAAGCCTACTTATTTTTATAAGCATTCGACTCTCAACAGTCGAGGCCATCAACTTTTTTGTGTAAACAATGATGATGCAATTTGTAAATTTTAGTCACTCGTTAGCATAAAGGCAAGATGTTGAGTGAGGTTAATTAAACATGCCATACCGACGTGTCGGTGACGTAATGTACGCGGGGTCATGTGACACACCACCTACATGTTGGTGGATGCGTCATATAGAGTGTGTAAAACTTGAAGAAGAAGAAGAAGAAGAAGAAGAAGAAGAAGATTTGGTCCATACCGTGATCTTAATTATACTTGACTTATTATTAGTATATGATGAATAAGTACGGGCTTCAGACAGGCTGATAGCAGAAACATGTATTAGATCTAGGTTATGTTTCTGCTAATAGATTTTTTTAAGTTGTATTTGCTACTTTTCAACTTTGTACATTCAGGGACATATATAATTTAATATATGTTCCTGGTACATTAAATCAGAGACGTAAATATCACGTCTCTGGTTAAAAAAAGTAAACGTACATACGCAGATCTATAGCTATAAGCTGTATGTTGTAGGGCCTATTGGGATTCAAAGACCACTGATGTATTTACCAAAATCAGTGATAAGTTGTAAAACGAAAAAAATTAAATCCAAAGTAGCCATGAACTTATATTATCGCAAACAGAAACGTAAATAAGAACAACCACCAATAAAGTAACTGTAGCCACGTGGTCATGTTTACAGTGCGTTTCCGGCCAAAGGGTTCCTGTCGAACAAATAGGCAATGATGCTGCTCACTATCAATGCGTCGGTGGTGTAACGGTTAGCATGGTTGCCTTCCAAGCAGTCGATCCGGGTTCGACTCCCGGCCGACGCACATTTGTTTTTATTTTAATATTATTTTTTCTTATACCTGGTCGATGTTTCCAATATTTTTTAATTATCTTTTTTCTTCAAATGTGTTTATTTTTTTCCTCAAAAAATTTGAAACTCCACCACACTATTCTAAATAATTTCAAGGCGTATTTATATACGCCCCTGATAATGTTCAAGTATCGTAATGTCAGAGAACTGCATAACGTCTCTGGTTGTATTAACGAAAACATGATAACATTGTGTTTTCTTCAAATTACTCCAAAGAAACATCAGTAATTATAGCCATTGTTTAGAATACGCACGCAGACGCGATCGAGACATTAAGGTGTCGGACCGCATATGGCAACCATGTTGGTTTACCAATAAGCTGATAATCCTTCAGTCGCCAAAATTTGGTGTAACCGTTTAAATTCCATTATGCAACTCTTTGATACGTTAATTTGGATATTGATATTTCTTAGGCATTATTACCAAATCATGTTTATCGATCTCGTGGAAATGCTTTACATGTATTTAATATCGCTTTAAGCTCTTCGGGGGACGTTTAATTACGCCCCTGGTAGTTATTATATCTTACGTAAGTTCCACCAAGTGGGAATGTTAAAACAACGTTATTCTGGTGATTTAGCTTATCATGCTGCTATATTCACGGAATATCAAATTATACTAATCTAGTGTCTAGCATATTTCCAGTCTCTGGAAGACTCGGGAAGTACAAAATCAAAAATGATAAACTTTTAATTTATCGCAATATTTTATATTGATTTTGAATACGCATATAATGTTTAAAAGTTGAGGTTTTTGGTGTGCCATGGACATATATATATTGTATTTACGTCCTTGTGAATGTAATGAAAATGGGAAGGAAAGGTAGAAATCTTTGATGTACAAATGTACGACCATTTCCCGCCCCCACGATCGTACAACGGTACACCTTTACCCCCGGGCGGCGAGACAAATATACATCGATCGACAAGTGTTTTATCGCTAATCGGTAGCATTGTTGATCTCTAAAACGTTTGATGTCTATCTGCCTTCAGTAAGGGCCCGTAGTGCATTTAGTCAACCAAAACCACACTAGGATCGCTAGCTGCGTTCACTCAAATAGACACGCCGTCCCTTTAACTAGCTATTTTAAACGAGTCGGTAGCTCCCAGTCTCTTGCACAGCAGTGGGTTATATTTTCATGTTTAGAAAGGAAAAACGTTCAAAACAATTTTTATGTTTAATAAATCATTTAGTTTTTAGTCGTTTGTGGTCTCCCACGATTTTAATTACCACATTGTTTGGAGGTCAATATACTGTGGAATTGAAATTTACCTGTGACAGTATATACCTGTGTAAGTAAATCTAAAACTGTACAGGTGTAGTTCGCGCCTCGCTTTATTATGTAAAGCTATATGCTATACAATGTGTATCATATATTTATGCGACCGCACGTATGACCTGTTTAAATATTATGCATCCGATTTATCACAGCTAACCCAGTGAAAGTCGATTCATGGAGTAAACGTTGAGTTGAATTGACCGTAACTGCCCAGGTTTTTATCGTACGCGTAAAGACACAGGCTATTTATATTCCGGAGTGAGGAACCAATCGAAAAGCCGTATGTTGGAGCAGAATGTACACACGGCATATGAATCGTACGTACGGGGAAAATCATGTTTGGTGTGAAAATGGAACTCATTTCTAGTTTTGAGTTTAAAGCGACACGAGAAACATCGCCTTCTAATAATATACCCACAAGTCAGCGGCTAGCGGTCAGTTGTAAATGAGACGTATAGCCGAAAGGTTAGCACATGGACCCTTAGCAGAGGATATACCGAGGATTATAACACTACAGAGGCTGGGGATAAATTTGGAATAACATGTGCTTTGTGGCGATGGAGTTCACGTGAAGGAATTTAAATGAATACAATGCAATACCAAAATGATAAATCATTTATTGATAATTCTTTTAATTACCATACACGCTGGTTTATCGGACAAGAACGCTAATCAGAGGACTAAATGTAGGACTCGAGAAAATGTAAGTATATATATTTATCAGAGACGACTTCTTCTCGAATCAGATATACATAATTTGGAATATTATTGATAGTACTTATATAATTTTTAAGGTATGTATTCACATTTCAATAGACAAGTTCAACTTAAATTCTGATCAATCATTAAAAAAAGAGGTTAGATTAAAAAGGTTTTGTTGAAATATTCTACATTTTTGTTTTATATGAGTGTCAATGGTCAACTGGTTGGTCAAATCACAGGGGCATGTCTAGTCTTATTTTTTTTAAATATAAGACTAGACATGCCCCTGTGGTCAAATTTGATTTTCCTATGGGTTGGACAATCAATACTGTGAAAAAATATGATGCTTGTTCAAATGATTTGACTGAAATCCTTATTATTTACAATTAGAAAAAGAATTTGAATTTATTTTCTTTTTATATATTTCACTATAGTTTCTGGAGAAGTGACAGAAATATTTTGTAACACCAGAACACCAGAACAGATTATATACCAGCCCAGTGTTTGTCGGTAATCATTCACAACTGTGCACTGAGCTATCACTAGGCCCTGGTTGGTTGAACCCCTGTTGATATATAATTACAGATAAGTGGACTCTACTTATGGAGGGTCAGATGATTGAAACTGGACTCCATACCATTCATACCAATGACTTTCGATCAAAATCAATGCTAATCATTGACAGATATATGCCAAAATTAAAAAAGATTTCTAATCATCGATTGTTTTGTCAAACTTTTTTTTTTTTTTTTTGAGAAATTCTCATCATACATACAGCTATGTCACTTTAAATGTGTTCAGTGTGATTTCAATATGGATTGTCCCATGTGAATATTCTCAAATCTTAAAACAAATATTCTTGGGGGGTGGGGTGTGGGGGCGGGGGTCTGGGTGGAGTGAGGTGGGTGGGGATGCAAAAAAGAAGATGATATGGATTTATGATACATATTTCATATTCAAATGTATTTGAATTACTTTATAAGTTTATAATGAGTAATATTGTTGCTACGTATACTAGACTGCCCAAAATACCAGCTAGGAGTTGAACCCGCACCTACCAGCACATTATAGCATTCACATGCTGTCAATCGAACAAAGCTTAAAAATAATGTAGTACATTGTAATTTGCAATTAATGTATAATTTAAAGATTAATGTTATTTCAAAATAGACCTTTTAATATTTTATTGCTTAAAAGGATCTTGATTTGTATTTTAAATGACATATTATGTAAAACGATCAAACCACACAGGAATGATATTTAAATAATTAAATGAATCGATCTTAATCAAAATGCTGATATCAAATAATCAAACTCGTTCATTTATGATTAAGAACAAAGTCATGTTATGCAATATTGAATTCTGATAATTTAAATTAATCCCAGATGCTATATGAACAATAAAATGTCAATGATTTTTAGAACATTTGAAAGTGATATTATACCTGAAGCTAATTTAGTCATGCTGTTTTTATATTTCGATAATCCAATTTTAAAGTCAATAATGAGATTATAATGTTGAGTCCCTTTGAAGGCAACAATATATTTATACTTAAATACATCCATTCATCTTTTTAATACACTTAAAATATGATTAAAGCTATCGTAAACCCCTATAATACACGAGGCCGTTAAACCATTAACAGTTTTCATGGGGTTTCAAAATCTGTTTGGAAATTGATAGCCTCATTTTAGATTATCTGTGTTACCTTGAAAAGTTTAGAGAGAGTGTGAAAATTGATAGGTTCCTCTTGTTTAGCATATTGTCACCCTTCTAAGAGGTTAAGGAAAGTTGATACACGGTGTAACTGTCAATGAAAAATTCGTGATATGTTTGGCATTGATGGTTAAACAAATATTTGTCAGCGGTTGGACTGAGACGAAGCCATGTGTTAAATTTAAGGCAGAAAGTCGCACATGTATGTACTGTGTGCAGTAGGTCTGAAAAATGTTCATTTTTTTTTTATAAATTTTACCTCAATATTCATAAAACGGCAATTGATAGAATATTGGATTAATAAAATCAGCTTTTTTGAAGACAATCAAGGGGTGTGGGGACTATATTTTGTAAATAAAGACAAAATTTTATTTTCACATCAAATATTTGAATTCTTCTGCATTGGAGGTAATTTTACAACACTGAGTGCTGTATGCGAGTCTCATATGATATTTGTGCAGTTTTGTATACATGCTATGAAAATTAATTCAACAGAATGGAAAAACTATAGAAAACAGCTCAGCATAAGCCGAGATCATCATCAGTAAGTTTCTCCTTCGATTGAACTACGTCACTTGCGATTTTCACAATCGAATGTGGGTAAAAATTACTGACGATGCATGACTTCCAAGACAGAGCTAAAACAGTGAAATCGTACTTAATTATAGTGAGCAAGTTCTGATTTCCTTCCTTGTGTCCAGGTAATAAAATGGTGATGAATCGTACACATTAGAATTTTGATGGGTGTTACATGGAAAACACAAAATTCAGTGGTAAATTACAGCCCAGGCTGCTTATCATTGAAAGGAATCCGGAGAATCATTTTTATAAATTGGTGTTTTATGTTACGTTATGATTCATTTCAACAAAAAGTGATGATTTAATGCTATAATACTGTACTTTTTTATCACAAATATGACGCAAGTCTCTGAAACATTTAATACGATATATAAAACAAAAAAAATCTTCACTGTTATTTTACTAGAAAGTAATATGGTCTTGTTATGTTTTATGAATAACATGTTGCAAGAGTTTACGATAATTTACCACTAGTATCTAGATTTCAATGCCTACATATTGTATAATGCAAAGAAATATTCACCCTCTTTCCAGCAAAAGTTTGAAGGCCAAACCTATACAAATATCTGTTTTCTGGAGTCACAAACTATAATGCATCATGTTTACCAGGGCCAACTCGATCTCTAAACGTTTAACCTTTGTAACCTTTTCTTATATCGATTAAAAACCATCTGACATACAATTTTTATCCCTGATGTCAGAAAGAAACTTATTACGATGAAATTCTGAGAGTATGACTTATTCTCCAGGAGGCTTAAACTGGTAGGTACGTGAAGGATTGATTCCTGTCAAAGGGGAAAATCCTGCAAAATGTCTCAAATAGGCCTTAATTGTGTGTCATTTACCTATAATATGTTTATATTCCATCCATTGGTGTCCTAGAGGCTTATTTTGTGCAATAACTATTTTGTTGAAGAAGAACAAAATGCTTACCTTCCCGAACAACTTGTCTTAGTCTCATATTTGTGGAAGTGTCTTCCAGTAAATCTATTTTCAACTCATATTTTGTACATGTTTATGAATTTTGAGTTAAAATTATTGCCTCATGTACATTTCAGCATTATTATCTTTAAGCTTCAAACTTTTTTGTTCATGCAAAAGTAAAGATTTATTGAAGCGATAGATATATTTATTTACCCACAAATGCCATGCAAACATTTTTTTTTGGCCATTAATATAACTTGCGAAGTTCAAAATTTATTTTATTTGACAGAATTGATAAACAAAAAAAAGTTTTACCAAATAATCTACTTTGATTTGATGATATAGCTGGACGTCATGGTCTGTTGATTACTATATGTATATTTTAAAGTGTGGCCTGACGTCTGAAATATTAAGAAACTCTATAGCTAGTCGATCTGAGCTGGTTTAGAAAGGAAAGATAATACCGATTATTACAATACGATACAGCCCTGTATATAATTTGTGATTATGAAAATGAAATCTTGTTTGACACACCTGGCTAACAATTTATAAGGTTGAGGTAAAATACTTAAAGTAAATGTTCATAAATGTTGAAGTATTCTAAATTTTCTTATCTGTTGACGAATACAAAGACAGGTCAGTTTAAGTGAAGATTGAAGTTATTGACTTTAGGGCTATAATGATTGACAGATATCTATTGATAAATTTATATCCAAATCTATAAACTTTAAAGAGATTTTTTTATTATAATGTAAGAAATTTCGAAAAAAAAGATCAGGTCAGTTAAAATGAAGATTGAAGTTATTGACTTAGGGCTATCATGATTGACAGATATCTATTGCTAAATCCATATTCAAATCCATAAACTTTAAAGAGATTTTTTTCATTATAATGTAACAAATTAAAAAAAAAAAAAGAAAAAAAAAAGATCAGGTCAATTTAAGTGAAGCTTGAAGTTACTGACTTTAGAGCTATCGTGATTGACGGATATCTATTGCTAAATCCATATGCGTGACTGTTGGCTGGTCTACACGTTTTTGAATACCACTTGATCCTAGAGCTGATACTGTTATTACAAATCTCTCTTACATTGTGTATTGGCTAAAGTTAATATGCGTATATTCAACAAGTAGCAGTAAATTAAACAATCTGTTCATCAGTAAACAACCTGACGACTGTCATTGTTTATAATCATGTGGGCTGGTCAGATTTAACATGATAAAAACTTTTTTTCTACAATTATTTGGCTTGTATTACTTTCTATATAATCAAAAGAAATCAAATTTCTCGTACATGTAAGTTTTGAACTGACAAAAAAACTTACAAAGGCTTCTTATTTATTGCAAATATTTACATAAACATGTTTAGATTTGATATGATTTTAACCTTAATAATTCGGTGTATAGCTGTAATAGGGTTATGCTTCAGTTTATAGAAAGTTGGGCATTGAACAGCTCTATAAAATAATAAAGATCAATTTAAATTTATTTTTTTTTTAGATTTTTCTTGTTATTATAAAAAAAAAATCTGTTGTGTTATGCAGAGTTAATGTTGCTTTCCATTTTGGTTTGGTACATAACTACAATATGATTGAAATAATACAATTTCTGACATATGTGTGTCCTAATTAGTTTAGGTAAAATCCAAAAGATTAAATATAATTTCTAAAAGAAATAGCAACTTGATTAAGGGCACCCAAGTCAAAAAACTCCAAAAAAGGAACTTGTGATTTTGATAAACAGCATGAGGCACCCCAGAAAAATGGCAAATTTTCACCCCAAAAAAAAAATTTCCCAACTTTTTAAAAGGAACAAAAAATTTTTTTGTGTGGCCTTTCCCCTAAAAAATATTTTTTTTTAATTTGGGTGGGGTTTTTAAAATTGAAAGGGAACTTTAAAAGTTAAACTTTGAATTGCCCTGGTTGGTTGAACCCCTGTTGATCTATAATTACAGATAAGTGGACTCTACTTATGGAGGGTCAGATGGTTGAAACTGGACTCCATGCCATTCATACCAATGACTTTCGATCAAAATCAATGCTAATCATTGACAGATATATGCCAAAATTAAAAAAAGATTTCTAATCATCGATTGTTTTGTCAAACTTTTTTTTTTTTTTTTGAGAAATTCTCATCATACATACAGCTATGTCACTTTAAATGTGTTCAGTGTGATTTCAATATGGATTGTCCCATGTGAATATTCTCAAATCTCTGTCTTAAAACAAATATTCTTGGGGGGGGGGGGTGGGGGGGGGGGTCTGGGTGGAGTGAGGTGGGGATGCAAAAAAGAAGATGATATGGATTTATGATACATATTTCATATTCAAATGTATTTGAATTACTTTATAAGTTTATAATGAGTAATATTGTTGCTACGTATACTAGACTGCCCAAAATACCAGCTAGGAGTTGAACCCGCACCTACCAGCACATTGTAGCATTCACATGCTGTCAATCGCTCAAAGCTTAAAAATAATGTAGTACATTGTAATTTGCAATTAATGTATAATTTAAAGATTAATGTTATTTCAAAATAGACCTTTTAATATTTTATTGCTTAAAAGGATCTTGATTTGTATTTTAAATGACATATTATGTAAAACGATCAAACCACACAGGAATGATATTTAAATAATTAAATGAATCGATCTTAATCAAAATGCTGATATCAAATAATCAAACTCGTTCATTTATGATTAAGAACAAAGTCATGTTATGCAATATTAAATTCTGATAATTTAAATTAATCCCAGATGCTATATGAACAATAAAATGTCAATTATTTTTCGAACATTTAAAAGTGATATTATACCTGAAGCTAATTAGTCATGCTGTTTTTATATTTCAATAATCCAATTTTAAAGTCAATAATGAGATTATAATGTTGAGTCCCTTTGAAGGCAACAATATATTTATACTTAAATACATCCATTCATCTTTTTAATACACTTAAAATATGATTAAAGCTATCGTAAACCCCTATAATACACGAGGCCGTTAAACCATTAACAGTTTTCATGGGGTTTCAAAATCTGTTTGGAAATTGATAGCCTCATTTTAGATTATCTGTGTTACCTTGAAAAGTTTAGAGAGAGTGTGAAAATTGATAGGTTCCTCTTGTTTAGCATATTGTCACCTTTCTAAGAGGTTAAGGAAAGTTGATACACGGTGTAACTGTCAATGAAAAATTCGTGATATGTTTGGCATTGATGGTTAAACAAATATTTGTCAGCGGTTGGACTGAGACGAAGCCATGTGTTAAATTTAAGGCAGAAAATCGCACATGTCTGTACTGTGTGCAGTAAGTCTGAAAAATGTTAATTTTCTTATAAATTTTACCTCCTCAATACTCATAAAAAGGCAATTTTTAGAATATTGGATTAATAAAATCAGCTTTTTTGAAGACAATCAAGGGGTGTGGGGACTATATTTTGTAAATAAAGGCAAAATTTTATTTTCACATCAAATATTGGAATTCTTCTGCATTGGAGGTAATTTTACAACACTGAGTGCTGTATACGAGTCTCATATGATGTTTGTGCAGTTTTGTATACATGCTATGAAAATTAATTCAACAGAATGGAAAAACTATAGAAAACAGCTCAGCATACACTTTGAGAGCATCGTCAGTAAGTTTCTCCTTCGATTGAACTACGTCACTTGCTATTTTCACAATCGAATGTGAGTAAAAATTACCGATGATGCATGACTTCCAAGACAGAGCTAAAACAGTGAAATCGTACTTAATTATAGTGAGCAAGTTCTGATTCTCTTCCTTGTGTCTAGGTAATAACATGGTGATGAATCGTACACATTATAATTTTGATGGGTGTTACATGGAAAACACAAAATCCAGAGGTAAAATACAGCCCAGGCTGCTTATCATTGAAAGGAATCCGGAGAATCATTTTTATAAATTGGTGTTTTATGTTACGTTATGATTCATTTCAACAAAAAGTGATGATTTAATGCTATAATACTGTACTTTTTTATCGCAAATATGACGCAAGTCTCTGAAACATTTAATACGATATATAAAACAAAAAAAATCTTCACTGTTATTTTACTAGAAAGTAATATGGTCTTGTTATGTTTTATGAATAACATGTTGCAAGAGTTTACGATAATTTACTATTAATATCTAGATTCCAATGCCTACATATTGTATAATGCAAAGAAATATTCACCCTCTTTCCAGCAAAAGTTTGAAGGCCAAACCTATACAAATATCTGTTTTCTGGAGTCGCAAACTATATATAATGCATCATGTTTACCAGGGCCAACTCGATCTCTAATGCATTTAATCTCTGTAACCCTTTCTTATTTCGATTAAAAACCATCTCACATACAATTTTTATCCCTGATGTCAGAAAGAAACTTATTACAATGAAATTCTGAGAGTATGACTTATTCTCCAGGAGGCTTAAACTGGTAGGTACGTGAAGGATTGATTCCCGTCAAAGGGGAAAATCCTGCAAAACGTCTCAAATAGCCCTTAATTGTATGTCATATACCTATGATATATTTATATTCCATCCATTGGTGTCCTAGAGGCTTATTTTGTGCAATAACTATTTTGTTGAAGAAGAACAAAATGCTTACCTTCCCGAACAACTTGTCTTAGTCTCATATTTGTGGAAGTGTCTTCCAGTAAATCTATTTTCAACTCATATTTTGTACATGTTTATGAATTTTGAGTTAAAATTATTGCCTCATGTACATTTCAGCATTATTATCTTTAAGCTTCAAACTTTTTTGTTCATGTAAAAGTAAAGATTTATTGAAGCGATAGATATATTTATTTACCCACAAATGCCATGCAAACATTTTTTTTGGCCATTAATATAACTTGCGAAGTTCAAAATTTATTTTATTTGACAGAATTGATAAACAAAAAAAAGTTTTACCGAATAATCTACTTTGATTTGATGATATAGCTGGACGTCATGGTCTGTTGATTACTATATGTATATTTTAAAGTGTGGCCTGACGTCGAAGTCTGAAATATTAAGAAACTCTATAGCTAGTCGATCTGAGCTGGTTTAGAAAGGAAAGATAATACCGATTATTACAATACGATACAGCCCTGTATATAATTTGTGATTATGAAAATGAAATCTTGTTTGACACACCTGGCTAACAATTTATAAGGTTGAGGTAAAATACTTAAAGTAAATGTTCATAAATGTTGAAGTATTCTAAATTTTCTTATCTGTTGACGAATACAAAGACAGGTCAGTTTAAGTGAAGATTGAAGTTATTGACTTTAGGGCTATAATGATTGACAGATATCTATTGATAAATTTATATCCAAATCTATAAACTTTAAAGAGATTTTTTTATTATAATGTAAGAAATTTCGAAAAAAAAAGATCAGGTCAGTTAAAATGAAGATTGAAGTTATTGACTTAGGGCTATCATGATTGACAGATATCTATTGCTAAATCCATATTCAAATCCATAAACTTTAAAGAGATTTTTTTCATTATAATGTAACAAATTAAAAAAAAAAAAAGAAAAAAAAAAGATCAGGTCAATTTAAGTGAAGCTTGAAGTTACTGACTTTAGAGCTATCGTGATTGACGGATATCTATTGCTAAATCCATATGCGTGACTGTTGGCTGGTCTACACGTTTTTGAATACCACTTGATCCTATGGCTGATACTGTTATTACAAATCTCTCTTACATTGTGTATTGGCTAAAGTTAATATGCGTATATTCAACAAGTAGCAGTAAATTAAACAATCTGTTCATCAGTAAACAACCTGACGACTGTCATTGTTTATAATCATGTGGGCTGGTCAGATTTAACATGATAAAAACTTTTTTTCTACAATTATTTGGCTTGTATTACTTTCTATATAATCAAAAGAAATCAAATTTCTCGTACATGTAAGTTTTGAACTGACAAAAAAACTTACAAAGGCTTCTTATTTATTGCAAATATTTACATAAACATGTTAAGATTTGATATGATTTTAGCCTAAATAATTCAGTGTATAGCTGTAATTGGGTTATGCTTCAGTTTATAGAAAGTTTGGCATTGAACAGCTCTATAAAATAATAAAGATCAGTTTAAAAAAAAATTATTTTAGATTTTTCTTGTTATTATAAAAAAAAAATCTGTTGTGTTATGCAGAGTTAATGTTGCTTTCCATTTTGGTTTGGTACATATTTAACTACAATATGATTGAAATAATACAATTTCTGACATATGTGTGTCCTGATTAGTTAGGCTAAAATCTCATGATTTAAGGTACTAAGTCTTCTATACAGAAATAGCTGAAGCTTGATTACCACTGCACCAAGTCAACACTCCAAAAAGGAACTCTTGATGTCATATTGATAAACAGCATGCAGGTACCTCAGAAAAGTGACAAATTGTCACCCTTAAATAAACATTTCCCCAACTTTTAACAGGAAACAAACAAATTTTATTGTGTGGCCTTACCCCTGAAATAATCATTTTCATTTGTGTTTTAATTGAGGAACTCAGAGGTTATCTTTGAATAGCAGTTTGTCAAATTGTGATAGTTTTCTTCTGAAAAGTCTTAATAATTCTTGATGAAATGTTGGAAACAGTTAATAAACAATGATATCACATCAAAATGTCAATTCCATAACTCTCTCTCTTGGCACTTTTCTTTATGATATTAAACTATACAATAGGTTTCCACTTTAAAAGAGATAAAGGGTATCAATGAATGTTGTAGGAATTTATTTGCAGTTAAACCAAAAGGTGCCAAGCACCTGAAAGACGAAGAATGATTTCTTTATTCCACTGAAGCTTCGGCAGTTAATCAGCGATTTGTTTACTACACTTACAAATTCAAATAACTAGCACTTTATGAAATATTTCGAACTCAATTTATTGAGAAGGCTCGTGTTTCCTTTGTCAAAAGAACTGGAGTTGAGGTGGCCCTGTTGGCCATGTTTGGATATAATTGGACTTTTGTTAGAATTGTGTTGATTTTAGGCCTAATGGGACTTTCGGCCCCTCCTAGTATTATGTAGACCTACACTTTATCAAACATGTGTCCATTGAACGGTCACACCTCTTATCCTGTGTGTATTGTTGATGGTCAAGAATGTCACAGTGGACATTACTGGACAAACACAGATCACAGATATCTCCCGATTTGTCAGGTGGGATGAATTTGCATCCTTTAAATGTAGGTGGGGATCCGACAGCATGCAGTGTACAGAACTTGTTTTGTTAATTTTCTACCAACAAATGAGATTGATGAAAATGTCCAGTCATTTTTGCAGTTCAGGTGTATCAGAACTTTCTCAATCAATGCCTCTCAATCACAATAGGATCGAGACATTGCTGGAACTTTGTAGATAATAACCTAATTTCCCTAAATTCTTAAAAATATGGTTTTTAATTGTTTCATATTTCTCTCAAATATTCTGAATTGAAGACTTTATTTGCACCCATCACCCAATAATTGAAAATTCCTATATGTAAAAATATGAAATTACATTTTTTTTTCCCCACAAATATCTTACTGTTGACCTTGATTAATGGTGACCTTTGACCCCACTGATGATATTCGATGATATCCAAGAATTAACTGAGTCTCTAGATATTTTTTCTCTTAATCTTTAATTTAGAATTCTTAAGTTTGATTATTACAGCTGGTGCGAACTCGCTGTATGATAGTTCTACTAAAAAATGATTTTAAAAACTTTTAAGAGGACAACATGTGTATCATAGAACGTTTTTAAGACTTAGATGTCATGCCTGTTGTGTTGTAATAGTGTAGCTGGTCGAGTATCATATGATCTGGGTCTCCCACTGTGTAAATTGTACATTAACATGGATTCCAGTATATTATGTTTAAACGACTGCCTCCTTCAGATCGTTCAGGAAATTGTGAATTTACAGCATTCCAGGACAATATAAATGTACTTTTGCAAATTCAAATTTCCAGACATTTGTATAGAAAGGATTAGAATTTAAAACAAAATTACAGGTAACATATTTTTGCTACCTCATTTTGTAAATTCTGGTGAGACATGTATATTCAAAGCTTGTACCTGGTGTTAGCTAAAGTTGCTCTCGGTCCCTACTTAAGAAATCATTTTGATTATATTTTCAATGCCAAGTTGGATGAAATAGGTGTAAAGAATTTAAATTGACATTAGTGACTTTTAACTTTTCTGCAAGAAACAGTATAAAACTTCATTTTTTTTTTATCCTTTTTAGGTTTGTATTTACATAACTTCGAGTCTTTTTAATGTAAAAGATTTGCATTTATATGAAACAGGCCCTGGGACATCACTGATATTGTGGTCTCTATGTCCATCTGTCAATCCATGTCAAGGACACCATTATAGTTTAAAAAAATGGATTTTTGATTTCCTGGGGAAGGCGGGGGAATATATGATTACATTGTGTCTGTCTGTTTTTCTTTCCTTCCTTTCACCCTTACTTAAATAGCTTGTCTGCAAGCTAGGGTGCAATCTCCTGCACTACATGTTTCTTGAACTTCATGCTTAGGGCATGTGTTTACTAGGTGATGCCATGGTATCATTTACCAAAATTAGGTCGCTTCGACCTATATTTTGACTTCTGACCTACATCAAAGAAAAGATTGCAAGGCTCTGTCTCTTATATTAAAATTGTCATTGGGACTTTATATTTGGGTCATGAGCTCATCTAGATGAGGCGGTATGTCATGTCATGTATCAAAAGTAAGTCGCTCTGATCTACATTTTGACCTCTGACCTTCATCTGGTAGTGAAGTGTAATTCATTGAATTCCCTTTTTTCATTTCAATGGTTCTAATGCATCTTAAAGCAGAAAAAAAAAAGTTTCGAAAAGGATTTGATCACTGCATGTATACAGACATTGAAATAAGTAAAAAATAGCTACATATAATAAACAATAAACATGGCAGTTACTTTATACTGATCAACATATGGACCACCGTTTCTATGGTGGCGTGTACATGTATTACCTATCCCGTAAATCAACATGCTAGACATGCACATCATACTGCATGTCGATCTGCATGTGTATGATGAAACTATCGTTACGTGAGCACAGAGGACTAGAATTCACCTGTCGACTTCTTCAAAGAGTGTAACATGTCACTTGAGTAAATAAACGCTCCGGTATGTATATAGATATGGAGTCAGTTTTACTGATATGACAGAATGTATTGCCACAGTTTTGATTCATTTTCAAAGGTATTTGGTGACAAATGTTTATGACCTTCATGAACTTTTGAATTCGTTTCTGACTGAAGATAAAAAAGTTAATTTTTTGTATGTGGTTTGAAATGATGCATGTACGAAGATGTTTATATACAAAGGTAACTAAAACAAATGTTTACATTTTGTGCTTTTCATCTGAGGATCAAACTGTTGATCTTGATACTGTATTGACTAAAGCACCTTGGGTGCAGCACAATTTGTGAAAATTATGGAAACTTAAACAAATCTTCAAATGTAGTGAAGGTTTGGATGTTGAAGCCAAAAAAGCTTAAAGATACAGTCGGGAGTCAAGTTCGCAGTTATTGGTTATTCATTGATTCAATTAAAGTAACACAAATGGCAATGCTTTAAAAGTAATTGTCTATCGCTCCAGGAATGCATTACAGCCAATCCTCTCCATGTTAGCTTGCTTTCCTGGAGTCTAACCAAAATTATTTTCTTAATACTTTTCCTGAATTTAAATGATTTCTGGTAAGAATTGGTTTGTTTACAAATTCTTACTATTTTGTTCTTCCTGTATGAATGCAAGTGAATTGCTACTCTCCATATCCTTTGTTTTAATTAAGGCTTTGCCCTGCACAAGACTTGTAGTGAACATGCTGAGATAAGAAGAAAAGAAAAACAACACTTTTGTGATGGAAAGAGAGAGAGAAAAAAAACAACTTGAGAATGGTTTATCTCCTGTCTAGATTGTGTGTTTTTGTAATCGCTGATTTACACTTTCACAGGTGTAGACAGGTCAAAGGTCAATGCCGAGATGAATGCTTGCATCCTTGCGGAAACTGACTATCAATAGTCTTGGCATCGTTCTAAATACTGTAGAATGAGATAAAATTTTGTGTATATTTTGTCTGGCATTTTCGTAATGTATACCTGCATTTTCATGTGCATGTACATACTTGCATTAAATCACAAATATTATGAACCAGATCTCTTTAATCTTTGTGAAAATTAAGGAAAGAAAAAGAAAAGGAAAATCTACTATTATCTGAAATTAGATATATCAAATGATTAAATATTTGAATATAATGTGTTATAAGATTGAGGCCTTTTACTCTGAAGTATAAACAGTATATACTATTGGTACATATTATACTCCTGTAGGAAGATAGGAAATCATGATATTAAGAGAAACTTGATATAAAGTGGAATATGTTACATTAAGTGGGAAAATGTATAGACCAACACCTAGGCCTGTTGAAATGGAAATCTCTGCAATCAAATCTTGCCTAGAATTGGAACTTACATTTTGTTGTACTTTGTCATACAAGTAGCTTTTGAATTTTTACGAAAATTAAAGTAGAGATCTACAAATGTCTAAAAGATTTCAAAAAATAATCTTACTGTTATCTGAAGTTGAATATATATAATTATTCTGAAATGTTACTCGGAAGTATAAACCGTACATACTATTGGTACATACACATTTAGGAAGAAAGGAAATCTTGATAATAAGAGAAGCTTGATATAAAGTGGAATGTTACATTAAGTGTAAGAATAAATAGACCTACACCTATATAGGACTGTTGACATGCAATTAGACCTTGAATTGCCTAAAATTGAGACTTAGATTCTGTAGTGTTATGTGATACAAGTAGTTTCATTGGTATGCTATGAGAATTATCAGTGAGGTTTCCTGTTAGGCTGTCATTTTGCTTTCTAGATTCTTTTTCTTTGATCTGAACATTTATCTATTTATTTCGTATTGATAAACCAAATGAGGGCCATGTTTAGACATCATGGGTTTCTTACTACCATTTTTAAGGCTTCTCTAGCGAGCTACTAGACCTGCAGGTGCAATAGGTATTTGTGAGGTTTAATGTTTCGTTCTTAAAGGTCTGTCATAACAGACTAGAATTTAATCGCTAACATAGCACAGGGGATGCTTTAAGAGATTAAATCTTTCAAGTGGATCTAATGTTTGTTATTAAAATATGTGAAACTGATTTTTGGAGAACGAAGAATGCAGAAGATCCCCTTCCGAACATCTTATAGGATAGGAGGCCGTAAAATAAGTATTTACAGGTGAACTTTTGATCGCTGTTGTAAATGTGTGTTTAAGTCATAAATTATGCATGAGCTGTCTTTTTATATCGTACAGTACTGTGTAAAATACTTACGATGAAAGACTATGGCCTCTCTGAAAGTCATCATACAGTTATAAACTCGAAATAAACTTCGGAGAATTTATACAGAGAGTATTAACCCCGATACTTGTAACTAGTAATTAACGTTGATTTATTTCAGAAATACATAACTTTATAAAGTAGCAGTCTTTAAAATTTTGTTAAATTTCCTTGTTATCTATTACTAGCAAGAAGGTCATGTGCAAATATTTAACTTATAACTATTAAAAGTAATTTAAAAAAATTTTTTTTAGAAAGGCTGTGAATATTTTATTTCATTTTGATCACCACCATCAGAAAACATCCGTAATAAATGATTTTAATTTATGTATGATTTAGTAGATTGTATGGTTAAATGCTCTTCTGTTAAAAACACATGACCACCCCCGCTATTTCCTATTTTCACACGTCATCAAACGATCTAACGTTTCCTGTCCTATTGTCAAAGTTTCTCCTACAGTTAGACGGCAATCAATTTTGGGAGATTTTCAATACACTCATCGTAATTCTATAGATATAAATCATAATTATAAAATATACCACCAACATGGTGGTCCGATAAATGTATGATATATTTTTCTGGTAAATTCATCCTTTTAAATACTGTGGGATTTTTTTTATGTACTTTTGAATTGACTTTTCACCGAATGCGACCTGAGTGTAATACATTTCAAACCATCCCATAATTCATTTGATATATATTCTGAAAACATATCTGCATGATCTTGTTGCAAATGAAATGGGCACAATCAGTTGAAACGAATAACTGTATGAAAATGATTTCTTAATGAATCACAAACTATTTTAGGGGATATTATAATCATCAATATTTGATTTCAAGACATTGTCATTCAAAGTTTTACAAATATAGAAATTATTGTCTGGAAATTGAATGGTGATGAGTATGATTTCTGACTTTTATGATCTTATTCAGACAAACTTAGCAAGATTTATCGTATATAGGTTTTTGTGGTTAGCTATGGTTCATTATCATACCTAAATTTATAATATATATTACTGACAGGGTGAAGCATATGGAAAGAGACCTTTGTAGTCAAGATGTCAAGGACTTTATATCTTTGGCACTGGTTTTCATCCCCCTGTATCTAATCGAGTACATCAACTGTCACCTTCGTAAGACATCCGTAGTAAAGTCGCACCCTTTCTGGGTGGGAGGGGGTTGATACATAAAATAGATCTAGAAGTTTCGCAAGTGTCTGATAGATATACTTTCAGTAAAAGTTTTTAACTGCAGCAAAAAATTTTAAAGAAAGTGTGTGGGTGGGAATTGGAAAGAAAAGGGGATAAGGTCGTACATTGTAAAAAAATGAGAAAAATAAACTAGGTGAATCTTGGGAGGTGTAACGTGTAAAATATTTTCTGCCTTTGAAAGTGATGGCAAAAACTGTGGTAAAAATGGAGGTTCTCTGGGGGATAGGAATTCAAATGTGTGTATTATCTGCCAATAAAGTCACTTCTGTATCTTAAAGTTCCACATACATGTCAACACATTTTCATCTCGTTTTGATTAAATCTGTGACTGCATGATATGATTTGAGAGAAAGGTAGGTTGATTGGGTCTGTGAATGGTAATATACAACCTTCCTATAGAACACAGACAACTTCTGTCTTACCCTTCAGATAACTAGCACATTAACAGTGGGAGGGGGAGGAGGTAACATTCTCTTGACTCTTACTCAGACTCATGATTGACTCAAGGTTATATACTTGACTCATGATTGACTCAAGGTTATATACTTGACTCATGAATGTCTCGAGGTTATATACTTGATTCATGATTGACTCAAGGTTGTATACTTGAATCAAGGTTGTATACTTGACTCGTGATTGACTCAAGGTTATATACTTGACTCATGATTGACTCAAGGTTATATACTTGACTCATGATTGACTCAAGGTTATATACTTGACTTGTGATTGACTCAAGGTTATAAACTTGACTCACGATTGACTCAAGGTTATATACTTGACTCATGAATGTCTCAAGGTTGTATACTTGACTCTTGATTGACTCAAGGTTATATATACTTGATCCATGATGGACTCAAGGTTATATACTTGACTCATGATTGTCTCGAGGTTATATACTTGACTCATGATCGACTCAAGGTTTTATACTTGACTCATGATTGACTCGAGGTTATATACTTGACTCATGATTGACTCAAGGTTATAAACTTGACACATGATTGACTCAAGGTTATATACTTGACTCAAGGTTATATACTTGACTCATGATTGACTCAAGGTTATATACTTAACTCATGAATGTCTCAAGGTTATATACTTGACACATGATTGGCTCAAGGTTTTATACTTGACTCATGATTGACTCAAGGTTGTATACTTGACTCATGATTGTCTCAAGGTTGTATACTTGACTCGTGATTGTCTCAAGGTTGTATACTTGACTCAAGGTTATATACTTGACTCATGATTGACTGGAGGTTATAAACTTGACTCATGATTGACTCAAGGTTATATACTTGACTCGTGATTGACTCGAGGTTATATACTTGACCCATGATTGACTCAAGGTTATACTAATGTTAATTAGTGGTTGTGCCGATTGATTGAAATAGTATTGTTAATATTTTAATTGAACTACATTGGGTATGAGTATTTAGATTAACATGAGTGGATTTTTTTATCAGAAAAAAAAGATAGGGTCTGTAGTGAATAATGATTTAGTTCTGTAGTTGAAATTTTTAGTGATTAAGGCCATCTTTATCTTTTTTGTTTTTGTTTTTTGTTTATAAGGTTTAAAAGATATTTAAAGTAACGCCACATCGGGGAATCTTCAGACTGTTTTTCACGATAATGGAGTTTTGTTGTTGTAGAGAAAAAACTTTTTTTTAAATGATGATGATATAGATCAATTTGAACTCTGGTCATCGTCTTGTATGTGATGAATGTTGCAGATCAACTTCAGTACTGTGCAGTCAATATTACAAATGAATACAATTTTTACACTCTGAATAATACATTTTCGAAAAAAAAAAAAAAAAATGAATTTTTGTATTCTTTCTCTTTGCAGCCAGATCATCAGAATTCCTTTTTGTGGACACTGAACCGAGATCCACCCTCCTACTTTTTTGGGACAATCCATGTTCCTTACACCAAAGTGTGGAGTCACATTCCAGAAAGCACCAAAGAAGCTTTCCAACAATCGGAGAACATATTCTTTGAATTGGATCTTACAGATGTTTACACAGTCACGGCTTTAGCCAACTGTCAACTTTTACCAAATGGCGAGAACTTATCGGACGTGTTGCCGGTTGACATGTTCAACCGACTGAAAAGCCATCTAGAGTATGTTAGGGAAAAAATGCCTTCGTGGATGTCTGCTGACCAGAAGGGCAGAGGAATGTACGCGGACTATTTATTTAATGCTATTCGCCGGAAACTGGCAGAGAAAGCGGCCCATATGGGTCATGCTGATGGTGAATTCTCTTACGGAAAGTGATATTAAGTCCAGAGGGACACCAGTGTTAGACTTGTACTTAGCTCAACAGGCGGAAAAAATCGGCAAAGTGACAGGTGCAATAGAGCGAGTGGAAGAACAATGTGTCCCACTTAACGAGCTAAACTTCTCACAGGTAAGTCTTCATACCTTGATATATTTCATAATCTGCATATTTTGTTGATTTAATGTAAAGCAAGGCTTTCTGGTTGCAATCTGAACCTTTTGGGTCTCAAGTTTGAGTTTGGGAGATCTTGGGGCAATGGAGTGGTGGGGGTGGGGGTGGGGGTGGGGGCTCAAAACTCAGTGACAAAAATTAATTGAATTGAAAAGAAGTTTAAAATGACCATTTCATCAGAAAAAAGGAGTGTGTTTGACAAATATTATTTTTATAAACATGTTTATGCCCCCTCCATGAAATGGGGGGGGGGGGGTTGGGGTTGGGGAATAGCCATGAAATAGGGGGGCATAGGGTACCTGTTACCCATGTCCGTCACGTCGCGTCCCATCCTGTCCTGTCCTGTCCCGTCTCGATGCAATGTAACTAGCTAATCTCCGGAACTGCTGAAGTTTCGGGGTGTCAAGTGGCAGCGGGGGGCATTTAGGTCTTACAGAAATTTTCTAGTTCTTTCAAAATTTAATAAAAATTGTAATGAATTAAAGCAGTTTTGGATGGAAATGTGAAAAATAATTGTAAACTTTCTCATTTTTAAGGCGGCATATACAACTGACACTGTTTTAATCAGTTATTTAGCCACTAGTTCATACGATCGCTTTCCATTCCTGCATTATATACCATTTGTTTTTAATTTCTACAGGAATGGATAAATGTACATAGTTTTGGGTCTAAAGATTTTAAAACTTTCTCTCACCTGTCCTTGGATATATCCTCTGATTACTACACCTGTTCCGTAAGTGCTGTTAACGGCACAGGAAGTGCCATTTCTCAGCCATTCTAGAAATTTTATTATGTTCGTTTTTGTAGTAATTGAGATATTCGTTTCAAAAACCTGAAATAGGTCAATTGTTTGTATCAGAAGTTAGGAGCACACCTGAATCTTCAGAAAGTACCCTTCAAACAGGTCCGTACAGACTGTAATTGTTCATTTGTACACCATGTTGTTGTTTTTGTTTACATTTGGTACTTTGAGTATGAGAAAAAAATGAAATTGAAAAATGGAAAGCTTATGAGAATATACTGCAGTACTGTAAATTTGCATGCATGATGCATGCTACTTTTTTCAAAAATCAATATGTGAAGAAAATGACTGCATATCATATATAATTATTTAACACAAACACATCTTTTATCAATTTCTATAGATATAAGATGAATGTTCATGTCATCGAACTAATGAATTTTATCACACCTTATAATATTTCAAAGTTGTATTTATTACGTTTTAGTTGATATAGCAATTACATTCTTTGTAAGAGTAATTCTTTCCCGACCCATTAAGTAACTGGCGATGATGGCTAGTCTTGTGTTCTGGATAATAGACCACCAATACTTTTCTACCCCACATGTTTGAAGAGCTCCACTTAGGGAGGTAAATAGTGTTGCTCAAACACATTCTGGGATCCTTGAAAGCCACTTTGGTCCTCTATGAGAATATACAGAGATACTGTTCTTTTCTTCAATGTCTTCGGCTTTCCCTGTTGTAAGGTAAACTTACCAGAATATCAACTTGCTAATTGTTTACTCTAAGTGTAAGTCTAGATTAATGGAGATAGCGGTAAATGTTCTATCAGGTTTGTTCACTTCTAATTGGTAAAAGACTTGTATGGGCTGAATATTCCCAAAAAGCTGTTATTTAAATTTTTTTTTAAGTTTTAGATACTGTAAAATTTTATACTTTTTTATTTTATACTTGTATATTTTAAACAGTTAATAGTTATCAAAACTATCTGAAGAACATGGCATTAGCCAACCTTCTTTGTTCGGTTTATTGCCCTGTAAACGCCCGTTGTAGTAGCTGGTGGCTACCTCACTGAACAACTTACTGTAGCGTGCCATCCAGAGTAATAAGGGTAAAGTGTCTTGCCCAAGGCCACATTTGCCAGCTTCTGGAGAAATACGAAGCACACATGCATATATGTGTAGGGAGCATCGAACCACGTACATCAGACCGTGTCCTTCACATGAAGTTACAAGGCTGACAATCTAACCGACTGAGCTATATCATGGTCCCATCGCAGGGAAGATTTCTAATACAGGGGGCAATTAAGCTCCATATTTATCAAGAAAATATGTTTTGGGGTATATGGAGTAGAATGCTTTTCCCAATCTTCATTTAGATACAGGGGGGATTCTGAAAAGTGTACAAAACTTTACAAGGTTATTTGCACTTAGCTGCTATACGATTTATGTCTGCAGATCTCTCGGTCCTTGTCTCCAGCTTCTTATTGGGACAATAAATTTAACATGGTGATTGATTTTTTGTGATACGGTGTTGGTGTGTGCAAGTCACTGAAGCACCTGAACTGCAAACATTGGTGTCTATTTCAGATAATTAAACATTTGGAACCGTCTTGTACACAAACCATGCTTGACACTAAATGTGAGATCCAATTTCAGGATTAGCTGTTTTGCCACTCCCAATGATAGATGTCGTAATGTCATTTCGTTTTTGTAAAGTTATTACGACCGAGGTGTTGGCTTCTAAAGAAAACATTATTATGGTAGCAAAGTGTTTCTGTTTTACTTTTTAGGGGGATCTTTAAGACTATTAGCTGGCAAAATGATGAATGTTCACAGCAGCACCTAGCAGACATTTAACATCAAACTACTCATTGTGCCTTAAATTTAATTTTTCAATTGCTGTTTGGTTTCTAGTTTTTTCAAAAATTGACGTAATGTGAGGTGATTCGGTTGAAAGCAGATATTTTAAGGCTGTGACCAAATACAATATGTCATTTCCGATATTTACCACACATTATGAATGAGTAGTATTATGGGATGGGAAATGGTTTATTGAAAGAAGTTTCTTCAAAGAAGTAACGGTTGATTAATAATCTTAGCGATACATCAATTTTCACGGCTGTGTTGCAGCAGTGAGTCATCCACATGGAAAAAGGATTGATGTTTTTGTGGTCTAAGAAAGTCAGAAAAATGTTTTCAGTGAAAATTTTTTGTAATATCAATAAAAAGTAAATCATGAAAAGCTGATATCTCTCAAATTATCTGACATATGTATACATATATTACATAGGTAATCAGAAATTATCAGTAGCAGATAGCAGGAGTATTTCATTTTACCTTGAAATGACATTCATATTTCTGATGTTGTATAAAGTTTTTATTCAACAGCTGTCATATTCATTGAAATCTTACACCGTGCATTTTCCAACTTCTGTATTCAACAACTGAATCAATTTCAGCTTTTCCAAAATTCAATAATCCATGATGATCTAATACAGTATTCTCCCCCATGTTCAACATTCAACAACCCATGATATCAACATTTCCCATATTCAACAACCAATGATATCAACATTTTCCATATTCAACAACCCATGATATCAACATTTCCCATATTCAACAATCAATTATATCAACATTTCCAATATTCAACAACCCATGATATGAACATTTCCTATATTCAACAACCAATGATATCAACATTTCCCATATTCAACGAATCCATAATTTCAACTTCTCCCATATATTCAACAACCCATGATATCAACACTTCCCATATTCAACAATCCATAATTTCAACTTCTCCCATATTCAATTACCTATAATTTCAACTTTTCCCATATTCAACCTCCTATGAATTCATCTTCTCTTATCTTCAATAACCAATTGCTTTCCAATCCGATATTCAACGACTTCTGGTTTTAATTTCAACTGTATCATCCCGATATCAACTTTCCTCATTTGAGATAGAATTTCTTAATGAAAGTTTATAAGTGCTGTTGATTACGGTGTGATAATTTTGCTGACATATGCAGAATAACACATTTTTAGGTTTCTTATAATCACCATTATTCATGAATTTTTTGTATGTATTGTCTTCAATAATTATAAATGATAGAAACCACTATGATATAGAACATTAACATTATGTAGCATAGTGATTTAGATTATGAACATTTATCTAAAGTTCATTCTTCGAGAATGCTACAAGAAAATGCTGGAATATAAAAAGTTCAATGAATCTTGTTTTGCTAATGGTATAAGACGTGTTTGTTGAGTTTCTGAGCCACTTTGTGGGCTGGGCATTGTTCCTCAGCCATCCTTGTTGACTAAGACAGAATAGCAGATACTTCTAATTGGACTGGACATGCATGTGTGAAGTTTGTGTGTACTTAGCCATTGATTTTATTTTCTCCCTCCATCTACTTGATTACTTCACCCCTCCTTGACACTGCTGTGCAGGGACTAGCAAACGGCCAGGGGAGCTGTCAGTAATTCTGATTGGACACAGGGAGCTGACAGTAATTCTGATTGGACACAGGGAACTGTCAGCTTTTTTGATGAGACACAGGGAGCTGCCAGTTTTTTGTAAAATAAAGCACAGGCACTTGAGCTGTCAGATTTATTCAACTGCATTTATGTGATTCAGTATAAGCATGATGTTGTTCTGTTTGCTCAAATTTAAGGATCCATGATAGCTCAGTCTGTTAGAGTTAGAGTACCAGCCACGTAATTTTATGACTGATGAAGATCCAAGGTGTATGGTTCGACCCATGTTTATGTTTCTTGGAAAGCAAAGAAACAGGCTGGTCTGTGCTGTCATGGTTGTGCCTTTGGGCGAGACATTTTACCCTAATTGCTCTGGAGGGCATGAAATGTGCCTCTCGCATGTTGTTCTGTGCAGTAGTCACCAACTACTATAAAGAGACCCAGCCTCAAGATGACCCTGGCTGTTCTCGGGTGATAAACCCACCAAAAAAATAAAATAATCTGCTCAGAAGTTTGTCTTCTCTCCTTCCCTCCATCCTTATAATTCTTTGATAAACTTTGGTCACTTTTCCTAGCAATGCTGCCCATGTCTCAAATGTGAAACCTTTATGGAAGGTCAGGTCAAAAGGTCATGGCCATCTAAAAATTTTAAAAACAACACTGTTCAGGACATGATCCAGGAGTGTGTGATGAGGACGTCAGATGTGGCATCATTAAATTAGATAATTAAATGTTTAGATTCAGTCATTCAACTGTCTATTCTTCCCTAATCAAATTAAAGATTAAGGTTGAATATCTATCTTTGAGAATTAAATCTGAAACATTCTGGTATAGGATTACATATCTGAAGATAAGTGTAGTACGTGTTATTGAATTCGGCTGATCAAACTTGTTCGGGTATTGCAGTTGTTCTTAGAGTATCCGTCTATAGATCAAAGGTTCTTGGTTTGAATCCTGGTCCGGTGCTCTACTATTGTATTTGGTGCCCAATAATTGGATGGTGGTATAAAATGTGTAGCTTATCAAAGGTCAAAGGCTCTGTTGAAGAAGGGAGAATGTAGCGAATTAGACTGCGGTCTCCTAAATATTTAATTTGTCATCCAAACTAATGAAGGATAATAAAGGAGGGTCTTGTGTAAGGTATGAATTTAGGTTTGAAGGTTTTGTTGAAGGCGGGAAAAAAAAAACAAAAAAAAACAGGTTTTTTTTTTTGTTGAAGGCGGGAGGGGCTGCGTTGGCCGAGTGGTTAAGGTGTACCGACACTTTAACACTAGCCCTCCACAACTGGGTTGCGAGTTCGAAACCTACGTGGGGCAGTTGCCAGGTACTGACCGTAAGCCGGTGGTTTTTCTCCGGGTACTCTGGCTTTCCTCCACCTCCAAACCTGGCACGTCCTTAAATGACCCTGGCTGTTAATAGGAAGTTAAACAAAAACAAACAAACCAAATTGAAGGCGGGAGAAGTATAGCGGAACTGGACTGTAGCTCGATCAAGCCATAAGTGAGGTTATGAATTAATTGTTTAAGAGGATCCATGATAGAGCTGACGTGGGATTTCCCCTTAGTCAGTAACAAGTGACCAAATGTTATCGAAGAAAAAGTTGATAACACGTTGGTATTTGAGTGGTATCAGTTTGAAGCTCTGTAATCAATTGATTTAGATAACTCTACGATAACACAGTTTGACTATCTAGGAAATGATTATCATTTTCTGACCTAGTGCATTACCTGTGTGTAATCGGACAATGACGCATCAAAATCTCTTTCATCTCAAGGTCAAAAAGTCAGATGTGTCTGTCA
The DNA here is from genome assembly GCF_902652985.1 of Pecten maximus. Lineage (NCBI taxonomy): Eukaryota > Metazoa > Mollusca > Bivalvia > Pectinida > Pectinidae > Pecten > Pecten maximus. Next base: position 41,426,713 of record NC_047018.1, read on the forward strand.
ATCAACACATTCCATATAAATATAGAAATAGATATGTATGTTTGATTGGTATAGATACGTATATATATCTTTGAGCATGGTATGAAATTCCTATGAAATTCCTCTTTGTTTTTCAATATAGCAAACATCTATGTGATCAGGATGGAGTTCATCACATGATGAAAATATGCTTGATTATCAAGTCGGCTAAGGCGTGATTAAATTCCAAGCTCATATATACATGCATGAAATATGCATTTCTGCATTTTATCACAATTTTTAATAATCTTTTGAGTGATATAATTGTCATCAGCAAATTGAAAATGAAATAATTGATTAACAACCAGTGTGCCTTTTTGATGCATTAAATGCTATATGTAGAAAAAAAAAAACGACATTTACGATTGATATGCCAGTCTTAAATTATATACATGTACTTATTTCTGGCGTTTATATCTACTTTTATCTTTGTTTTATTATCCCTTAATAAATACCACATTTATGAAAAATGCACATAGACAAATTATTATCGCGTTGAATGTGGAAACAAATGACCTTGAGTCTGAAATAATTTTTCGAATAAACCTGAATTTACTTGTAATGATAGGCAATATAATGGTTGATAAAAATGGTACAAAACTGTAAAAAGTAAGTATTTGCCACAGCAGGTTGACTAAGACACATGTTACGTTAATATCTATAGGGGATCCAGTTTGTGTTCTCCATACGTTTATATGCCATACAAACGCATGCTGTTACCAAAAGATCACTTTCTTTTTGAAATTTGAATCTTGATAAATTGTGTATTAATGTTGAAGTCTGCCAGACTGGGAGATGTATCTGAGCCTGTAACAGCTGTAAACAGTTAAATCCTTGTAAAATGGCCCGCTGTTTCTGTCGAGGGAATTAACTATTGTTTTATTGTTAATTAACAACACATCCTTGATGTTGTTGTCGAGGTGCAGAGGTGCTGCCCCCTAGGTATGTATACAACACCCAAGATCTGCCGCGAAACACTAACAATAGTTTGCCAAACACCACCAATTGTTCATGGAACAGGTGCAGAAACCCAAGATCATTTAAACAAGGCGAGGAACTGTTGATAGGCCTGATAATTTTGTATATCAGTTTGATAATCGATTCGCAGCACTGATACAAAGTAAGATTACAGTGTCGTAAAATTTCGTATTTGCTAAAATAAATGCCTTTTTTTGCGAAAATATGAACATTAATATCGCTTCCTGAAGGAACTACAGTAAATGTACATATATGTATTTTAGAGGTAATTTAATTTCATCGTTAAAGTTATGATTGCGCTCATTACATTTTCAGTGTGCTATATTCCTACAGAAAACATGATTCTTCATTTTGCTAATTTGTTGAAATTTTGAATGCGTGAAAATTTAATTGTACCAAAATTAATACAATTACAGTATACTTTTATAATGTCTGATGATCAATCTACGAGGATCTTGTTCTAGCACTATTTCGGAAGGAGAAAAACAATGAACTATTGCAGTGATGAATTGTTTGTTGTGTCCTTTAGCTTTTACAAAGTGTTTAAAATCCCCTCCTCCTGAATGGCTGATCAGATTTCAACCAGACAACCAGAGCTACATGGATATACATATTGGTTAATTCATTATGGTGCATAAGCATACAAATGATCTTAATAATCTCAATGACCAAAATTGCGAACATAATTATGTTTTCAGTTAAATGATCTCTCTACTGTGTGTATATATGATGTATCTGTTCAGGCAGAGAGTACCTAGATCCAGACATTGATACTAGTTTGCTGTCAGGGAAAAAAATACCTGCCTTTGTTGTAGTTCCTCAGTGTCATCATCAATTGTAGTTTATCTTGTGATTGGCTACTAATTATAACAAGTTCTGTTTGAAATATTTCAAGGGTTCCACCCCCCCACCTCCCCCCCCCCCCCCCATCCACATGGCCATTACAGGGATCCTCTGAATTATTCCAAAAGGTACAGTAAAATAATGTGCCAGGGGTCAAATTGATTAAAATTGGATGAATTGCTACAAATGTATTAAGTTTGCAGTTCAACTGATCATGAATGCACAACTAACTTTCAAAGGACAAAGATTGAAAATTTACCAAAATTTTTTAAATAACTTTTTCTCAATCTTCTCAATAACCATGTCAAGAGCCTGGGTCATGATATAAATAGCCAGACTTCTTCATGAGCTACAGAACAGGTGATCAATACGGACCCATTGGGACTCTTGTTGTCCTTTGATGGCCGAAGGGCGCATTGTGATCATGAAGACATGGTGTTCCTCAAAATGGTTGGACTTTACAGTAAATACTGTAGATGATAGGAATACACTACAGGAGCTGGGGATATCTTGTCAGCTCTTTTGTTGTGTAAATGCATGCCTAGAATCTTAAAACGACATCCCTCTCAAATACCATTGCAGATATTCTTCAGTGTTTAGGCCTTTGAACTAGGCTTGGCAGTAAGATAGTGAATCGCGTTTGGTGCAAGCGTAATGCTGATCTCCCGGCAGACACAATGTGTTTTAATCTTTGTAACATGTAAGTGTTTTGGGGATCTGCTATCTGTTTACGATTTCATCCATTCTTCTAACATTGGAATGTGGGGTTTAATTGTTTAAAAAAAAATCTTGCAGGATCTGCAAAAAATATCTTGTGCGTTAAAACAACATAGATATCATAAAATCGTGAATGAGCTACGATCTGCTATCCGATAAAGGCAGTGTGCCTTTAGTACATCGTTGAAGTGCTTTAAAGTGGAGGTGATATGTGGAGAAGCCATTTGTCAGATTTGTTTTGAAAAGTGTTGCCCATTTTGTTTCAAGGTTTCTTCTCATTTCCAACAGATTTTTCTCATATTTGTATTAATGGGTCAGGAATAAGGTCAAAGTTTGGCATTGTATTGTCACTTTTTATCACTTTTTTCTGTTAATATCACATTGGTTTATATCACATTTTCTGTTAATATAACATTAGTTTATGTCACTTTTTCCTGTTAATATAACATTTTAATTTCTTTTCCTTCTGTTTATATTATATCACAGTTAGTTTATATCACCTATACCTGCTTCATTTCACTTATTTCTGTTATTATCACATTGGCTTATATCACATTTTTTCTGTTTATATAACATTGGTTTATATCACTTTTTCCTGTTAATATAACATTTTAATTTCTTTTCCTTCTGTTTATATCACAGTTAGTTTATATCACCTATACCAGTGTTTCATTTCACTTATTTCTGTAAATATAACATTGCTTTATATCACTTTTTTCTGTTAATGTAATGTTGGTTGATATTACTTTTTTCTGTTAATATCACTTTGGTTAATATCACTTTTTTCTGTTAATATAACATTGGTTTATATCACTTTTTTTCTGTTAATATAATATTGGTTTATATCACATATTTCTGTTAATATAACATTTCTATTTCTCTTTCTTCTGTTTATACATTTAGTTAATATCATCTATACCTGTTATAACATATTTTTCATTTCACTTATTTCTGTTATTATCACATTGGTTTATATCACTAATATCTCTTAATATAACATTTGTTTTGATTAGGGAAATGTTATCTATTTAAACTGAAATCAGTTTAATTAGGTCTAGGTTATTGTGAAATGGTTTTGATCAAAGAACGAAGGTCAAGGTCAGATGATAAAATCACAGATGGTAGGTGGACTTGACAGACATTACAATACTGGTACAGATTTAGAAAGAATCATGTTGATCTGTAATGTATTGGAGTTTAACACCAAATTACTCAGTGATCTGTTTTGAGAGATGCTACATCTGTAAGGCATTAAATTACCTCAGATTACCCATAATTCTCAGTAGTCTGACGAAATGAAAATCCGGAAAAGCGGAAAAATCCTACATTAGTTGTATATCTTGCTCAATGAAAACTGGTGAAAGAAGGTAATTCATCAAGATTTTTTGGTCTGAATTTTATAAGACTTGACTAGAACGTCTGTTTTGGGTCACTTTTATTAGAAACAGGGGATATGGGTGTCATGTTTGTATGTGTAGTGGATAAATCCGTATGATTTCTGACATCTTTTTTTAGGTTAGAGTAATTTAAATCAGCGTCAGGTTTTTTTCAACCATTTGGGTGTGAAAACTTGGCTTTAAATTATGTATTTCTGTTTAAAATTAAAAGAAGAAGGTCAAGGAAACGGGAATAGAAATCAAAGAAAACCCAGAGATTTAATTGAATGTACAACAGACAATTTTCTGCAGTAATTTTTTACATTTAAAGCTTTTCATGCTGAACATGTTCATCTAAAATCTGATTGCACTAATTAAATTGTAGTTTCTGTATTTCGTTTTCTCCATCAAGTTTTGTTGGTGTGTCAATTCATCACTGTGATAATGTGATTAAATTCAATTATTCTCTAAAATTTGTGTGCGAAAATAAGTCTGTTTAAAAGTACATGGTATCTATTATTCCTTCACGGTGAAGTCGAGGAGGGGATATAACATCCCATGTGTATACATACTTAGTATGTTTGTTTGTTCATTCTTACAAATATTCACTTTTTGTCATTGACAGCTAAAATGAGTTCATTTTTTAATGGATTTTCATCAAGCATCATATATTGGTCAAATGTAATAATACTGCAAAGGAGCTCATGGTTCTGTGTGTCAAGGTCAAGGTCATTGTTACTGTTTAGAGAAAATCTTTGTCACTAATTAATTCTTTAACAACTTCCTTTCTAAATGGATTTTGATAAAACATCACATACTGGTCAGTATGAAAATATCTCAAAGGAGCTTCAATGTGTCAAGGTCAAGGTCAATGTTGCTATTTATAGATTATCATTTTCATTGGTTTAGCAACTTCCTTTTTGAACAGATTTTGATCAAACATCACATACTGGTCAGTATGAAAATATCTCAAAGGAGCTTATATGTGTCAAGGTCAAGGTCAATGTTACTATTTATAGATTATCATTTTCATTGCTCCAGCAACTTCCTTTTTAAACGGATTTTGATCAAACATCACATATTGATCAAATATAGAAATACCTCGGACAAGTTCATGTCGGCACGCGAAGGGATTTGTATCGTTTGTGATGTCTTGTTATTTCATGTAATACATCATATTTGTCAGTGGATCTGTGATTTTGAAGATTTCTACATGGTGGCCTGCAAGCCTTATTAGAACCCTGTGCTAATTACCATAATATCATCCACTCAGTTCATTTCTCCACTTTGATAATCGATACCTCTGTGTAGGCTTGTACACAGAAATGGCTGTAAGTGGGGTCGGCCATATTTCTGAATGCAGTTTCATCAGAGACCATCAATACACCGGTAACTGGTGATAATAGGATCATTGATGTACTTGTGTCGAGGTACAACATAAAAGAACTGCATCATTACTCCATTGTGCTCTTCCTGCCATCTGCCTACAACTTCCCCCAAGGGAGATAATTCCAGTGTATGATGGAATGAATGACTTGATAATGACTATTAGGGGGTAATTGTTTAGTCGTTTAGCGACATACATTTCTATTAGCGAAAGTGTTAAATAGTGTCGGTAATTATGCGGACAACTTCCCTGGACAACTTTCTCCGACACCTAGAGGGATGACCTTGTACAAGGAGACCTCCTAATTTTGTTAGCTCAGGAGACTCGGGGACATGAAGAAACACACTGCTAACAAAATGATAAATGTTTTTGCTAATTGTAGAAGATTGAAAATGTTGTTAAGATAATGTATTTTGTTGCCTGTATATCTTCTTCATTAGTTTTGATCACCGGGTCATTTATTTTGATTAGTGGAATGATAGGCTGCGCTGGTTGAGTTATTTCTGTTGAAAATACACGTAACCTGAAAGAATTAAAGACACAGGCAGTGTCAATTTGTGAACTGTCAACACATAGCATGTTATTGACACTTTCTCCCTAGATCTATACTCATCAATATTTCATGAAGCTATCATGTAATGTATATACTTACTGTTAACTTAGGTTTTAAAAATGATATATAAAATGTTCATATACGGTATTAATTAATAAATTCATATTAAAAAGTGATATTTGTTGGTTTCATCGTTTTTTGTGCTAAATTTTGTAACTCTTGTTTTATATTTTATGTATGTGATGTAACTTATGTGTGATGTAACTTGTGTGTGATGTAACTTATGTGTGATGTAACTTATGTGTGATGTAACTTTAACACTGTGTCTTTAACAGCTATCTTGATATCTAGCTGTCTTGATAAAGGAGTGGAATGCCTCGACAGTTGACAATTAATTTGCGCAGAATGTTGTTTAACTTCTTCATTTATATATAAATCTTTCAACTGGCAATATATATATATATATATAACCAGGCCTGAAAATAAGCCCATCCAACAATTTTACTCTTTTAGGATAGATGTGGTAACATAAAGTGAAGAAAGTACTCTGATACTGGGAGTTGATAAAAAAGGTTCAATGAGTACACCTGGCAGAATACAAATCACTCTCCAGGATGTCTCCTCTTTACCTCCATATTTTTTCTGGAAGTGTCACCAAGCTCCTGGACCCTCTCAGCTGTGTCCCTGTCTGTGTGGAGTCAGGGGACAGACTGGCTAGGAGATGATATATATATCCTGTCAGCCCCCCCTTCCACACTCCTGGTGTGACCTGAGGGGTCATTTTCAGTGTTTCTCATTATGGTCCCTGATCTTTAGTAGACATGGTGAAATTGATATCTTATTATTGCGCATGTCTACCTTTAAGGTGGGAGCAGGTTCAATCCTGTTGATGCTACAATATTAATGATAGCAGTTTCATTCATTGCCCTTTGATGAAAGTCTCTGGTGGGCAGTTCAATGATACAGGACTTCAGACCTAGCAGGTGGCGTGACCTTTGATATTTATACCGACATCATATAACTTGTGGTGTTAAGATGGTATCCTGCTTAATTTTCGATATATTGAAAATATTATGAAAATTCATTTCAGATGTATTTAATATATTTGAAATCAGCAAGATTCCAAATTGAATTTTGATTTATTTCAAAATTCCATCCAGCTGACTGGTTGTTTAATGTTGTAACCTGGATCACCTAAATTACTGCTTTGCATGGAAGCAATATTATCTTTAAATTTTTTAATAAAGATTTGGACATTTGTAATGCTTACAGAGGCTGTATTTTAAAGTTAAATGGAAAATGTATTAGAGAAAATAATGGATTCATTTCTTACAGGATCAGTGGCCTCAGATTTATCATAATTGCTTGACTTTAAAGATTTAATTATTACAGAACTTATCAGGAAAATTCCTTAACCAAGATTTTCACTAAAATACAATAATACTTAATTCTCAAGGAAACTTTTAAGTTGAGGGTATTCCTCAAGTTAATTGGAAGATTGTTGAATCTGGGGATTGTTCTGCTTTCACTTCCAACATAAGATATAAAATATAACTTAAATGTACAATTTGGAATAAAGGAAAGTCAAAATCTACAATTGTTTTCTCGGAGGTTTCAATCTTTCAAATGCAGGATGTATGTCTTGATAGTGTGACAGAATGCGTTTTTCAAAGAGGAGAGTTCTCATTTGCAGGCAGAATATTTCAGTAACATTAATAATTGTTTCTGTCATTATAGTATATGTTGTAAGGAATAGAGAAAGCTGCGATAGACAGTGATTATATCAACGCCCTACACCATGTATGGTCTGGTCCCGTATATTAATTGAAAGGTTTTTTCAGGGCGGAGGTAGCCGTCACTGTATATACACAGGGTGCTAGATTATAAATGTCTATTCTCTGTTATACGTGGGGTATACAAATGACCTGCCAGAAGTAACGCAGACATTTGGATAAACTAACGGAGTTGGAAGGATGCGAAGAGCTAAGCCTTGTTCATCACTTGTAGCTATAAGCCGAGGGAAGTCATTGATAATACTGACAGTCTTGACCTCAGATCTGTAAGTCTTCTTCATTAAATAAAAAAAACTGTGTCTGTTGAGTATGTTGAAAGGGTGACTGTCGTTTCTCGTGATCTGGGCATTATGAAAGATTTAAAGCATTGTATCCAACTAGGAGATATACAGTTTCTTCACCCTGTACAACAAGGGCTGTAGAACCTGATATCAACTGATCTGAGGAAAAACAATAAATTTTCTTTTCATCACTTGTTTATTGGAATTCTCGAGAAAGTTTCAACCGAATATATTGGTTCTCCCGATTGATATAACGGTCATGTTGATTGGATCATTTGTATCCACCTGTCTTTTTGAAGTTGTATGCACTGGAACAAATCTAGTGCCAAGTTCGCCATTAAGATCCATTGGTAAGGCCCGTCTGCCATGATTTTTCCAAGTTGTATTTCACACAGACAAGGAGTGCAGGGCTGCGTTACACCAGCCATGTTTATTAGGCGTTTTGTACATGTTTTATGTTTTAGAATCATATGTTCGGACATATCAGTCGGAGCAGGTGGCTCCCTCTATCACACCCATGCGTCAGGTGAAGACAACTTGAGACACACCAACAACAGTACATATATCATTATGTGTTATCTTATCATTCTCTTCCCACTTCCTCTTGGTTTAGCTGATTGACCTTTTGGTTGCTTTTACTGTTAATTAGCCCTGTTATAATATTTAGACAGTTGTTGATATCAGCGAGTCTTAACACAACTAATTCCCATATTGATTCAATCTCTTTGTTATCCCGGTGTGTAGATTATGAATTAAAACCTATTACAGGCGTGAACCTGCTCAACATTACCCTTTTGAGATTACACCTGTGTAAAAGGGCCATTTTTAAATTCAACTTTGGTGTTTTAAAATTTTCTTGTACTTTCTAAATGGGTATCACTTATTTAGCACACAATAAGCCCATGTCTGGTAATAAGCCCATGTCTAGTAATAAGCCCATGTCTAGTAATAAGCCAATGCCTGGTAATAAGCCCTTGTCTGGTAATAAGCCTAAACCTGGTAATAAGCCCATTTCTAGTAATAAGCCCATGTCAGGTAATAAGCCCATTTCTAATAACAAGCCCATATCTGATAATAATCCGACCCCTGGGTATAAATTTCCACCAACACTGTGTCCCATGTGACATACACTTGTAGTCCAATTTCCTAAGAAACACCATCATATCTTAGTTAATTTTGATTAATGATTGCCTGGGTGATTTTATTTCATTTTTAATCAAACTACAATTTTTCAACTTCCTATACATTTTAACTTAATTGACTTAAGATAATAAAAATTCATTATATACTTACATGTGAAAATTAATAACATGTAAAGTACATTTGTTTAGATTGTAACATGTACATCGACAAATCTTCTTGTCAGATCGTAAAGCCATTCGATGTGTTAAGACTGTTTTTCAGTAAATGTGCCTGGCTTTCTCCACTCATCATTAAGCTTATTGGTTCATTGATAAGTGAATTTCTGAATTTCTCTATCAAGCATGACAACATATAGCGTCACTCATGGTAAAACACAGCATTTTCATCTTGCACTTTAAGAAAATGTTAAAAAATATTATCTGATTAAAAACATAGATGTGGGACAGTGATGCTGTTAGCTAAAAAATAATCCTCTTATATTTCTCTTAACCTTTAGTTAGAAATGTCAACAGATAAAAGCTATGCTTTAAGGCGTTTATTCGTCTTTTATGATATTTTACAACTAAATTGACTTTTCTTAGCATTTAGAAATAAAAAGATAAAAATCATGTTAAAAAATGTTTTCATAAAAGGTAAATTCTGTGAAGTCATGATTTTGACAACAAACATTGCTATTTCGAGGTTGAGGTTTCCATGTGGTAGCTGGTGGCTACCTCATTGAAGCATAATCATCTTACCCAAATCACAATAAGGACAACACTGTGAGAATGGCCAATGGTCTTGGCTGCCTGAAAAACACAAACTGCTCTAAGTATAGGGATCGAACCTGAATAAACTTTGTAGCCTCGTTGGCTGTTGCAGTATGTAATAGTCTGATACATACTGAACTATCAGTTAGTTCATCATTTCATTTACATCATAAAATACTTACTGTTGATATACTTAAAGTGAGGTCCCCCTTGCCATTGAATTACTTATGAGGTTTTTATATAATCCCAACGTATCACTAGTCCAGTCATTGGCAGTTAAAAGCAGTTTTACTGACTTTAGAAAATACATCTGTTTAGGTAGAGAGTCACATTTTGCAATTTATTTCTTTTCTTTTCTTGTTTCAAATCTTCCTGAAAGCAATTCAATGCCCAGACCTCTTGAATACAAAGTATTGAGGTTTCCACCAGCTTTCATTGTCATATTTTAAACATGACAATGGTACATTTTTCAATTCACAGCTTAGCTATGATAGTAAATTTTGTGTTTGTTTGTTTTTTATATGTTTTTTTCATACTTTTTATTACTAATTCCTTCATTTCATCATCCACTTAACATAGGATTAAGATCTGATGTTCTTGGTTCAATACTTCGTTCCCGGCCAGTTTGTGTTTCTCGACAAGCTGAGAAACAGGTTTGTCTGTGCCATCCTAGTTGTGTCCTTGGGCAAGACATTTTACCCTATAATTGCTCTGGATTGCATGCAATAGACCTCCTATATGTTGTTAAGTGAGGTAGTCACCAACTACTACAAGTATACCCTGCCTCAAAATGGGCCTGGCTGTGTTATGGGGCAATTAACCCAGCAAACAAGTTACAAGTAAATATGAAGGAAATGATGTAAATTTAAGGAGAATATGACATCTTAAATTTGTTGTCAGTTTAGAAAAGTAATGGGGCTCCCAGCCTTAATATAACATTGCATTAAGGAACCTTGGGCTATGAACAGGGGAGGTATGAGGATAAGTAGGGTTAAGTGGGGGAATGGGGTGGGTGGATGAAAGCGCAGAGGGGGAATTCACATAGTTGATGGAGGGGATGGATATTAAAGCCCCACGTGGGGTAAATGAAAGGAACAGTAATACCTGATAAACTTGATATGTAACCTCTGACTGACAGATATAGACCACTGGCACACTTATTTGTCTGTACGAATTATGAAATGTCAGTTTTCAGATAGATGTTTGACAAGTGATTGATATGTATAAAGATCAATAGTTATTTATGTTTAGATATTTAAGTATATAGAGCAAGTTTGATTGCTTGCTCAAGTACTTTTTGAATGAAAGTAATTTAGAATACCATAAAAATAATTTTCTTACACATTTCTTTTGTATCCAAGCCAGAAACAAATTTAATTTAGAGGTTGGTACATGTAATAGAAACATTTACAATATTGTGATGAAGGAGCTGTATTATGGATAATGTAATACAATGCTGTGAGGGAGGAACTGTATTAGATACAATGTTAAACAATGTTGTGACGGAAGAACTGTATTATAGACAATGTAATACAATGTTGTGACGGAAGAACTGTATTATAGACAATGTAATACAATGTTGTGGGGGAGGAACTGTATTATAGACAATGTAATACAATGTTGTGGGGGAGGAAATTTTATAGACAATGTAATACAATGTTGTGGGGGAGGAACTGTATTATAGACAATGTAATACAATGTTGTGGGGGAGGAAATTTTATAGACAATGTAATACAATGTTGTGGGGGAGGAACTGTATTATAGACAATGTAATACAATGTTGTGGGGGAGGAACTGTATAATGGACAATGTAATACAATGTTGTGATGAAGGAGCTGTATTATGTAGAGTATTGGGACAGTGTCATGCAATATTGTGTGGGAGGAACTGTATTATGTAGAGTATTAATACACTGTTATCTAGAATACAGAGTATTATAGGACTATTTGATTTATTTCTTTGGTGGGGAAATTCCAGTAATCGCTGCAGTGATAAGACACAGGGACCTGTTTGATCTTGCTGGTGTTGACATAGAGGAATGCAGTTTATCAGACTGGGGTGCACATGGTGTCGCCTTCAATAGGGCAAAGTATTATTGGCACATCATATAATACAAACAACTGGGATCTATATTAATTTGGGGCATGCTGTAAAATATAGTCAGTCTGTTCATGCATTTATTGTGAAATTGTAGACCATTGCTTACATTGATGGGGAACTAATTATAAATAATATAAATGATTTGGAAAAAAACTTTATTGAAATAAGTTCTTTTTTATATTAATGGATATAATATGTCCATCTCTCTCAGCTTGCCTGGTGTCCTAAATATCTTTCTATCAATCTGAAATCAATCACAATCCTCTTGGATCACTGTCTTGTAGTGTCAGATTTTACAGCATGCCAGAGGAGATCTGCCAGTATCCCAACAGTTACAGCCCTAAGTGGTGGAGAATGTCAGAGGTATTTCTGGCAGGACATAATTAATACAAATACCACCTAAGTGGATGCCAGCAAATTCTGCTTACCTAATTAACCCCTTTTAACCCAGTGTTTTCTTGTTGTCTCTGCTTCACACTGTATTTTGATATAGACATATTATGATGATCTACTGTGTCAGGGTGGGATGGCTAGTGTCCATGGTGTAGCATGTCCAGGCGGAATAACTTAGTTACATATGGCCTCAAGATATGATATATGTCAAACAAATGAGTGTTATTATTGTCGATGGCACAAAACCTGTCTATGACAACCACCTGTCTCTGATATCAACCTGTCTATAACAACCATCTGTCTATAACAACCACCTGTCTCTGATATTGACAACCTATCTAACTACCACCTGTCTCTGATATCAACCTGTCTATGACAACCACCTGTCTCTGATATCAACCTGTCTATAGCAACCATCTGTCTATAACATAACCCGGTGTTTATAAAATAACCTGCCTATAACAACTACCTGTCTGAACAACCAGCTGTCTAAAACACCAACCTGTCTATGACTACTACCTTTCTATAACAACCATCTGTCTTTAACATAGACTGACTGTAACAACCATCTGTCAGTAACATACCCTGCCCATAGCAACCATCTGTCTGTGATAGTCACCTGTCTATAACAACCATTTGTCTAAAACAACCATCTGTCTATGACTACCACCTGTCTATAACTACCATTTGTCTATAACAACTACCTGTCTATAACATCAACCTATCTATGTCTACCACCTGTCTATAACATCAACCTGTCTATAACAACCACCTGTCTATAACAACCACCTCTCTATAACTACCACCTGTCTATAACGTCAACCTGTCTATGTCTACCACCAATCTAATAAGTTTCTATGTCGATAATGGTCACCTGTCTATAGAGATAACCTGTTCATAACAATGACATGTAAAATGTTTTCATCAGTGATTCACATTTCAATCATGTTTGTTTGAGATAGTTATCCAAAAATGTCTAAATCCATAGTACATCCGATCATGAGTATGTCTATAGTGTAGGTAAGGAAGGTAGAAACAGATTTGTTTTTGTTTTGGCCTTTAAATTGCTTTTATTGGGAGATGGTTAGAGCCACTGTTTGGCATTGAGTAAGTATTCAAATAAACATGAACGTTTACATTAGTAATTCAGGAATTAAGAGGAGGTGTTTAGAGGTTAATATAAACACACGCATACGTAACCCCTCGTAAAACATGGGAGAGTTAGTAAACAATATGTAGGCCCCATTATGGTACCCGCTGATGGCGGCCTGTCATCAGTCTGTTGATAAACATTGGTATTTGTACTTTAAAATGTTTTATAATTTTTATTTAGAATATACAGAACTGAAATATCGTGTACAAATTTGGCAAGCATTTCTTGATCTTTGTGAATTGTATGTGAAGTAGATCAAGATCGGACAGTCATTAGTGCACAAAGGCGAAGTATTATGGGAACAATGGCCGTATTCAACCTATATTAGAATTCTTGATTCTCTTAAAATACGATATATATTTCACTTGATAGATGATTATGAAGGCACTTCATTCATAATGTCAACATGTTAATTTACTACCACAATTTACCGTCAAATTCCTTTAAAAATCCAATATTTTTGTCTCTAGATAAAATACCAAGTCCCTTTCGAATGCCAATATTTGTCTTTCAGATATACTCCCAAATACCTCTAGAATTTCATTATTTGTATCCCTTCCTATGCTGCCTAATCCTTTTATAATGCCAATACATTTATCCCTACATGTATTTTTCAGCCCTCCTTATAATGCCTATAATTGCATATACAAATTAAATGCAGACAACTTAATTGCCCCAATGTTAAAAGGTCGCACATAAATGTTACTATAAGTTTAGTGACCATTTGAACTTCTGATTTTAATTAAAGCCAAAGAAAATTCATGGAAAAGAACCAAATTTTCACAAGTATTCCATATGAAACAGAAATATTTTAAAATGTATACAAACATTTATAATTCTCGGATATTTCAGAACCAGTGAACCAAATATAACATTGGTCTTTAACTTCAGTTAGCAGTATTTTCCTGAATGAAAATTAAGTTGCGTGACAGATTTGGAAATATTTATGTTTCGTGTCTATGTAACAATGGCGTCAGTTAAGCGCTTGAGCAGCAGGTATCTACTACTTCTGTTCGCGTATTTCGTCGGTCTGTCTGCCTCATATTGGCGTTCGTCACAGTATTCGATCGTTTAGATATATTATTCGAGCTCCACTTGTGAACACTACCCTAAGTTTAGCTACCCATCCATGAACACCTTTTTGACGGTGTAAGCCATTAGCTGCGTTAATAGTGACAGATCCGTATACCGCTATGTCTGAGCTATTTAAGATTTACAGATGAAACGGCATTCCTTTAAAAAAGAAGATGTGTGCTGTAACCAGATCTGATCTATCAAACGTCAATTTTCAATTCAATGATAAATTGATGTCCTCACTTAACACTAGGTATGTCCTGTGAGTTTATCAAGTGCTAACTGCTGACGGAAATTCTTGTCCAATATAACCACGTATTACAATATGTCAATTACATTCAAATTTAACATTTTCACATTGCCTGACACCTGTCTTCTAATAAAAATTGAACTGGCCTTTTTTTCTTCAATTTAAACCCAGTTTAGAAAGGAATTAATAAATATTATCCATACTGTGGCAGATGTTGTGTGCTATAAATGGTCAATTTACTGTGAAAATTGCTGACCCATAGATCATTTGTCAACTTGTCAGATTATTAAATCCTCCTTGATGAGAAAATTGTTTTGTTTTCTGTCCAAATCAATCTCTAAGTAAACAAGCATACTGGGTTTTGCTAAAGCAATAGGGGTTACATGTCCCCTACCGGCCCCAGCTAATGATAGTAACAGTGAACTTGACCTTGACCCAGAAGACTAAAACTTCTTTAAGATATGGTCCTTTATCATTGTGTGAAGTTTGATCAAAATCAATCCAGGAATGATGACGCTTAAGAGAGTTAAGAAACTTTGGCGTTACCTACATACATATATACTGTACGTAAAAGATGGACGGAGAGGAAACCTAAAGCCCAACAAAGTCTTGTATGTAAATTACTATTCAAATATTATAATGATATTCGTAAAAGATAAAAAATTTAAAAGTTACGCTTGGATTCGAACCACTGCATTTATTTTTACAACTACAGTGCATTCCGCTTAATCGGGTTGCCTATTTGCGGGGACTTTTTACCCGATTAACCGACTTACCCGATAAGCCGAAATGCACGTCGCCATCTTGGATTTGGTCCGTAATGGTAGTCAGACTTGGGTCGATTTTGGATGAAAATATTTGCGTTATTATTGTTAATAAACGGTGTTTTTGTTTGTGCTTTTACTGATGTCAAATTGTCAGATTACTATTACTAATTGTATAAAAATGTGTGTATTAAAATAACAAAACCTTAATGATTTTCTTATTCGCGGCACAGTACAATCGTAGCACCTCAAATCGGGGGGTCATACATCCCTGTTTCATCCGTGTGTTCCTAATTTGACATACGATCTAAGGACTCGCCGACAATTACATCTAAAATCATTTATGTTTATCATAGAGACATTCTTATGTTCGCTTTGAAGTTTAAAATATTCCATATTATTTCCAATTACCAAAGCACAGAGATCGGAGAAACCGAGTTTATTTAGGTCGTTTCCTGTGGTATAAATTTATACGAACTTGACACTGGCAGTCACTGATAAAACAACACGAAATCCAATGTAATGTTTTTATTAACCAGTTCTAATCCTAACCTGAATAGGAATTATGAGCTAACGTCGGGCGTCTGTCATTTTACTGCTCGCTACTGATTTTTAACTCACCTGTGTATCGGTGTCGTCACATTTCCCCGTGGCGAACCCCTCACTTTGGATTCGCCACATACAGTAAGCGGTGATATCAATCGATCTGTAGCAATATCAGACCCAGGTAAAAACCTATTGTTTTGGTTTTTGCTTCGAAGATTTTACATCCCAGACGTAAAAGTTTAATTGTCTAGTCGCTTAATTATGCTTTTAAAACCCCATTACGTTTTGCCTGCTGCTGACTCTAAAAATAACATTTAATTTTACCCACAATTCTTAGTCGACTTCCTGTTGGGGAAAAACCACACGAGGCAGAATCAACAACAACACAGTTCTGAACATGACAAAACCCCGACATAACATTACCGTTTAAGGTAATATTTAACTGTTTTTTGACATTTGAACCATCAAAATTACACTATTTGTTGATAAATGTCTAAAACTTAAAGAAATACGCGATGACTTTCGTGAAAATCGGAGCATTTCTATTTTTTGTCCCGATTGTTCTATTCGAATAACCGAAAAATACGACTTTTCCAACCCAATTAAACGAATTTTTTTAACATGATTTAAGAGAAAATGGTTTTGGTTTTTAAAATTTTACCCAATTAAACGAAATACCCGATTAAGCGTTACCCGATTAAGTGGAATGCACTGTATTACGAATCAAAGAATATTACAATACTACTGTAAATGTGATTATTTTTGCGGGGGGTTAATTTCGCGATTTCAATATGTAAACTATATACATGGGGGTAATTTTTCGCGATCGATCCACTTTCGCTTGTATTTCAAGATTACGCAAATTGAAATCAAAATAATATGCGTGCAGGAAATTTTCGCGAATAAAAGGAGTCTACTTCATCAGCGTAAATTCCCCCCTCGTGTAAATTTAAACATTTACAGTAATCTCTCTTGTTGGCCAGGATGGAAGTGTATGAGAGGGGTACGTTACTATGGGAGAAGACTGAGAAACCCCATACATTTTCACATCCAATCAGTGATCACATAAAGCAGGATTCAAAACACCAAGAAATGTTTGAGATTTCATTTACAGACCAAGGCCTGGTGCTTTGTCTTAGACATGTATTTACAGCATCATCCTGTGTGAAGGAAAAACAAAAGAAGTTTGCCACATAATCTTTATGAGAATTATACCTCCAGTGTAAAAAAGAACAAAATAAATTTTCCACACAGAATCTTAATGAAAATTATACCTCCAATGTAAAAAAAAACAAAATAAATTTGCCACACACAACCTTTATGTAAATTATACCTCCAGTGTAAAAAAAACAAAATAAATTTGCCACACACAACCTTTATGTAAATTATACCTCCAGTGTAAAAAAAACAAAATAAATTTGCCACACACAACCTTGATGAGAATTATACCTCCAGTGTAAAAAAAATGATCATCATCTGCCTAACCCACTTGCGAATTATGTTCTTTTCTTGATTAGCTACAGTGAATGCTAAGGCTTAATTGGCTCATAATTTCAGCTTATGATTGTCAAATTCATGCCCCTCCTCCTCCCCTTCCCTGAGTCGTTTGGCTTGTTATAGATATGATATATGATATAGTCCAGACTATGCTGATCCTCTTCCTTCACACTTTGGTTGCCAAACTGTCTAT
Source organism: Pecten maximus (assembly GCF_902652985.1). Classification (NCBI taxonomy): domain Eukaryota; kingdom Metazoa; phylum Mollusca; class Bivalvia; order Pectinida; family Pectinidae; genus Pecten; species Pecten maximus. The sequence continues at coordinate 41,444,521 of NC_047018.1, forward strand.
ATAAATCGGGGAAAATACAAGCTAAGATCTGTTTTATCTCAATGCTGTCTCGAGGGAAACCTACTTCCTTGGTTATTTTAAATTGTATAATGTACATCATATTTGAGATCATCTTTTTTGCTCTCACTGAATTCCACTGGGGCAGAAAAATGTTTATTCATAAGGCTGTGAATTTTATGACACAGATAGGTTATTATATATGGTAGGATATGAGAGCCGCATAGCTTGACATGCATCTAAATCACTTTATCGATATACATATACATGTATACCTATGATTTTAAGCATTTTAAAGTTCTTTTAAGCCCACCCTTTCCATGTTCTGATAATTAGATTTTCTCACTTTGACAGAGTTGATTTACATTTATATAAGGAGTTATAGATTTATAGAAGCATATGTGTCTGGTGACAGAGTAGATAGCTTATTAGCCTTCCTCAGGATGTCTTAGGTTTCATGGTAGCTTATTTGCCTTTCTCCAGATGTCACTATATGGAAATGATAGCTTATTTGTCTCACAGGTAATTTGATGGTGGCTTATTTGCCTTTCTCCAGATGTCACTATATGGAAATGATAGCTTATTTGTCTCACAGGTAATTTGATGGTGGCTTATTTGCCTTTCTCCAGATGTCACTATATGGAAATGATAGCTTATTTGTCTCACAGGTAATTTGATGGTGGCTTATTCGCCTTCCTCAGGATGTTATAGATAATTTGATGGTGGCTTATTTGCCTTCCTCAGGATGATATAGACTTGATAGATAACTTATTTGCCTTTGAAAAGATTATAGGTTTGATGATATCTTATGCCTTCAACAGGATGGCTATTATTGTTTGTTGGGTAGCTTATTCACTTTCATAAGATTTTCCTTCATCAGGATTTCATATAATCAATTTCATAATCAAGCTTGAGAAAAACATATGGGTTCAAGCATCTGCTGGACCATGTGGGTTTTCTCCATGTTATCTTGTTTTGCATGCTTCCAACTTTGACTGTCGTAAGTGATTTATTAAAGGTGATAGAATTTTTTTCATAATTTTTAAAATTAATTATTTTTAATTTTATTCATAATAAAAGTGCATTTTGATTTCAGTTGTTGACTTACAAAATTGATCTGAGCTCTTTTTGATTTTTTCAAATTCAGAAACAAATCCTGAATCATGTTCAAAGGTAAAACGTAAAGGGACTCTATTTATATATATATAGTTAACTTTTGTTTATTTATTACAGCCCACAATTTTCTGTGTGAGAGGTAGATGTTTCATGCCCTGGTACAAGTTTGGAATCTCTGGTAGATTAATTATATTGGCGGGGCTGGGGAAGAATGTTACAACATGTATATTCCATCTGTTAAAGTTTTCAAAAGGTCTACTGAACTGTTGAACAACATAAAAACATTGTTCTTTTAAGCTGATATGTTTACAAAAGCATTGGATCCAGCCTGAGTCTCAGAAATCTAGCTACTGCCCTGTAAGTCAAAACCATAGTGCTAAAAGTCCTCAAAGGATATTACAATTACCAAGATGGCTACAGACAAAACTTTGTCTTTCTCTCAATTGTCAACTCTTTGATTATACTGTATTTCAGATGAATATTGAAGGATATGTTTCAGTTAAGGAAGCTCAGATATCTAACTTCAATTTACACCTATTGGAGAATCCTTACAAAGGGAGACAATTCTTCAAGTAGTACTGTAACCAACATTTTCTTTCAAAGGAATGTATTACATTAATTTCAGCCATCACTTTCTTGAGAAGGATTTGAAAGGGAGACAACTCAAAAATGTAACATTTTCACCAAAAATTTATTTGTTTCAGATAAACATAGAGAAGCTATAAATTCAACTAAAAAGCACTTTCCATATCAAACCAATGAATCTCTAAAGTGCAGACATTTATCAAGATATGCCTGTGAAACATTTGGATTAAATTTTCTGGTTGATATATCTTATATAAATTTTATTTAATGGTATATTTGTTTATTGCGATATCGTAACAGTGTCAGGCTGAAAACGACACCATGCCAACATCCCGTTTGTTTGTCGTCAGTTAATGGAGAGACTAGACAACTTGATTAGAGATAGTTCCTCCTGTTTCTGTAATGATGGCAGTACACGTTGTGGTCTTACCCTATAACCATGGGGTTCTTGTTTTTATAGATAAGAGCACTTAATTCTTATAAGTGTGTATTGAAAATAGTTAATCTAAGCCACTAATGAATCTTTCTTATATTCCTCGAGGATAATCCGGGTTCATTAAAAATATGTTCATCAACAAAAAATGTAACTTGTATAGCAAAACGGTTGAAACAACATTTTGATTAACAAATATTCCATCTTATCAAATCTACACCCACTTTCATGTCAGACTTAATGTTATTGGTCTTCGCTTCGGTTGTACATAGAAAAATAAAAATGAGATTGTACATTAAAAACTTTACCTTTTTACATAATCAGTGTGTCATGTGGTGTATTGTAATATCAATCAATAGACAGGGTCATTTTGAGGTCTCTTTGTAGTAGCTGGTGACTACCTCAGTGAACAAAAATCAGGGAGGCCATTTACATGCTGTCCAGCTGGGCAATTGAGGTGAAATATATTTGTCTTTCCCACAGACACTGCATACCACAACAGAGGATCCCCACTTCCTGAGAAACAAAAACTGCCCCAAAGTAGGGATCAAACTGCACACACTCAAGCCCCTTCTAAGTTTTACAGTTGACTGACGTCTTTCAGACTCAGATCTGATCTTGGCCCCTGCAATATTGTGTGAATTTTTATTCAGAAATTTTAGCAGCTTTCTTTGTTTTCCTGACCTGGATTACTTTCCCATGCTATCTGAAGATGTCTTCCTTTTTCATCATATTTTTACTGAAGATAAATATTTTGATACCCCCTTTTTCCTCTAACACCTTAGAAGAGGAATAAATGTTGACAGACCATGATTATATAACTCTTGTTTCTGCTGTTCTATTGATGCTGGTGATAAAAAGTTGCTACCCCCTGGAATTTCATACTGACCCACACCCAATTAGTGTTAGGATCTAAGACTACATCATCTACTGTTATCTGTCTGCTTCCTACACAGCACAGGAAACAGTGAGCTCTGCTGATAAGTAATTACCCAGGGGGCACTGGGGCCATAGGTGTGGCAGCCCTTATATTTCACCTTCTAACGTATCTAACTTCCTATTTGGACAGCTATCTATGTTTTCTTATCAAAAATCTTTTTAATTTTGGGTAATATCTTGTTTTGATAGTTTGCTTATTTGTAATTTAGATTTGATAATCAGTGTTATTTATAGATATGACCTCATGGATTTTATAAGAATGTGCACTTGATATTTTTTTTTTATTTGAATTATTAATTTTTACATAACTTCAACTTTGATACAAATATAATGTATTGTTAACCACTACCCCTGGGTAATGCAGTAAAACTCCATATATGTTCCATTTTTTGCCATCTCATTTTAGGACAATATATACAGTCAAACCTCGATGATTCGAACTTCGTTGATTCGAATTTCTCGCTGTATCGAACTTTTTGCTTGGTCCCGAATTTTTTCACTATATAACACTATTAACGAAACTATGTATGATTCGAATTTTTATAAATCGAAGTTTTCGATGTATCGAACTTTTTTCATGACCCGTTAGCTATGATATTATAGGTAATTGACATCTCATGATTCGAACAAAAAATTTACCTGTACTGACCACTGGACAGGTGTTTGTCGTGACCCCTGCGGCAAGATTTCACACCTCTCCCCCAAATGCCCTGACTGACAATAGGGATAACGATAGCGTGTGTTGTCACTCCCGGTCATGGGGTTAATTAATAATCAGACCAAATTGATAGATAAAAGGTGTATTTAGAAGCCATGACATTTAATTACTCCGGTAAAACATTTCGGTAGTCGTCTCTGATAATCTCCGCCGCCATTGAAATCAGCGGTCGGTGAGTACATTTTACGGAACTGTAAAACAACCGGACCAATTTTAAACACAAACAATTAGCGATAGCTTCACTAATATTCAAAGTGTCACGTTTCAAACTTATACATAAATATCCAAGTAAATCGATTATTTTTCATTCAATCATGCATTCTCCAACCGATCGGCATTCCGTATTTTATATGCACATAACGTAAACGCACGTGTCTTTAGCAGAAAAGCCTAACGACTTACGTAAGTGTGTATTGTACTTCTTTTGCTTTATCTGTTAAACGCGATATAAGTGTTTTGTAACCGATACATATTTTGTTTAATTAATAAAATGCTTAGGTATAATTAATGAAAAGAATTTTTATTTTGTTGTGTTTGAGGTATAAATTAACTAAAATTTCGATGTGAGCCTGACAGGCGACGATCAACACGAAGACACTGAGGACATGTAACGTTAACAGATATGGTCATTATCAAGAAAACATCGATCTATTGTCAACCATGAATAATTCGAAGTCCCGCTGTTTCGAAGTTTTTCTGTTAGTCCCTTGAACTTCGAAACATCGAAGTTTGACTGTATGTACCTGATATAATCCCTTTCTGACCCAGCATCACCAGAGGATGGGGTTTTTAAAATAAAATCTTTCCTAGATGTTGTACACTTATTCTCCTTGTCCTACCTTCATATCTGTCTCCCTCATTAAATAGCCAATGATGGCAGCATAAAGGGGGGGGGGGGGGGGGGGGGGGGGGATAGTATGACATATGGTTGTATATTAAAACCATAAAATGTTTTACAGGACACAGTGGCAGTAAAACAAGTACTATCACCAATGTTAGCTGTTTAACACCTTAATACCAAGGACAAATATTAGCAACCAGGTTTTACTGGACATTGATGGCAGTACAACAAGGTTTTACTTGACAAATGGTGGCAGTATAACAAGGTTTGACTTTACCAATGGTGGTAGTACAACAAGGTTTTACTTGACAAATGGTGACAGTATAACAAGGTTTTACTTGACAGATGGTGGCAGTATAACAAGGTTTGACTTGACCAATGGTGACAGTATAACAAAAGTTGTACTAGACAAATGGTGGCAGTATTACAAGGGTTTTACCTGACAAATGATGGCAGTATAAAGAGGTTTTTCTGTATAACAGTTACCAAACTCCTTGATCAGAAGAAAATAACAGGATATTTGATTCTTCATGCAACTTTATGTAGAGAACTGTAAAACACTGTAAATAAAAAGAATCTTTTTTTTTGAACAAATATTGCACGGTAAACATCTACATGGAAATGAACTTAAATGACTGCAGTTTGAAAGTTTGATAATTGATTTGTCTAAGCACTTGAGATCAATGGGGGCCCAATTACATTTAGAGCCTTCATCAAAGTAAGACAGCAGTGATCTTAAGTATGCTATCTAGACTGTAGAAATGGGAGGGATGGTGTAACAATTAGTGTAGTGGTATTCAATCTATGATATTTGCAGTTGGATTTGATGGGGAAAGGATGGGCACTTTGTGATAAAATTTTTCACTTTTGTGAGTGTTTTCTAAAAAGGACTTATAGTAATATGCCGTTCACATCTCATTAAACACAGGTGAACTACTGCAGATTTCCTGTTGCTAATAGCAACATTTAAATCTGTGGAGGGAAAAAAGCCTTGACGGGGATCTTTAAATGTTTTTAAAGAGTGAAAATAGTGTTTGTTTACATATTAATAAATGTCAATGTTTTGATGTGGATACGTTTCGCAGTAGGGGATGGTTTCATTGAATGGTATCTTTTTCAGATTTCCTCGAGAGATTTAATGTACTTGAGACATTCTGTCTTGATCTCGAGATTTGTGTATCCTATCTTTTGTAAGATTGTGCTATCAATATTACAAGTATCTGTCTAATGTTTCGGGAAAGAACAAGATCGTAAAACAGATTTAGATTGACCATAAGTCTGTTACCATAGCTATAGTGACCAGTTGTTTATTTATTTTGTGAATACTGTGTGTAATCTATTTTAAAGGAACCAATAAAATTTGAATTGAGGTTTTGCTCTGTTCATAAAACCATGGAAAGTTAATTGCCTGTTTACTGAAATGCTAGAAATGCATTACAACATTACCCACAATTCCTCAGTGGCCCATTTCCAGTAAAAACAAAATAGTGGTCTTTAAGATGTAAAAGTTTATTGTTGTTATGCAATCTAACATTTTACTGATTTTTGAGGTAATTTTGTAGGCAACATGTTCTGAGCAACTTTTTAATGAACCATTAAAAATGAAGTTGTTTCAGATTTCAAAAATTATTTCAAAGTGATAGAATTATTTTACACTGTTCCAGATAAAATCAATTGTACCATTCAATGAAGCTTTTAAAATAGAGATTTTTTGGCATTTGAAATAAAAATCTGAAAATTCTGCCTTTTTACCTAATAGCTTTTTGTATATATGCAAGGGAGATAACATATTACATTGCAGGCAAAGATTTCAGAAGTAAAGTGAGTCAAAACTGAGTCAATTTATTCAAGAGATTAAAAGGCAAAAAGAACATTGCTATTGGCTTTAGAAGTTGATTAAGACTCAAATTCTTCTCCGCTTCGTTGCATGTTACAAATTTTGTTAACATTGGCAGAGACTTGAATGATTCTATTGAGAAAACAACTCTCGTAGGCAAACAGCACGCAATACAGGGTGTTAAAAATAAAAGTTTGCCAACAGAACTCATGATGGTTTTCTTGGTGGTGAAAGTACATGTGTACTTCAGATGTCTGTCCTAGGCAATACACAGAGAAACATGTTAATTTTACTTGTACATGACTGTGTCCTACACCTTCTTCTGTCTGAAGCAGTATGGATATCTGTATTACAACAGATGGTGACCGTCTGCCACCCATGCAGTTTGTTAATTCGTGGCTGCAATATTCTGTGATGAATATTTCTGGGGCTCTCTGCAGGTTTGTACTGGTCCAATAAATTATTTCAAATAACCTACATGGAATTTAGATGATAAATTATTTGTTTAGAGTTGTCCCCCTTTAAAAAATATCCAATGACAAAATCTTACCCGATAACACAGCATAGAATTTATCTGTATTCTTCTTCAGATTTTATACGAATTATCCAATCTGACAGAGTTACAATTATTATTATATTTATCTTGAAATAAGCTGTGAAAAGGCCCATGTCTGGTAATAAGCCCATACCTGGTAATAAGCCAATATCTGGCAATAAGCCCAAGTCTTATTATTATTATAAGCCCATGTCTGGTAATAGACCTATCTGGATCAGGTGTTGTTCAGTATAACTACCTACAAATGATATTTCATAATAATGTCTTGTGATAAACCTACTCTTTTTTGTCAGGGGTTCATTTGTTGACCCCTTGAGCTTATTGCAGGATTAATACGGTAAAAGAATGGATATTGTGGAAGGTTGATTATGGTATAGTCAGTGGCTAGTTCCAATACATGAACTTTTTAATCAAAAACATTTTCTATTTTCCGGTATTCTAGTTCAAACTTCAAATTTATAGTTGATTCTCATTTTTGATGGTCTAAACATATATCAAACGAAGAACAAAATTATTGAAATCTTCACAAAGAAAAACTTTTATCAAACATGTTTAGGAAATATGGTTGCATGTGTGGTCATTGTCGCACAACTGATGTGAGAGATAGATCACAAATATATGCCACAAAAAAAACGGTGCATTGCAATTTCTTGGCATTGTTTGAAAATATCACCTGATGAACATTACAGGTCAATTTTGCCTTTTGCTTCTCTGTCACAGTGCAGGTATATCTTAGATGAGAATTCTGGTCCAATGCACTGCATGGTTCTTGTGTGTATCTAGCTCACCTTGGCAGGTAAACAATTGCATTTAAAGTAAGCACACTTTCTGACAGTTAGAAGTGACAGGTAGAGTTATAGACCCGTGAACCCTGTATAATTACGTAACAAAAGAACGTAGGCCATACTCATGCACAGAGAAACTTACTATGCAGCTAGTTGGCATTGACATACATATTTATCATAGTTTTGTCCTGCTGTGTATAATATAATTTAATGGACATGGAATTTGGAATATGGGAATATATTACATGTCATAACACTTTCCTGTATAATAAATTAATTCAGCTGTCATGAAATACAGTAGAACATTGACTGGTAATATACATTACAGGTTGTTAGTTTCATATAAGACATATTTTATTCTTAAAATGCTATTAACCATACATTTAATCAGAGTTGTTGCCCTTAGAAATGTTAGAATTAGCTTAATGCCATATCATCTGTATGTATCAGCACAATATCAATGCATAAGTTCCTTTTTACCTGTCAATCGATGTCAAATATCTCATAAATAGCTTATATTAAGCTTTCAACTTTGTCATTATTTCTTGTCCATGTACATGTCAAATGTAAATGTCTTAAATTCTTTTGTATCTTTTCACAGGTGCCCTGAACTCTTAAATCAATTAATCAATTAAGTCTAAATTCAGGTGCATCCAAGTTAAATTATTGTTACCAGGTGAAGTTGGAACCTCTTTTGGAATGAAGCCACATTAATGTCTCTGTGAGGTTACAATTGATATCAGGTTTACCCAATTTTCTTTGCAATTAGAGGTATAAAGATGCAAGTTCATAGTTGTTAGTTTGTCAAAATGGTGTAATCGCCCTTAAAATTGTTGTTGAATTAATAAAATTGTTGTTGATTTATATTGTGACATCCAAATGGTGCAGTTATCCTTAAAACTTGTCGATCTACATGGTGTACTATTCTTTAAAATTGTTAATGGATCCACTGACATGGTCTAATCTTCCTTAAAGTTGTAGATTGACCCAGTCATGGTGTAATCCTCCTTAAAGTTGTAGATGGATCCAGTCATGGTGCAATCCTCCTTAAAGTTGTAGATGGATCCATTCATGGTATAATCCTCCTTAAAGTTGATGGAAGATCAAAACATGGTATAATCCTCCTTAACTCTTTACGTACTCATTCAAATTTCGCGGTCGCTACCGGAAGTGAATGCTGGGTAGGTCCTTTGTGTATTGGAGCATATGGCTATCACATCAGACGTCGATAAAACGATCTTTTACTGATCTTTTACTGTTGTATAATGCTTAATATTAAATGAAGTTTATCATATGGAACAAGTACTGAGTACGGAAACTCTTTTACCCAATTTTTCCTTTAAAATACGGCGAAATCACCAGGCAGAATCGCGGCAAATGACATGTTAATCGGCACATGTGTCACACATGTGCAAGAAATCACGCAGCCAAAACATCGTTTTTTCGGTTTGTAAAAATATTTTACGTATTTCTTACTTATTTTGATGATAAACGTTACTCAATTATATATATATTATCGTTTTTAATTGTTTTATTGTGTTTAACACCTCAACAATCTCACAGAAAACGAAAGTAAATTTGAGGCCGCCATTTTGTAGCTATGTAAACAGCTCGGCATGAACCGGCGGAATTCTTTGAAATAGACAATCTTAACGAATGAATTATGCTTCTGGTACGTAAAATATACCATCAATACAATATTTACATTGCTTTTTATTTCTTAAAAACATCATTTCCGTGTCAATTCCTTCGTATGACTATGCTAAACCAGCAAGTAATATCAACATCTTTCGCGATGTTTTACGACGATTTGAGTCGTCACAAAGGATGGAAGGCATGTTAATTGTGACGTGTGTAGTCGTCATGAAGGATACAAGAGCACATTTTTGTGACGTCTGTAGTCGTCGTGAGTACGGAAAGAGTTAAAGTTGTTGGAGGATCCAGTCATGGTGTAATCCTTCTTAAAGTTGTCAGGGTGCAATTCTCCTTAAAGTTGTTGGTTGATCAAGTCATGGTGCAATCCTCCTTAATGTTGTTGGTGGGTCCACATAAGGGTATCACACTTCAATTTAAGTAGAGCAATTAACAATGATTTTCAGATAATGCTGTATATCAGATTGAAATCTTAATACTATAACTGAAGACTTTTATGATACATATTATTCCGGTTTTCCATTTCATAGGGTTATCACAAGTTTGAAGTAACAATTACCGGTATGTTTTCAATAAACATTTTTAGAAATAAGACTTGAACTGATCCAACCTGTGATAACATCTGTGTCCTACATTTTAAAGAAAAAAATTGACAGAGGGTAAAAAAAAATGACAATGACATTTTTTTTATGTCTCAAAAATGAAATGCATATCTGATTTAGTTTGATTTCACAGGGATCTGATTCTTTTGAAAGCTTTAAATTCTGTTTTGAAACGTGAAGGGCCACACTTGAGATGTATACACAAACTTCTAAATGAGGTACAAAAAATTTATAACGTAATTATTAAGCAATATTAGGGATGATAAGAAGCTTTTTACGTGCAGTGCCGTGATGTCAATTTGATGATCCACTCAACATAACAAATGTTGTAGTGTGTATTGGAATTAAACCGTGGTACCTTTTATGGAAAGATGTGTGGAAATGTCATTTAGGTTGACAAATTGTTTCATCATTAATTTTCCATTTATCAAGTCTTTAAAATATATGTGGAGAACATGCTGGTGTGCCCACTATACACTACAGTTAAAGGGTCTCCCTTAACATACACGAGAAACCCGAAACCTTTGATGCAGCCGACCTCGTGTTAATGCAGTGCAGGTGGTTGTTGGAATTGACACTTTCTGAATTTGTTATTTGTTAACGTTTTTTTGGTCCCCAACATTATATATTTCATCAAAGACTACTGTATCAACCCAGGGAAGGGAGAAACTGAGTTTTAGTTTACATCACCACCAGTAGTTGGATGTGTACAAGCTTTTCCTCTTAGTTGGATGTGTTTTAGGCTTTGTTGATAAGATTGATTTGTATTAATTTCCTTGGTATTTTAAAATGTTCTATCTGGACATGTTCTTGTCTTTGTTAATGATTGACCTTATTTATAATTGGTGGAAAACTTAGCCTTGCTATCAATGGAATTATGACCTTGACTTCAATGGTTTGAATCTTTCATCTTGATCTCATACCGATAATCTTGATGTGGTCCCAAGCCTTGTGAATAATCACATTTGTCCTTGAACTTGTGTAAGTCACCTAGATGTGTCCTTGACCTTGTTGATACTGCATATTCAAAATGTGTCCTTGACCTTATATATAATAAAAATGTGTTTCTGTAACATGAGAATGACCTAGATATGTCCTTGACCTTCAAAATATATTAATTGTCCTTGACTTTATCAATCAAAATTTGTCCTTGAACTTTTGAATTATCTAGATGTGCCATTGACATTGAAAAGGAAAATTTTGGTTTGTGAGTGGGATGGAAATGATTCGTTTCTATAGATTAATTATTGTATGTCATACAGAGTTAAAACACTTAGATGAATCAAAGATAAAACAAAAGTAAATAAAAATCTACATGTAAATGTTGATGTCAATGTAATTTCAAGAAAAAAATAATTTTTAAAAAGATAAGAAAATATTCAAGTTAAGAAGAAGCACACAAAAATGAAATGAAAATGAAATGGATCCAACTAAAAGTTACATTTATTTACCAAATAAAATTTGAATATGATCAAGTATTTTAAAGTAATCTCTTATCTAGATCTTAGGTTTGTATTTCATCTCTGGCTGTAATAGTTCCGATATGGGAAATAAAAGTCCCACCAAATACACATCTTGGACTTTCGTAACCTGTTCCTCATTTATCATTAAGTCAATGGAAATAGCTTGACATCAAACCGTAGTCCTTGTAAATAAACATTATCACTAGGGAGAGATGAGGCTATCCTGCTCCCAGCCGACTCATCCTGTCAAAACACTGTAGGGGAGACAAGTACTTTCCCATGTGTGTGAGGTAGCAGACCGCAAAATCACTAGCATGCTTTAAAACTTGGAATGGCTCCGATTTGAATTATTTTAGAACTTCAGATAGCATAAAAGTTTACATCCTGAATGAATGTTAATACAATTAATACACAATAGTTAAGATTGAGTAAGTATAACAACCTATTTCCTCAGTCTTTAGGGACCCCCCCCCCAACTCTCAATAGGGTGCTAACATTTTGTGTGGCTTTTGTACAATCCCATGATAGATATAAAACATCTACCATTGTTGTTTGATATGGTGCAAAGAAAAAGTTCTAACAGTGTGGACAATGAAAAATGTCAAATTTTCGAGTCAATCCACCCTTTTATCAAGACACAGGGAATACAAATTAATTCACATGATATATAAACAGTACTAGAAAATACAATAATATACAGTATGAGTTAGTATTTTGTTGGTTGATAGATATTATTGTCTATCATTGTTCTTTGATAAGTATATCTCTACTCCACCTCAAAATAACCCTGTGCTGTCCACAGGGCAGTAAACCCAGCTAACAAACAAACAAAAAAGCGTGAAATTATTAGACTTTTTATGATATTTACAAAACAACATATTCTATTATTTCAAGCATGCCTTTTCCCATACTACCAGGCAGCAGACCTGTTCACAGAAGGCACTGAATTATAGGATGATCAACTTTTTTTTTTGTGATGGTGGTGGTGGTGGCTTAAACAATGATTAATGAAAGGATGTGAAATATAGGTGATGTAGTGTCACTAGGTTACCAAGGGTTCCAGGGGTCACAAGAGGTCACCAGGGGTCACCAGGCACAATCCATCATTTGTCACCAGCACCACTACAGCACACTGTAATTGGGCAAAGAATTCAGAAGCCACATTGTTATTATTCATGTAAAGCATGGTCTCTGGCCATAAACTTTCTCATTGATAACATTGTAGTGTGGATGTTTATCTTACAATAGGAAAACAATACAGAATTCTGGAGCTCTTTTACAATTTACACAAATTTAAAGGGCAGGATCGTTGGTGTTATGTTGATATATAAACAAATCTGTGTTACAGATCTTTGAAGAATAAGGCATTATAAATTGAATCCAAATATGTTAATAATTTAATAAACTTTATCTGTTTTGCATCAGTTGTGAAACAAGTTTTATCAACTACATTAAAAATGCTTGTTGGTCCGGATAGAAGTGCAGGAATTAAGGGTCTTACTGTGGGAGGATTTTTTAACCGGAGTACCTGTGGAATTTAACCGGAAACCCAGGTGGTTGGGATGGTGACCCCATACTTTTTCACAACCATTCTAAATCTACACTTAATTCCTTTACTTTCACACTGATGAAAATGATTTAACGTTTGATATTCATATAGACTACATCTTTTCAATGGCACATACCGGTAGTCGACTAAGCCAATCTGCGATGAGTGTGTCTAGAGTTCTGAGGTCTTGGGTTTGAGTTGATCTACATCCTCCACTCTTTTTCTCATCTACATTTGGCAAATTAGTCTAGTATAGAAAGGTAGTGTATGGTCATGTTCGTGTCATCAGTGTCAGGATGATGAAGGAATGAGACTTGTATTAACCAAACTGGACTGGTCTTTTCCCCAGCTGTATAATGTTAGAATGCATTCATTCAGTTTGAAGATCCAAGGGTCCGAGTCTCCAATCCTTTTTATTTTAGTTTTTATTTGTTTATGTTTATTAGATATACAGTCGAACCTCTTTATCTCAAAGTCGATGGGGCCATGATATATTTTAGATATCCTGAGTATTCGACATAATGAGTGTATTTGACATATAATTAATACTGTCCGAACTGAATGTTTATTTTGAGTTAAGCAGGATCTTTGAATTATAGATTGAGATAGTGAGGTTTGTCTGAATTCAAGAAAATTAGTTTTGTTTGAATTCAAGATAAAGAGGTATGTTTGAATTCAAGATAATGAGGTTTGTCTGAATTCAAAATAATGAGGTTTGTCTCAATTCAAGATAATCAGTTTTGTCTGAATTCAAGATAATGAGGATTGTTTGAATTCAAGATAATGAGGTTGGACTTTACTTCGTTACTGCGGCTGTTATAGTGTGATAAACAGACACCTAGTCGGGGATGTAGCATCTTTAAAGAACAGGGCATGGAGTCCGTTATTTCAACCTTTCTCTGGTTCTAACCCTGACAGTCCACATAACATCTTTGATTCCATGAAATCCTTCTCGATTGCTGTGTTGGTTGCTACTATCTGACGAGGGGGTTCACGGTTGACTGGAGCGGCTTTATTGGAAATTTCAGGTGTTTAGTACCGTGTCATGACTCGCCATTACGGCGACTCGGAGATGAAAGCGGGGTTCACGGATAAGGTTATTCCCTTTCTCTCATTGCAGGGTATTAAGTTTTATGTAAACCGCCATCTTTGTCAGAAAATTACAGGTGTAGTGTTATATTGTCGGAGAAGTGTTAGCTTCAGTGCTATCGTTTCCACATCGCTTTGTTTTTATGGTAGACTGATGTCGCAAATGAGAGTCCAATGGAAGTTAAAAAAAAATTCCTTCCGATGTCAAACTGAATACCTTGTAGACCACACATGATTGGACAGAGTGTAGGAACTGAGGGATCATACAAGGATGACGAGATGAGTATTCCGTGGGGTTGGAGGGTAGAGAATCTAGCACATTATAAGGACGATCAGAAATGATAAAAGGTTCTAAGAAAGGTATCGGAGAGTGCAATATGGAGGGATATTCTGCAGGTCACAAAATGTATTAAAAGTTACAAATTAAAGGAATGACTTTGTTCAGGATGTTAGTTGGGAAAACAGGGAACAGTATATGGTGATAGTGAAAAGGAAAGTGGAATGTTTGGGGGTTCATCAGGTCAACTGGTCAAAATGGCTGGAAACAGTTTATAGCAGATAAGGATGATGGACAGATGGAATGATATATGGTTGGTGAGATGGTCAGTAAGGAGATACAACATGGGTATATAAGTGATGAGGAGAGTGCTGGTCAGTTGGTCAGTTTGGGACATAGATACAAAAGAGAGTGGAATGACGGGGCTGCGTCTGCAGTAGGTGACAGTCAGTATAAAGAAATGGTATATTAAGGATTCGAGGACATACTGGTATGCCTATATTAGGAAATACATGATACAACGAAGGACAGTCAGTAGAGTATGACTGGGAGAACGGGGATGAATAAAGGGGATAAATAAAGGTGATGAATAAAGAAGGTGTGAAGAGATGAGAAGGAAGAATAAAAAAGATGGAAAATGAAGTACAGGTGTGAGGGTCAGAGGCCTGATGTACAGAATATGAGAAATGTAAGACAACCAGATGGCCAGTGTGGGTAGTTCAGGTAGAATAGGAAGTCTGTTACGTGTTGTATACTAGATATAGGCGTACTTTCACAGCTGTTAGGCACTAATAATCCTCCAGTGAAACTCCCGGGCATATTAACTTCTAGCTGGTTCAATGAATGGAGACATTTTCATTAAAATGAAAAAGCTTGTCATTCAACTACAAGGACTCGGTTTACATGTCACTCCATTACTTCAAAAAATAAATGTTTAAGAAATCTGAAATTTAAACACAGCATGTGGTCCATTTTCAGAGATTTCTTGATTTAGACATCTTAAATTTTCAAATTAACTTTTCCATTCTCTTTTTTTCAATTCCTTTTGTGATTGGTACCAATTACTCGATGACTTTGCGGTATTTGTAAGAGAATATGAGTAAATTTCACTGGTCATTGTACGTGATTTAATACCTTAAACTATTATATTTTTTGTCTCGTTGATTTAGTGATGTTCTGGCTAGAGCTAAAATGGGTAACAGAGAATTTTCCAGACAACAGACAAATAATCTGATGAGGTTTAAGTGGTAATTGTTAATTATGTCCAAATAAACTTATGTAGATAACCTCATGATGAAAATTTCAAAAATTGTCTGAAATTTATGAAAAATTTGTTATTATTTATTATCTATTGTTATAAATGTTACCATCATTGTTTAAAAGATATTCCAAGTGGATAAATATATATTCTATTCCAATATAATGTGTGTAGTACATTGTTGCTTACCAGGAAATTGGTAGCCCCAAGCTTTAATTGATTACGATCCAGTACCATCATAAAGTGGAGAAATCGTATAATGAACTCTTGGCTAGCGTAGATGTTGTATGTATAGTACTGACGTTTCATATCTATCTGAGACATAAACAGGAACGCCGTACTATCTTTTATATAGATACAATATTTATCGTATCCGATACCTCCAATACACAACACTATTGTATCTCCTCGACAAGTATGTGGAGTCTTTAAATATTTCCTGAAGATTGAATAGGTTTTCGCACATTAAAACTGAATACATATTTAACATGTATTACTACACTGACAAAGTACTTGAACTGTTGAATGTTAATGTATTGTATGAAAGGAAAACATCAAAGTTATGACAGTATAAGCTGTACACTTCTATTATAAGGACCGAACGTTCATAGTAATTTTGTATTATCCTAGAGTAGACACAGCGCTATTTGTTTTGGAATTAATTTTAGATAAGTTGGAAGGTTGTGAAAACTTCGTCCTGGATTTCAGCCAAAATGTATCTCCCGTACATATCTTATATCGAGATATTTCACTTTAAGCAACGCGGCAAAATACCTGCTCATGTCTAGCAATGTTACTCCATGTCCGTGCTTTTATGAATGAACTCCAACTGTTGTTGACATCGGCTGTAAATCGACTGGATAAGATTTGATATCTTTGGAAGAAAAAACAGAGGCTAACATACGGGACTGTACCAGGCTTGTTTTTAAAGTGTTTCAGATTGAACATTAAGTGATTACCAGCATATATCCAGTGAATAAAAAGTAATTTTGTATACATCGGCATCCTCTCGAACTGAGCACAGTTTAATGATTTTAAAACACACCAATACCTAATTAGAGAAGACAAAATGCACGTTCTCATTGAAAATTAGATTTGATGTGTTAGAAGTAATTTGTTTTAGCCTGTAGATATACTGGTGTATTTAAAGATAGTACATCGGTATATCAGGAAATTTCTTGTTACATGGGTGTAATGAACTTATAAGTATTGATTTTAACTCGCCTGTAGGTGATTTACATAGCAATGATGTAATTTAAACCTGTATGGTAAGAGGAAAAACTTCAGAAATTACCTGTATTGCTTTGTCTCGACTGTTCCTCTATATAAACAGACAAACTCATCAAGAATGTAATTGTCTTTATAGACAATCTCTTAATACTATAATTTCCCTGAAGCAAAGAGAAATAGGAAATTTTAACCAGATACAATCATTCATACAGCCAAAATGTGCTTTGCTAGATCTAATTAAGTGGAAAAACAATTATCTGAAAATCAGAATTTGATTTCATCTTGAGGAATTATTCCTTTATTACTTCACATGATAAATAAAATGTATTAAATTTTACGCATTAAAAGTTTTTTATGGTGATCTTTAACCTCAATTATGATTAGTTCCGAAAAATTAAAGAAAATATCTCGACTGGTATGAAATCTGACACACATAATGGTTTTCTGTTCATAAACTACAGAAATTGTCTTTGCGTGTCCTTGACCTTAATCCTCAGACATTAATCTTGAGGATAATAGACAAATTATCAAAAGATGTTATACTAAATACTAAGAAGATAAATTGGTGAAATAGTTTATCTGGATATTGTGTAGCAAGTGTATGGTCTTAAGTTATATACATAATATAAACTGATCTATTTAGAGTTTGACTGGTTGTATGACTTGGTAGTGAGATACCGTATATAACTGATGTAATTTAACGTACTTAGGAATAATGGGAATGTGATCCTGTTATTACGCGGTAAGCTATTTTTTCTTATCTGTTTATCTTGCAATGCTCTGTGTAAGAAGTGAGTCCCATATTCTTAACTGTTAGCACTTGGAAATGTAGAGAATACCAAAAAGCAGGTATTCCAATGCTTTTTCTGATAAAGGAACATATTGACATATCTAGCTGGTTTTCTTTATTTCTGTGGCTCAAACATTTTGATCCACACAAATTCAAAGATTATCCATGAGAAGCCTCAGAAATGCATCTTAATATAGCTGACATGTCTTAACACTGAGGTTATCTTTCATCAAAATTTTAAAACAGATTGTTTTTTGACAAAGGTGGTCTTAGTTCTAATGAGTGGTCTCTAGACAGACATCTCTTCTCATACGTGGTCTCTTATCAGAGGTGGTCTCAGTTCTCATACGTGGTCTCTTATCAGAGGTGGTTTCAGATCTTATAAGTGGTCTCTTATCAGAGGTGGTCTCAGATCTTATAAGTGGTCTCTTATCAGAGGTGGTCTCAGTTCTCATACGTGGTCTCTTATCAGAGGTGGTCTCAGATCTTATAAGTGGTCTCTTATCAGAGGTGGTCTCAGTTCTCATACATGGTCTCTTATCAGAGGTGGTCTCAGATCTTTAAGTGGTCTCTTATCAGAGGTGGTCTCATTCTCATACATGGTCTCTTATCAGAGGTGGTCTCAGTTCTCATAAGTGGTCTCTTATCAGAGGTGGTCTCAGTTCTCATAAGTGGTCTCTTATCAGATGTGGTCTCAGATCACATAAATGACTGTCTCTTAAGAGAAATGGTCTCGAGTTCTAATAAGTGGTCTCTTGACAGAGGTGGTCTATTATCAGAGGTAATATTAGAGTACATTCAGTTTCAGTTTCAGGTGTCACTTCTGACAGAGTGGTCTCTAAACATATTTGGTATCTTGACAAAGGAGGTATTTAATTATCATAGGCACATAGTCTTTTGACAAAGATGGTCTCTTAACAGAGGTCTCTTTAAGTAGAGGAAGATGTTATATAAGTTTCTTTAAAATAAGTGGTCTGAGCTCTTTTGAAAGAGATGGTGTCGAAAGAGAGGTAATGTCTTAACAGAGGTGGTGTATGAGCAGAGATGGTCTCTAAATAGAGGTATCTTAACAGAGGTTTTTCAATAGAGTTAGATGTTATCATTCTCATAAGTAATCTCAGCTTTTCTGACAGAGATCAGACTCTAAATGAAAGTGTTCTCTCAACAGAGGTGGTCTCTAAAAAGAGAGATATATAGTGTCCTGACAGAGTTGGTCATTTATTGGAGGTGGCCCCTGATCAGAGGTTACAATATAACAGAAGTGGTCTTTTATTGAAGTACAATTTCTTAGAGATGATCTCGGTCTGAACAGAGAAGGTGATTTACCATAAAATCAATGTTCCTCTGAAAATATCGGTTTTCTGACACAGAGGTGTCCTGATTATAGAGTTGATAGTAGCATGTTTTTTGGTGTTAATTAAGAAAATGGCTTGTAGAAGTTTTCCCTCAAGATAATTTAAATGTAAATAACAATATCTACGCTCTATATAAAAGCAATGGAACCATATCACTGTATCAATTCACACAATTTATGTTTTTCTCCATTCTCTTCCACAGGTGTTGTTTGCGTTAAACCAGACACTTTGGCAACATGAGGCATACAGGGCTAGCGAGGAGGGAGGGACAAGGTACACTACTGATGAACTGATATATCACTACAACTGTGGGGACCTCAACGCCGTCATCCTCAATCAAAATACAGCCCAGGTGCGCAGCCTCGTCAACAACTCCCTACCCCCGGGCGCTCAGGAGACTGCCAAACTCATTGACGAATACTTTCGATTGGAGCTAATAAATAAACGCAACGAGCGGATGGCTGAGAGAGTAATTAGCTTGCTCAAAGCTCACCCAAAGAAAAGTTTTTTCTTTGCCTTCGGTGCAGGTAGGTCATTGTTGTATGTACTTGGCTTGAAGACAGGTGTGAAATTAGGCTTCTCAACAGGGTGTTAATGAATTAGTATAACTACGCTGATAGGGTCAGAGGTCGAGGAGTTTCAGGAAGTGCAAGCTAACTGTAACCTCCATTTACCAATCCCACCTGTTGTGATACAAAACTTGTCTATGATTTGCACCTGTACACATCTCACCTGTCTGTTTGGAGCGTACACATCTCACCTGTCTGTTTGGAGCTATCAGTTCCTATGAAGATTGTACCTATAGCTTAAACTCCAAAAATCTAAGCGTCATATATGCAGCAGCCATCTTAATATCATATCGTAAAGCCACTTCCCCTGAACTGTTTGTCCTATTGTGACAAGTCTCTCAGTAATGAGTTGTTTATATAATTCTCGCAGATAGGACCCATGCCGTGGCCACCATCTTAAAAGTTTTTCTGTCACTTCATCTTCTGAATTGAAACCTCTTTCACAAATAATCTGTGTTACATGCGTCCACGGTTCGTCTAAAATGAAATTCTGATCCCTCCCACAATCATGATGTATGGCCTAACTGACATCTTGAAAAACTTGCATTAGTTACTTGTGGTGAATACAAAAATGTGTATTGACATAGATTAAAAGTTAACTTAAGGCTACATGTATGTGCTGAATTACAAGTAAATGATTTGTATTAGAGTTATCTCCCCTTTGAGTCATTATGTTCCTCAGTGCAATCGATATATAATAAGTATGTCATTTGTTTTTTCAGGGGCGAAGTCTGCCTCATTCTAACATCAATAAATTAGATAAGTTCAAGTTTCTTTCATTAGTTTGAAACTCTTTTTAAATGGAGATACATTTTATAGTGATATATGAAATTGTTTTTAAGTGGAGATGCATTTCACAATTAAATATTGCATACATCTTTGAATTAAAGATATGTTTTTATAGTGAATCCTTGTTAATCCAAGCTGGGGTGATGAGTAATGAGGTAGATGATCAGATACCAAGATAATATAAATAAAATTTATAGGTTTAGGTCTTCCACACTTATTTAGAATATATAATGACAAGGTTTTATAGTGATTTAGAATCCAACCAATGTAAAAGAATTATGTTTATGTTGGAGAATTCCTATCATCGAAATCCTGAATCCCACATTTCTTCTGATGTATGAGGTGGATGTTTGTTTTGTGACCGCGAAGGTTGCCATTATAAAGCACTGAGTGTCAACAAGGTTGTAAAGTACATAAACTCTGGGCCGGTGGGGTGTAAATTGTCACACCAACTACCAGTCCCTGACAGCCAAAGTGTCCTCTGTATCAAGTACAGCAAGGCAATATCCACATAAAGCATGTCTTGATTGTGTAAGGTCTGGAGCCTGGGAGGGGAGACTCGGGGAGGGGGAGGGGGCGCTCAACCATAACTGTCATCCCTACTGGAGAAACAGTTAGTGATTGGACAGAAACAAACACAGATCATATGACATCTGGGTTGTTAGGGTGACAGACAAGGCTGTTTTCGTCTGTTATCTTGTCAGCTTCGCTTAGCGATGAAGCGCAGGTAATTCTCAGGTATTATGTCTAACTTGGAGTCCAAGTGATGCACCTCTTTCTTGACAGACCATCTACTGCATCTGTATATCTTAGTAATCACAGAACCAACCTGGAATGTCGCTCGTGGCAGGGATGTTAGGCCGAGACTGTGAGAGGAGGTGATGGTTATGTGTTTGTACATGGCTGAATAGTATGCTTTTACTGGATTCATCATGTAATATTGTTTGTTATAGAGTACGATTGTGGCATTAGTTGATCTCCTGTGTTAATTACCAACCCAATAAAAAATCTATAAAAAGAATTTTTATCTGCCATATAATGACACCTGTCTCCATACGACCCTGGCTGTTGACACCTATCTCAATATGAGCCTGACTGTTGGGTGTCTCCTTGACACCTGTCTCTGTTAGTAACTCTGACTGTTGATGTCTTCTTGACACCTGTCACAATATAACCCCGGCTGTTGGTGTCAGTCTCCTTGACACCTGTCTCCATATGACCCTGGCTGTTGGTGTCTCCTTGACACCTGTCTCCATATGACCCCGACTGTTGGTGTCTCCTTGACACCTGTCTCCATATGACCCCGACTGTTGGTGTCTCCTTGACACCTGTTTCCATATGACCCCGGCTGTTGGTGTCTCCTTGACACCTGTCTCAATATGACTCCGGCTGTTGGTGTCTACTTGACACCTGTCTCAACATGACTCCGGCTGTTGGTGTCTCCTTGACACCTCTCTCCATATGACCCCGACTGTTGATGTCTCCTTGACACCTCTCTCCATATGACCCCGACTGTTGATGTCTCCTTGACACCTCTCTCCATATGACCCCGACTGTTGATGTCTCCTTGACACCTCTCTCCATATGACCCCGACTGTTGATGTCTCCTTGACACCTCTCTCCATATGACCCCGACTGTTGATGTCTCCTTGACACCTCTCTCCATATGACCCCGACTGTTGGTGTCTCCTTGACACCTCTCTCCATATGACCCCGACTGTTGGTGTCTCCTTGACACCTGTTTCCATATGACCCCGACTTATTGGTGTCTCCTTGACACCTGTCTCAATATGACTCCGGCTGTTGGTGTCTACTTGACACCTGTCTCAACATGACTCCGGCTGTTGGTGTCTCCTTGACACCTCTCTCCATATGACCCCGACTGTTGATGTCTCCTTGACACCTCTCTCCATATGACCCCGACTGTTGATGTCTCTTTGACACCTCTCTCCATATGACCCCGACTGTTGATGTCTCCTTGACACCTCTCTCCATATGACCCCGACTGTTGATGTCTCCTTGACACCTCTCTCCATATGACCCCGACTGTTGATGTCTCCTTGACACCTCTCTCCATATGACCCCGACTGTTGATGTCTCCTTGACACCTCTCTCCATATGACCCCGACTGTTGGTGTCTCCTTGACACCTGTCTCAGTATGAGCTTGACTGTTGATGTCTCCTTGACACCTGTCTCCATATGACCCCGACTGTTGATGTCTCCTTGACACCTGTCTCCATATGACCCTGGCTGTTGGTGTCTCCTTGACACCTGTCTCAGTATGAGCCTGACTGTTAGTGTCTCCTTGACACCTGTCTCCATATGACCCCGGCTGTTGGTGTCTTCTTGACACCTGTCTCCATATGACCCTGGCTGTTGACACCTGTCTCCATATGACCCTGGCTGTTGACACCTGTCTCAATATGAGCCTGACTGCTGGTGTCTCCTTGACACCGGTCTCCATATTATGACTCTGGCTGTTATGAGTTTTAAAACCCCATGAAAAGATCCTTCAAAATTAGAGATATCCATGCCTTTCAAGGATGAGATTCTTGTTACAATCAAACTTTATGTAGAGAATTTCTAACCAACACGTAATTGTTGAAAATGTATTACTGATATACATCATTGACAGAGTTTCTTTTATTTAGAGATTATTTTATAAATTACAATAAAAAATCTTCACTTAAAACCTCTTGTTTGATATGAAAGTAAATGTAATTAAATTCATTTTAATTGAAAGCTCGGTCTGTTGTGAGGAAAGGTAGTCTTCCAATCAAAATTCAATCCCCTTAAATCTCCCTCTTATTATAATTTATAGATGTTTCTTCATAGAATAATTATACCTTTTCCATATTTTGAATACAACTGCTGAATATGACATCCTTTTTTGTTCATTTAAAATACAAAAGTACATTGTCACTTAAGGTAGCATACAACCTTAACTAAATTACACCCCACACTATGAGAGGCTGGAATTGAGATATAATCACACAAGCAACTGTTGATATATCCTATTACAGCTGACTTCAATTCCAAAATGATTTTTTCAAAGTGAGAAACATTATTACATTATTACTATTAAAAGTAATTAGCTTTTCTAATTATCAAATATCAAAACTGTTAAACTCAATTTGTGCGGGTGAAACAAATGGCATCAGCTTGTTTATGGAAAAGCTATCACTTCCGGAATTCAGCGCTTTTAACAGGCATTTTAATCTTTTTAAAACTCTACATTTGCAGTTAGTGCGGTTTGAATATTAGCTTGAAAGCATATTGACTTCCATGCGAAGTTTAACAGTGTTTGACAATCTTTAACATTATCTTTACCTAATTAAAATTTGTTATACTTGTATTTCATTTGTATTTTATCGTCAAGGTGATTTGGATCTGTTAGACGATGGAGTGTGTGAAACTCGGAGTTTCATCGGTGATGGAACATCCTCCAGCTATCAATTTACTTGTAACCAGACATTTAAATAATTGCAACATTTTTTTTTTCGTTTTTTGTTTTCTGATGGCAATCCTAAATTAATTTAAAATGATGACTAATAAATTCAGTCATATGGGTCTTTGGGAAGCAAATGTACCACAACTAATAAAAGATTTGTTTGAATGCTTTAATGGCAGCTTATAATTAATAAAGGATTAAAATATTTAATCTTAAGCAAATTCAATTAAACTCTTTGAAAGCATATTTTTGTGGGCATTTATCATTTTGACCACATAAATACGGAACCGTTTGTCTTCACCTGATCTTGTCAGAAGTTAAATGGCTATAAGGTTGAAAATTATACTATTAAAGGGATTATGCCAGGGGGGGCAGTTTAGGTCAGTCTTTGAGATGATATGTTATCAGTTAGAATTCATGAACTCTCAAGGTGTTCCGTGCATGGATTCATCAACATTTTTATTAATTTAAGGAAATTCCTTAACTTCAAAATTTTTCGTAGGAAAACATTATCGGGTTTATGGAAAAAATCTTATTTAAGGAATCTTCTTAATATTTTGCAATTTCCTATGAACAATTTAGATCAGGAAATCCTTCGATTGCATTGTTTGTTTTCAAAAATTTAGAAATTCCTTTGGTGAAATTGTATGTTAATATTGAAAGTTACCACTATCAGTACAAAATTAAACCAAATTCCCACAGATATTTCAAATAAATTTTTTTGTAAAAATCTTATTTGAAAATTTTGAATAATCCTTCATTAAAGATAATAGTGTCTTGTAAATCCTCAGCCCTCTGATGAATGTCTTAATCGATTTTAGGATCAGCACCTTGAATTTGACGCATCCAGCTCCTTGGCCCCCAGACAATAGATGGCAGTAAGATAAATGTCAGTGTCAGTGTAATACAGTTAAATTTTAAATTAAATTAAATTGGATAGTTATGCAAGATACTGTTTGATATGTATACAGTGTGAATAATTCGAGAGTTGTACTTTTTGAAATCTGAAAAGAATTACGAAAAGCTGATCTGAGCTTTAAGAACGGAACATTACCCTCAAAATCGTAAACATGAATCGGACAAGAAATACCGTAGAAGTTGATAGACGTCTTAATAGTTGAATGTACTAATCTGGATTTGGCAAAATTATGTTGGATGTTTGAAGCTGGTGTTTCCCGTCCCTGAGATGCTTCAGGGCATTAGGTGCCTTTCCATTTGTAGTTGTTGAAATTTCAAAGAGATAGATTGTCTGGTGTGTTTTATCGGAAGATAGTAATGAAGGGAAGAGAATTCTTCATTCTACGTTTCGCAGATCTGTAATGGATCTGATGAATATTAGGACATGAAACTGTATAGGGTGGTATATTAAAAAGAAACAGCTACCAACATGACACCAAGGGGTCGAATCTTCACAGGATCAAAATAAGGGAATAATTTGTATTTATGGATTCTCATGAAGGGTGTAATTTACCTGGGTTAAGATAAAATGATACATACTCTTATAACACATAAAATGTCTATTCTAAACAGATAGATTACATTTGTGAAGGTAATCAGAGAGGCGTTCCCAGTGGGAGGAGGGTTGGGGGTATCACAAGGACTGCTGTGCATAAAGCCAAACAGAGTCAGACCAGTGGCTGTGTATTGGTATGCCGTCTGCTCATAGGGCCCACCCAACCATTTCGTGACTAAAATTACTAATTTGTGACCAGATTTTCTCCAATTGGGAACATTTTGTATGAAACTGATTAAGATTTGGATAATTAAAGGTTTTTTGACACCGTTTTATTTTCTCCATTGTCATATTAAAATTTGCATACATTAATTTGAATTGGCTGGCCATGACTGTTTGATGGAATTGCAGAAACATATTGTCTGATGATCGAATATGTTGGGCAAATCAAATTGCCAAACAGACCTGTTCTGTTTCTTAAAAAAAAAATCTTTTAATCTCCTGATTGAAGCTTTTCTTTTCAACGAAGTCTGTATTAAGATACCTCTTTATTGGATTATATAACATACTATTTAACATACTTAAATTAATGAACTGCACGCCTTACTCTCTAACATATCTACCATTTGCATGTTAACCTTAAATATCTGTTCTTTTCCTCGATTACCTTTGACTTTTAAAGATTACAAAAATCTTGACTGTGTTTTCTTCAGATTAACACCAGCCTTTGGTTTCTCTATTGAAAGCCTTTGAATTTCATCTATGCCAGAATCGGCCAGTATAAACACAGGCTTATCATCATGTCTTGGCTTAGATGAGAAAATGAGCCTGATTTGTAACCTCCTTTATAAAAGTACATTTGTAATGTGTAGTTCCTTGTATATAATCACACGTTAACACCTGTAGTTTATATAACAGTACCTGTTTACGGAAAATGTGCAAGTCACGTTCATATGAATGTTTGTATCTCGACTCATCTTTCACCTATTTGATCGATTGATAGCAATAGACAGTGGACAACAAGCTTGGATATATGAACACAAAGCAAAACTGGCAGTAATTGTAGGTAATAGTGGTTATTATATGAAACCTGACGATTCAGAGATTACAGAGCGATTATACAAGGATTAATGGAAGCTATATATATATAGTAATAGGTAGTCGCATTTAATCAATACTTTATGAAATAATATTCATTTTTACACAGTTAGCCTTGGGTTCCGTATGTGGGTGGTGAATTTGAAAAATGCCAGCTCAGCTAGGCTACAGGGGTTTTGCCAGTTAGAAAAACGTCTAATAGTGATTGTTAAGTGGTAATGTTGAGTTGTTGACTATAAAACAAGATCGAATCTGGGGGGAAATTAGGAAAATAAATCGTAAATATCGAGAAAATTTCTTATTACTTTGATTTGTTCCATTACCTTTAGCTAATTTTGGAACTTGAATGGTAATATAATACCTTTGATATTGATATTTTTTGAAAATTATCTCCCCTTGTTTTCATTGACATTTATTAATTCTTAGTTTACAAGAAAATAAATCAATGTTTCCTTGGTCTTGTGGCAAAGACTATGATAAGATATTCATTTAAATTTCATTGAAAACTTATTCTTTTTGGCAAATTACAAAAATGAAGGGGAAATTTCATGCTTGCATATATACAGCGTCAATCTCCTGCTTTTTTGTACCATCGGCATACATCATTGTAGTTGTATCTGGTAATTAACACCCATAGTTAAAATCCAATATCCTCGATATATACTCTTTACAGAAAGGTTTTCAACTTCTGTTCGAGATCCTCAGAAAAGGGTTTAAACACCCTCGCAAAATAAATAGAAAATTTTATATTTTCCAATTATTGTTGTATTTATCGCTTTAATTTTCTCGGCTAACCATCAGGTAATGTCCTAAACATAAGTCAGGTGTGTTTTCACCGGTAAAAGACATAAATTTATCCACGTATATTGCTGAAGCAGGTGCCTTTATTTTCAAATTAGTTTTTGCGAGGAGCTTGTCTGATTGGTTTACTTATTTTACCGAACTGTTACTGTGAAGCTGAATTTTACGAGACTTCACAGCTTATTTAACAGTAATGCAAGAAATCAGCTTGTTTCAACTGTTTTTTTTCTCTCAACTACTCAAAACTTGTTCAACAGTTTTTTCCTACACTTAATCGAATCTGCCATATTGTTTACATTTATATACATGTATATACAAATGTATATATATAAGAACAGGTTAATTGTTAATTGGTTTTTTCCTTCAAAGGAATGATATCATTTTCTCATATGTCAAATGAGCCTGTAACATTTTCTCATATGTCAAATAAGCCTGCAAAGATTTCTCATGTGTCAAATGAGCCTGCCAAGATTTTTCATGTGTCAAATGAGCCTGTCAAGATTTCTCATATGTCAAATGAGCCTGTCAAGATTTCTCATATGTCAAATGTGCCTGTCAAGATTTCTCATATGTCAAATGAGCCTGTCAAGATTTCTCATTTGTCAAATGCGCCTGTCAAGATTTCTCATATGTCAAATGAGCCTGTCAAGATTTCTCATGTGTCATATGAGCCTGTCAAGATTTCTCATATGTCAAATGAGCCTGTCAAGATTTCTCATGTGTCAAATGTGCCTGTCAAGATTTCTCATATGTCAAATGAGCCTGTCAAGATTTCTCATTTGTCAAATGCGCCTGTGAAGATTTCTCATATGTCAAATGAGCCTGTCAAGATTTCTCATGTGTCAAATGTGCCTGTCAAGATTTCCCATATGTCAAATGAGCCTGTCAAGATTTCTCATGTGTCAAATGTGCCTGTCAAGATTTCTCATATGTCAAATGAGCCTGTCAAGATTTCTCATGTGTCAAATGCGCCTGTGAAGATTTCTCATATGTCAAATGATCCTGCCAAGATTTCTCATATGTCAAATGCGCCTGCAAAGATTTCTCATATGTCAAATTAGCCTACAAAGATTTCTCATATGTCAAATGATCCTGCCAAGATTTCTCATATGTCAAATGCGCCTGCAAAGATTTCTCATTTGTCAAATGCGCCTGCAAAGATTTCTCATATGTCAAATTAGCCTACAAAGATTTCTCATATGTCAAATTAGCCTACAAAGATTTCTCATATGTCAAATGCGCCTGCAAACACTATATTTAATTCTGTTAAGTCCTGACAAATCGATCGAGATATCATGATCAATGTAGCATACATATTTAAATATCTAGATTAAAATCTTGCTGACCATCAAGGAAAGGAACACCACATGTTATATCAGAAAATCTGGACAGTTACGGTTGTACGGCTTTCAATGGTAGCTTTGACTCTCAAATCAGATAACACTGATCTCTGATTATTGTGTAAGCATACTTTAAAGTTTGTTTAGGAATAAATCTTTAAAGTGATATTTTATCAGTAAAGATTATTATAGATGCCATTACAGGCTTGAATCGGTGATTATGTCATAAACGGAAAAAGGATTAGACGAGCTGGCATATTTTATCAGTGAGTAAGTAATCCCTTTAGAATGTTTGACTTAAATGTATGATATATAATCCGGTTATCATTGATGAATAAACGAATCTACAGCTATACAGATTTCATTTGTGACTTCAAGAAACTTTTAAATACTCATTAACAATTAGCAAAGAATTCAACTATGAAATAAAAGGTCTGAATTATTTATTGGTTTATTTGAAACATTAAGAACTATATTAACAAATTTACTGTATTTACATAATTATATTTTTATAGTTTTATTTAAAAAAAAAAAATTTCTTTGAAATCATAAATATAACTATTTTGAACCTGTGTATTTTGGATAGTTCATTTTAGTACTTTTTTAATAGATTGAAGATTTTGGCTTAATGCTTTATCAGACCCTTCATATCACGGATTTAAAACCTGGATCAGCCAAGATTTACTGCTTAATTGATCCGCTGACATCTGTGAGGAAACTTGAATAAAGCTATGATATGGCAATCACCTTGATGATACAATTAACATTGTGATCGGATCCCTTTGTTTATCTGACGGAGAGCAGGACCACCTAACTAGTTTAAGGTGTACCATTTCTTTTACAAAACTATCGAAATTCATCTACGGATTGGGAGTGGGATTTAAGAACTTTCAACTCCTCACCTTTTACACGTCTGGAATGTGGAATGAGTTTTGTTTTTAACTTGAAAGAACTTTGCTCATTTCCTGTGATTGTTTGTTTATTTTGTTTGTTTGTTTGTTTGTTTGTTTGCCTGGTTGATCACCACTGAAACAGCCAGGGTCATTTTGAGGTGGGGTATTCTTGTAGTAGTTGGTGACTACCTCACTGAACAAAATACAGGAGGCCTGTCACATGCCATCCAGAGCAATCAGGGTAAAGTGTCTTGTCCAAGGACACAACCACGACAGATGGCCCACCTGTTTATCAGCTTCCTGAGAAACACAAACGCACCATGGTAGGGAGTGTCCAACCACACACCTGGGATCTTCACCTGAGGTTACGTGGCGGATGCTCTTACCGACTTGAGCTATCGCGCCCCTTAAATAGGAAGAAAGATGTTCCAGTCAACGTATATAGGTTATATATCAACCAATAGTTAGCCCATCTATGTTTATTGCAGTTAAGTAAAATTGCTAACAAAAGCCAACCCCCTACTGTTTTAATAAATCTCAATCAAAATTGGATGGTTGATAGAATGATGAAAATTCTGTGCATCCAATTTCCTGTTGGTGAATTTTTAAATAATGTCCCCATGAACTGAAGTCTGTAAATTAAACAGCCACTATTCTGAAAAAAATGTACTTTATACAAATTCTAGATATTATCTCAAAAATATCTTTCAAGATTCAAACATTACAACCCCGAAGAAAATGTTTCATATTATTTTCGGGATAAAAGTATATCTCTAAGACCGGAAAACTGAAAAATAATGAGCAATATGTTGATGGGTTCTTTGAAGGTGTAATTCGGTTAACTTGTTTAAAACTGTCCAGATTTGGTGAATCGGGGCACAGGATGATCATTAGCTGGAATATAAAGGGTTAAGGGTGTAATCATGTTACGGTAAAGTAAACCAAATTATGTTACCTAATTTTTCAGAAAGGCAAGTTTACTGACTGTTTCTTATCAAATCCTGAATTCGAAATTCTGATTTCAAAATTCAATTATTCTATAACGAAGTCAAAACTGTGGTCTTTTATTTTTGATTTAAAAAAAAATAAAAAAAATAAAAAATAAATCTGAAATATTTTATTAAAATTGCGGGGGAAAAAAATCGGCATCTTTTTATCTTTGTTCATCAAATTTTGTGACCATTTACTTAAAATTTATGGCAAGGAAAAAACACGGAATACAGATTGATTACCAGGATATAGCCAATTTAAGGGTTTCATCTTTGACCTGATAGATCAAAAAGATGGCTTCTCAGTGAGACTAACATGTTTTGAATAGTTATAGAATATCTGTTGAGTAACGTCCTGATAGCTGATGTAGGTTTATTATATCTGGGTTGTATTATGAGTTTTTCATAATAGAAACATATCATTTACTCATTTGTGTAATTCTAAAAGGCCAGGTATTTATAATCAAGTGGAGATATGCGAATTAAAATAAAATGTGCTCGCACTTTTAGGTGTAGAAGTGTAGTTTATTTATGAAAAATCTGGTGAGATCTCTCGTAGGAAACAACCTGTTAAATCGGCTCTATCAGACCTCCTATTGGCTTGATTGTTGTTATTCCATTACTTTACGTAAGGGAGGTGTAGTTCACAGGAACAGAAGCCGTGCACTTTAATTTCAAATTTGATATTGAGAATTTTTAAATTTTGTATTAAGTTTTTATTTTAAATTTTTATGGTTCTGTACTGTACAATATAGCACTGCCTAAACTGAACAAGTTTTAATAGTGTTGTTAGGTTTATATTTTTTACAGTTTAATTTAGGACTGTAAAAACCTGTACATTAACAATAATTATCCAATAACTTGTGGGGCCGCGGAGGCCGAGTCGTTTAGGTGCCCTGACACTTTAACACTAGCCCTCCACCTCTGGGTTGCGAGTTCGAAACCTACTTGGGGCAGTTGCCAGGTACTGACCATAGGCCGGTGGTTTTTCTCCGGGTACTCCGGCTTTCCTCCACCTCAAAAACCTGGCACGTCCTTAAATGACCCTGGCTGTTAATAGGACGTTAAACAAAAGAAATCAAACGAACCAATAACTTTTGTTTTTCAGTAGAATAATAGAATTACTAATAAGTGTCCTCAAACAAGCCCACCCCTGTCACTGAGGTTTTGTGTTGTCTCCTGGGCTTATATCGTAAGATTAACCAGGGTATGTTGAAATGGTTACGTATTGTTTGTTTCTTTGCTGGGTTAATTGCCCTGTGAACAGCCGGGGTCATGTTGAGGTGGGGTCTCATTGTAGTAGTTGGTGACTACCTCATTGAACAACATACTGGAGGCCAGTCCCATGCCATCGAGAGCAATTAGGGTAAAGTGTCTTGCCCAAGGACACCCCAACGACAGTACAGACCGGCCCATTTCTCAGCTTCTCGAGAAACACAAACTGACAAACCTTCACCTGAGGTTAGGTGGCTGACACTTTAACCAACTGAGCTATCGCGGCCCCCTAAGTATTTTTTTTATTAATATCATGGTCTGCCTATGATATTTACACAGTTTAGTTCTTTTGTTGTTTACTCTATGTCATATGTTACCTAAAATTCTGATTTGTTACTTTGGATGTCATGTACATTCAGAAATTTGCACGTGTGCCCTTAAATATCTGGAGTTATTGTCCTTTGTCCATGTTTGGACTGAGAGGTTAAGCTGAGGGACTGCTTTTAACACTTTGCCTTGTTTGATAAAGTATATATACCAGTATTTCCTTTCCATGGGGGAGCAAACCCAGGCATATTATTATTGTAACTGTTGTTTCAAAAGCTGACTACCCTGGGGCTAGCTGTATCAGTATGTAATTACATGTAATGATAAGATTTTTTATGAGACTGGATGTAGATTACACACAACTTCCTACCACAGTCAGTCCTAGTGGTGTCCGTGTGTTATATATACCAATCTGATAGGTGATAGAGTGAGCCCCAAGCCTTTTCATCTTATTACTTCTCTGATGTGGTCTGGAGGGCTAAATCATAATTGTGTGGAGGTGTGCTACCTCAAGAATCATTAAGTATGGCTACCCCTCCCAAAAATGTAATTTTTCAACATATCATTATATATAATATGTTTCCACTCCTCAATTACCGATTGCCTTGTCCCAGCCTTCTGACCTGTCTGTCCCTATGTACAAAAGACAATAGCTTCTATCTGGGACAATAAATTTCTGCTTTCTTTGACCACAGAAAATATTCCTTCATCTTTTACCTGAGGGACATTGTCAGGGCCTAAAAAGATCTTTATGCAAATATTGATACATAAATCTTGAATATTATTTTCCAAAATATGATTCAAATTTAAAGGTGAAATTATATTTGTTTTAATCATTTGGATAAAAAAATGCTATGCCATTTGTGAGTTTAAAAAAAAATTAACATTGATGACAACTGTAAAATTTATTCAAAGGCAAAAAGAACAAACATACACAAAAATATTTTATCAAGTTGTATATCAACATCATTATCTAAAATTAAAATTTCTGCCAGAAATTTTCTTTGATAACTATTAAGGAGCCACTAAAATAATTTGGGTTTTGAAAAAAAGCTTACATGTATATTTTTTCTATTTCTATGACTAGATCATCGTCAGTTACCCATCCTGGCCTGCTGCTGAGAATACTTGTGTTAATGGGTAGAGTAATAAATGAGTTTTCATCTCTAGATCGCTGTCAACTTATTTTAAGGTCATTTTGGACTTTGATCATGCTTTATGGAAGTTCACACAGGTTAATTTATAAGTTATTGACATCAAAATATCCCCTTATCTCGTAATATAGTCATGCCTCCTCCCTATAATGATACTTGGGAGTTTAAGTAGAGGAAAAAATATATCATAAATGAAGACCTTTTCATAGAACAAGAAAGAATCTTTAAATAAAAATGTAAAATTTCTAGTTTTAAGTTTCCTCATAAACTGACCTCTGACCTCAATTTAAGGATTTCCTTTAAGAAAGTGTAACTAAATGAATAATAAATTGATCTTGAGACAAAAATCATTTGAAACATGTTTGAGCTTCAATGGTTTTATATAAAACTTTTTGAACAGAAATTCATTTCAAAGCATTTGTGAAATTTCAGTTATGGCCAACAGATTCAGTAATGAGTTTTTGCACTACTTATGTACAGTGATTTTGCTAAAGTTACATGAACTTGAACCGGTGTGTATTACACACCAATTACAGCAGAGATTCTTATCAATGTCATTTCTCAAATTGTTTAATTGAAGTATTTTAAGAACTACCATCCTTATAAAATGCATCTGTAAGCAAGGAAAGTAAACTCAAATTTTATTACTGGGTTAAGGCTAAGTAATATACTACTTATTTACATTTTCATCATAATCATATTTTGCAACACTACTATTCTACCATAACTAATATATGTCAACATACTTAAGGCTGTATGCTACTATAGCTAACATCATACCATACTTAAGGCTGTATGCTACTGTAACTAGTACGTTACCATACTTATATGCTACCATAACATAATATGCTACCATACTAAAATGGCTGTCATATTGTAACCATAACTTAAATATGTTACCAAACTTAAGGCTGTATGCTACCATAGTTAATATATGTTACCGTATTTAAGGCTGTATCCTACCTTAACTCAATATGTTACCAAACTTAAGGCTGTATGCTACCTTAACTTAATATGTTACCATACTTAAGGCTGTATGTTACCATAGTTAATATATGTTACCATACTTAAGGCTGTATGCTACCATAACTTAATATACTACCATACTTAAGGCTGTATGCTAGCTACCAGGGCTTTTTGCCATTACTTAATGCCATAATGCTTCATTATGAGTATTTTGCCATATTTAAGGCTGTACTCATATTTTGCCAAAATTTTTACTATGATTATAGGGTATCACTTTGAAATTATTTCCATAACCAAAGTTCTCTGTACTGAGAACCTGAAGTACCTGTACAATTGAGCATTATCCTACAATAAAATATGTTGTAGACAACCTAATTGAGAGTATTGTGAGGTCAAAATAGCTTAATGGAAAATTGTGAACATTTTGTTAATGACTATAGTTCTCTTAATGGAGTAACTCTTGGCTTAGTTGTGTTACAAAAATAACAAAATACTAAATTTAAAAGTGGTGACTGAAATAACAGATTAAACTGGATTTATAAGTAGGTGCTGAGAAGATGTTATAATTATAGGTATTTTAGAAAATATGGTATTAAGTTTATCAAAAAGGATGTAATTATGAAAAATATGGTTATTGTCAGAGGGGAGATTAATCAGAAAGATATATTGTAGTTGTCAGATGGGATTTAACTGGGGAAGTATGGTAGTTATCACGGGGAGGTAATTGGTGAAAACAGAGTTGTTATTTGGTGTAAAATGGTATTTATCACAAGGGGAGGTAATTAGGAAAAGTAGGTTGAGTTATCAGTGGAAAGGTAATTGGAGAAAGTATGGTAGGTTTCCCATTACTCCAATCAAGTATGCCTCAGTATGAGTTATTGGTAACAAATACAGACTGACAGCTGATTATCAGTGATCAAGACACAGGAAGACTGATAACTGACCAGGAGGGGTAGATACTGACCAGTGGGCAGTGGGAGGAAAATACTGACCACTGCCAGGACACATGGAGGCTGATAACTGGCCAGGAGTGGGGGATTACTGACCATTACGCAGTGGGAGGAAAATACTGACCGGGACATGACTGACAAGACTGGCTCCTGTCTCTAGAATATTAATATCATAAATAAAATTGAGCTTTATGATTTTGGTCTCAGGGCTCTGTCTGATTCCTCCACTGATTCAACCTAAGGGGAGACAATCTGGATATCAGAATATAGCTGTAAGCAGTAAGGGGAGCACTGACCAGTATGTGATAATGAATGTTTGGTCAGAGAAGTATTGACCAGAGACCCTAGAGCAGGGTGGTCAGTTTTACTACTGACCATTAGCATAGAGTTTTTAGCCCCTGATGCTAATTAGGGATGTAGATTTTTGGAATACTCTGTAACTGACCATGAAGACCAATTTAACCAGAACGGTTTGGCATTGCTTTCCAGTTTTAATCAGAGGGAGGTTTGAATTCAAACACCTCCAGAGGAGTACACAAGACACTGTAGATTCCCTGCATACTGGAGAATTTGTTCTGGGATACCAGCAGGTGTACATTGTGACATACATGGCATTCTAAAGTCTAAGCAAATGGAGGAGTATCATTAACTAGCTGGCATTTTCTGCATTATTTTGAATTAGGAGGAAATTAGGAGGAAATTGGTGAGATGTGGTGCATAGGTGCAATAGGATATAGGAAGGCAATTTAAGGGACTAAAGAGGGACATATCTGTGTCATAAGATGAATGGGGTTATATATATATATATATACTGTATATCGGCAGGGTCTTGTAAGTTACAGTTGAAAAGATGATCAGAATTTGTGGGGAAACAAAAATTCTTCCTGGATTGACCTGCAATGGAGTAAGCACAATAATGCATCCATCTTTTCAGCCCATTTTGAAATTTTCAAAGTAACTTGCTGAAGCAAATCCTGTGTAAAACCATAATGATTTGGGAAAGATGCTGTGAGGAATAGGGTAGATAAAAGGAGGCTCACAAGGAGGGGGAATCGAGGAAAACCTCATTTTGTGCTTCATCCAAGATGAATCATATTTCACTGCCATGAAGTCATACTGAAGCATGATTGATTGAAAGGAAACAAAGTGTTATGTTTCCCATCAGACAAGAAAAAATAAATATTTCATTAAAATGAAATAAAACAAAAACACATTACAGTTATGGTGAAGATTATCTGAGAGTTAGAATAAAACAACAGTTTTGTCATCTGTTTAGTCACTTCGAATTTTGAAATCATAACTCTGTGATAATGATTAAGACGCTAGAAATGAATTTAACAGTACAGAGTAAAATAAACTCAGAGGACTTTTAAAAGTATGTGTTCAAATATAATTGATATATCAGCTAGATAACGATGAATTTATAATAAATCAAAATGGTATAAGACATTAGTTATCCTAAAATAAGCCCATGGGGCCAACACATTTTACCCTATAACTAAGGGGCAGGCTTATCGAAGGCCAATGAAAGCATTGTTTTTTATATCTAAATGGATAGGCATACTTTCATAAATGGGCTTATTACCATATAAATGCAGTAGTTTGAAGAAAAGGGTCAGTGCCTACATGTATGCGGCACTAATGAGTCATTCAACAGGCAAGTTTGACATCTCTGCTGGTCCATTACACTAGTTTGACATCTCTGTCAGACCATTACACTAGTTTGACATCTCTGTCAGTTCATTACACTAGTTTGACATCTCCATTACACTAGTTTGACATCTCTGTCGGTACATTACACTAGTTTGACATCTCTGTCAGACCATTACACTAGTTTGACATCTCTGTCAGTCTATTATACTACTTTGACATCTCTGTCTGTCCATTACACTAGTTTGACATCTCTGTCGGTCCATTACACTAGTTTGACATCTCTGTCAGTCCATTACACTAGTTTGACATCTCTGTCAGACCATTACACTAGTTTGACATTTCTGTCAGTCCATTACACTAGTTTGCCATCTCTGTCAGTCCATTACACTAGTTTGACATCTCTGTCAGTCCATTACACTAGTTTGACATCTCTGTCGGTCCATTACACTATTTTGACATCTCTGTTGGTCCATCACACAAGTTTGATATCTCTGTCGGTCCATTACACTTGTTTGACATCTCTGTCAGTCCATTACACTAGTTTGACATCTCTGTCGGTCCATTACACTAGTTTGACATCTCTGTCAGTCCATTACACTAGTTTGACATCTCTGTCAGTCCATTACACTAGTTTGACATCTCTGTCAGTCCATTACACTAGTTTGACATCTCTGTCAGTCCATTACACTAGTTTGACATCTCTGTCAGTCCATTACACTACTCCGACATCTCTGTCGGTCCATTACACTTGTTTGAGATCTCTGTCGGTCCATTACACTAGTTTGACATCTCTGTCTGTCCATTACACTAGTTTGACATCTCTGTTGGTCCTTTACACTAGTTTGACATCTCTGTCAGTCCATTACACTAGTTTGACATCTCCGTCAGACCATTACACTAGTTTGACATCTCTGTCAGACCATTACACTAGTTTGACATCTCTGTCCGACCATTACACTAGTTTGACATCTCCATTACACTAGTTTGACATCTCTGTCCGACCATTACACTAGTTTGACATCTCTGTCAGTCCATTACACTAGTTTGACATCTCTGTCAGTCCATTACACTAGTTTGACATCTCTGTCAGTCCATTACACTAGTTTGACATCTCTGTTGGACCATTACACTAGTTTGACTGACATCTCTGTTGGTCCATTACACTAGTTTGACATCTCTGTCGGTCCATTACACTAGTTTGACATCTCTGTCAGACCATTACACTAGTTTGACATCTCTGTCAGACCATTACACTAATTTGACATCTCTGTTGGTCCATTACACTAATTTGACATCTCTGTCAGTCAATTACACTAGTTTGACATCTCTGTCAGTCCATTACACTAGTTTGACATCTCTGTCAGTCCATTACACTAGTTTGACATCTCTGTTGGTCCATTACACTAGTCTGACATCTCTGTCAGTCCATTACACTTGTTTGACATCTCTGTCAGTCCATTACACTAGTTTGACATCTCTGTCAGTCCATTACACTAGTTTGACATCTCTGTCGGTCCATTACACTACTTTGACATCTCTGCTGGTCTTTTTGACATCTCTCCTGGTATGTTATGTGGGGCATGTGAACTTGTATAAGTGTACTATATTGTTACTTTACCCATGCATTTTCAAAACATTATCATGCACAGAGTCCCTCTTATCAAAGTAAAATGGTAATAATAAAAAACATTAAAAAAAAAGCTTTCGCAAAAAGTGAGCCGATGGCCAAAAGAGAAAGACAAAGGGAGGTAATCTTATTAGAAACAATAAGGGTTGGAAGAGGTTAAAAAGAGAGGAGAGCATTTAGGATCAACAAGGATCTGAAGAGGGAAAGTCAATACATGAATAGTGGAAGGAAATTGAGGCAGGGGATGACCAAATGAACCAAGGGCCTAAAGAAGATACCAGGAACACCACCCAAACAGAAGGTGGTTTTGAGGAATTTGTTGGGGTATAGACAGAAGGCTACCGAGACCTACTTAGATTGAAAATTGAGAACTGATAACTTTTGCAGTCAGTGTATAGATGGCTGAGGTGCTAGTTGCCAATTCAATACAATGCTAGGTAAACAGTTTCCAGAACATTAAATGCTGGAGCCATACCTGTACCATAGGCCTGTGGTCTGGTATATGTGATTGGGACACGATGGTTGTATAAACACCCACTACACCACCGATTTCTGTTTTAGAGATTTTGGCACCGATCACACCGATACTTGGCTGTGCCGACCAGTTACATGACTTGAGATGAAAATAACACTAAAGTTTACACTGATTTCTTGTCATTTCCTTTTCTTTCATCTTAAGAGGCCTAGGCTGTTCCAATGATTACAGTACCTATAGCCTCTGCTGTTAAAATGTCAGATTGCTAAATAAGCTATTTTTTCCTTTCCAGAAATTTTGTAGATAACCTGGAACTTACCCGCACTAAAAAAAAAAAAAAATATTAAACACCTTCCTTCTTTGTTTTTTTTTTCTCTCAAATTTACTTAACAAACTAGGTCTTAGGTTGTTCCTGGAAAATAAAGGGAGGGGGGGGGGGGGGGGGGGGGGGGAACAGATGCAGGTACAAACATTTCTTTCTCAAGAAACTTCAGTCAGGGAAAAAAAAAACCAGATTCACATCATAATAAATTATTCCAAATTTACAACTATTTGCTCAATTCTCCACACAAAACACCAGGATTCTTTTCCCGAAATAGCTACAAAAGCCCTAATGCTACAATTAAAATATATTGCAAATTGCTTTGAGAGGGGAGATAACCCTGTTGAGTAGTTTGATCCTGTGTCATAATTTTAATATTTTCATTTTCTTACCAGCTATCTGATTATTTGGAAAATTATATAGTAAACTTAAAAGAAATATTTTCACTATCGCTCTAAATATTCAAAATAAAAGTGATACAAGTCTTTAAAAATATTATACGAATTACGATTAGAAATTCTTGCCCAGCTGATGGGAGTTACGGAATATCATGAAAAAGTACTGTTAAAACAACTATTGGCTAGAAGCACCTGCTGATGGCCTATCTTAGCTAAGTAGGCCTCGATCATCGGTTAGATTAAATCTCACATATTTTTGTACAAATGAGAATAAACTTGGTGAACTCAACACCATGCAATATTGCTCTCTGGATTTTAAAGAACTCGAAACTAATAAATTCCTAATGAAAACAATGTTTTTTTACATCCATGAAATGAGAGCTATTATTCTAGGATACCAGAGGGTATACTGTATTGATGGATCTCGAGTTTTACGTAGTATTTAACATCTAGGATATCAATTACTTTTCTGTTCTACTTTTGTAAAACATTGGTGTAAAAAAAGCATACACCTTGCTAGGAAGGGAAATTAAAATCCCATTCTAGATTAGTGTGTATAAATTGAAGACTTAAAAATTCAATAACAGTAAAAATTTGAGACCAGACAGACGTTGCCCTGGAACAGACTATTGTGTTTTGATGTTGGGCTGCTGTAGGCTGTTTAGGGAGTCAGAATATTTTTTTTCTTGGCTGTGTCGCTTTAGATTTGATTTACCTGTGGGGTGCATTTGTCATAATTTGATACTGGAATGCAGTTTAGTCTTTGATCTTTCCTGTTTCAACAGGTAAACATTATAATCTGTAGCTTTAAGCATGCTCCATGCTGCTTCTGTCGCGATCGTTGTTGACAGCTTATATATTTTGTGGTCAGCAGTCAGTCATATCATATCTGTTTTAAGTCTGAGGACTGGAGACAGTGTCTTCTTATACAATCAAATGACATGAAAAAATGGATGTTATGTATCAAAAAATGTAATATTCAAATGTCCTTTTGCCCAAGACATATATATTCTACATATTTC
This sequence comes from Pecten maximus, assembly GCF_902652985.1. NCBI lineage: Eukaryota > Metazoa > Mollusca > Bivalvia > Pectinida > Pectinidae > Pecten > Pecten maximus. The sequence continues at coordinate 41,485,087 of NC_047018.1, forward strand.
ACATTCTTGTAAAATATTACAAAACTTTTTTTTGTGTCATGGAGTTAATCAGTACACTGAAGTCCTCCCATTTGTGTTTTAATGTTAATTTTGCACCATTTAGATTTTTTTTTGATTTTTTTTCCACCAGTCGTTTTAGAACTACTGAAGGGTCCTGGAAGGAAAAAAGAGCTCCATGTGGCAAGTGATAGAGGGCTAATATAGGCATTAGCCCGTTGCCCAATATCCATTAAATTATTTGTCAAATGAAAAAATGAAGTGCAGTTTTTTATTTATTCTTAAGCACAATAATTAATACATCTGTCTTTAACCCATAGTTCAAGTAGCCTTTTCCCTTGATGGCATTTGTACCTACAGCCACTGTATCAGATTTTAAGGCTAATCCGGGGTGGTACATTTTATGCTAAAATGGGAACAAAAAATATCCGGGGGTTGGGGAAGTTGTGGGATGTCTATAATATGTATATCAAGATTTGATATGTTTTTCCTTACTTGGTTGGGCATGGGTGGGGGGTCAAATATACTTGTAATTGACAGTTTTGTGCACTCATTATATATTTTCACTACACAGATTGATAAAATTAAAATTGAAGGTTTTTGGTTGGTGGGTTAACTTTTATGGGGAGGAGGGGGTACCTTTTTGTAGGGTATAAAAATACTCTGGTACAGGAAGTACATATTATGCATGACACCGGACAATGGAAACGGTGTAATTAACTAAATGATATGGCCATGCACTCTTAAAACAAGTTTTTAACAAATTTGACTATTTAGAATTTGATGTATAAGGTCTCATTATATTACTATTTGATAAGTTGAAAAAATTGAGACTTCCTAAATTTATAATTAAAATCCACACCTGATACATTACAGGTATAGTGTTAGAAGTTTGTGATATTGGTAAGTGATATCCAGCTGTAAATTTCAAAGACTTCATTCTCTATGTAATATAAAAACATATTTTTTAACAGAAACATAATCTGTGTTAAATGATTACAATGTTTACCTATTTACACAAGAAACAATGACCTGATTTCTATTTCATCATTGTACATACTAGTTAGAAAGTTACCAAGTACGTACAATATGAGCTCAAGTGTTTAGATAATTACATCCTCAAAATTTTTGATGAAAACTATTAAGGAGGAGTTGTCCAGAAAAAATCTTTTATGCAAACAGACTGATAATTTATTCTTATTGCGATTACCATACATTAAAAACATTGTTTGTTGAATACTGGAATGTGGTTCTAAACACTGTATGTGATGTTTCTATTGTGCAAGAATAGGGTCATCTGTCGGGTGACAGTGACCTTTTTGCACTACATACAAGCTAAAAAGTCCCATTTCTTTACAATACCATATTCTACCTAAAACCATGTTAGTACACTAGTGCACTATGTGCTTAAAAAAATTCACGAAATAAATGTACTGAGAAAAAATTCTGTATGAGAATTTTGCATTATTTTTTTATGCCCCTACCATGAAATTTTTTTTTGGGGGGGGGGGGGCATAAATTGTTACCCATGATCGTCTCGTCGAATCTCGTCCTGCCACGTCTGGACGCAATGAAACTAGCTAGTCTCAAGAACTGCTAATGCGATCCTCACCAAATTGTGTTACAGGGTGTCAACTGGCAGTGGGGGGATTATGTCTTACAGATATTTTCAATTTTTTTCATCATTTACATGCTTTTACATACTTTTTATTTGTTTCAATTAGTTCAGCTATCTTCTTCCTGAAAAAAGCTGGGGATGCACTTATAGGAGCAGGTGTGCTTAGTTCAAATATGGTACATTTGACCATGTTAGTAATCTTTTGTAAACTTTGTTTGTTGTAGGTCATTTCCTTGGAAACAACACAATTCTTGACCGACTGTGGGAGGAAGGGTACAGGGTGGAGCATACACCCGCAGATAGCATCATTCCAAAGTAAGTCATCATGGACCAGCATCCATTTAATCTGTATAGAACTTAAGGGTGTATGCTGCATCTATTCCTACATAAATGTACAGCAATTTGGGTTAAGAGTTATCTCCCTTGAACAACTTATAACGATATTTACAAGTCTTAATTCATTCAGAATAAATCTGAGGTTAAAGAATTTTACACACATACTGTGCTCCAGTTTCATCAATGCCCCTTAACTTCAGGAAATTCCTTAACTTAACCATAGGAAAACATATATTTAACGAAAACACCTTATTTAAGGAACTTTCCTTAAATTTTATCAGCAATTATTTTCCATGATAAAATTAAGTTAATAAGTTTCCTTAAATTAAGAATATTGATGAAACTGTCCTCTTATATTTGGTTTAGAGTTATCTCCCTCTAATTTCTTTGAAAATGCTTCACTGGTCATTATCCAGAACAAGTGAATAAGTGTTATTAGCTACGTACATTATCAGTTCTTGTAAAATGCAATATTTATGATATGTACTTGACAGTGTCACAGTAAGGTATTACAAACCCTTAAATTATCATTAGCGTTTATCTATCCAAGGGAGATAACTGGTTAAGAAAAAATTACAGTTGATTAAAGTTCTAAATTTTCTTATTCTTTTTTTTGCAGACATAAAAATTCTAATAAGCATCATGGAAAAAATCATAGGAAGAAAGGGAAGAACACGTCATTTCCAAATTATGACAGTTTTAGTGATTTCTGGTTCCAGTTAGAGTCAGACACAGATTACAGGTAAGTACAGAAGGGCTTTAGATATATCTGGAATTAAACTTTATCCCAAGACTAAGATGACAACTGTATTTCTAGAGCCACTGGAATTAAAGTAGAATTTTGATTTACATTTAAATATCAGTGGCTTAATCTTGAAAACCACTGACATTATAAACCTGTGCTAAGGGGGTTGATCTGATATTTTTCTGTTTTTGTTTTTGTTTTTTTGTTTTAAATCTTTATTGATGGGAGGGGGGGGGGGGGGGGGGGGATTTATTCCAGGTACCTGTAACAGCTGGCCAGTGGGTGATTAAGAATGTAATTATTTAGGCTAACTAACTTTTATAGTTCAGTTAAAATGCTTACGAATACTGTTTCATTGTCCAGCAATAAGCCAACCCCCAACTTAGATTCAAAGTTTGTGTGGCAAATTTTCTCCAAGGCATATTTGGGAATAAGGTATGTTTGGAAATTCTTTGTTCTTTGTTTAAATGAAATTTCTGTCAAAATTAAAGTGGATGATATACAATTGTAAAATGAATTCTTTGTTGCAGTGATTGGTTAAAGAAGAGGGATAAACACAGAAAGAAAATCTACAATCGGTATAAGGAAAAACCTTTTAACGACCTCTGGGTAAAGATGGATGCAGAAACGTATGTATAAAGTGTATACTTCGCAAAAAATAGAAAATACGACACCATTAATACCTTTCTGTTTTTAACAATGTAGCTATATTTTAGTTGAACTTAATAATGTTGGCAAAGTATGAGAATAACTCTGAACAAGAGTAAACATAGAGTAAACTGGTATGGTAGACCATCAGTCTTCTATTGAAGATTAGCGAATGACTCTTAGGCTGCAGAACTAGGCAATACGGAGGTAATACTCACAGGTATGAAAACTGGTCTGCACGGTTCTGTAGTCGGAATTATGAGAGTGAAGTTTAGACCTCTCGTGGAAGCGATGTTCAATCAGGGGAGATAACTCCCAGAATTTCAATTCATGTTTCACCTGGGTGCCAAGGTCAATTGGTCAATGCCACAGTTACTGTTTATAGAAAATCTTTGTCATTACTCTAGCAACTTCATTTCGAAACAGAATTTATATCAAACTTCACATACATTTGTATTGGTCAAAGTATAAGAATATGTACCCCAAACAAGTTTGTGTTGGCGCGCACATTGGGAAATATCATTTGCGATGCGTCGTTTTGTTTTTTATTAGATTGTCACATTCTTTAGCAAAAAGGAATTAATTCTTACTTAGCTATATATTTCTGTACTTAGTTATAAACATTGATGTTAGAATATATCTTTATGAGCAATGGTTTATCATTTCAGATCTGATTTGATGAATCAGTTAGCTGAGAGATATATGTCCTCAAAGGGAGTCACTCAGGAACAGACTATCAGTGAGGATCACCATGGTTACTCGCATGGTAACAGACTGTCGCCATGGCAACCATCATGGTTATGGACTTTTGTATTAGTGCTTAATGTGATACAGTACCTGGTTCATTCCTGTTAGGTCATGCGTCTTTCAAAATGGCCGCCATGGGCAGACGGTCATTGCTGATTGGATGAGAGGGCAGATGGTCACGGATGATTGAATACCTGTGTTATTAGACAATAGTGGGGACTTCGGAAATGAGGGTCATGACTTTGGAATGAAAAGATCACAGAGTGCCAAGTGATTACAAAATATAATGTTACATGCATGAATTGGTTAAATATATATAATAAAACAACCTTGAGAGATTGACCTAATGACCTTGTGAAATTTGTAAAACGACCTTGAGAGATTTACCTATGACCATGTAAATTTGTGTTACATCGACCTTGAGAGATTTTCCTTATCACCTTGGGAAATATATGTCTAATGACCTTGACCTTAAGGTTGACATGTTAACCTTAAAAGGTTGATATATTTACCTTGAGAGAAATAACTTTGAGAGGTTAAACTTCTTTTTTTTCTTTCTTCTAATGGTTTTTTACAAGAGTTAAATTTTTCAAAGTTTTCTTTGCTTAATTACTTCTAAACTATAAATTTTCAAATTTGTTTTCTATTTCTATTTACCAGACAATGAGCCGTCGAGAAATATCAACTTGTCTGATGCTGAACTGTTTTTAACTCCACCAGTCGGCATTGTCTATTTCTTGCATTAATTAATTATTTTAATGATCCGCTGTGTTCGTTTTCTGTATATTTGGTACACCTTATAGTATGTCAAACTTATCAGTACAATGATACTGTTATCATTGTTTTTGTGTGCATATAAACAGAAAGCCCGAGACGGGCAAAATGATATTTCCCACATTTATTTTCACAATTATCATTTTCCATTAATGGCATAATGTTATAGCTGTTTTGTTATGGTCATCCAAACGCCACAACCCTGTGATAATGTGTATTTGATGGATGTTCATTGTGTATGTCATAATGTAATATTGTTTTTTTTTAATCTTATTTGTAATTAATTGTATATAATAATATATATATATATTGTAAAGCATTATGTCAAATTCCTACATTTTAAATTTGACAAAATGAAAACTTAGTTAATAGAATATAAAATGAAAGACTTTGTCCTTTACTGTACAACATATGATATTGTAAACATCAAAAAATGAGAAGTGTTATTTGAGGTTGAATGGATTAAGGAATAATTAGATTATTATTTCAAAATCTATGCATCTTAATGTATTTTCGACTTTATTGTCAGAAGGTACGTATTTTACCAATTAGTTATTGAATATTCAGTATGACTTTTACTCATTGAATATTCAGCAGAATTTTACTTAATGAATATTCAACAGTACATTTTTTAGGCTTTGAATATTCAACAGAAAATTACTGTAAAATTTAAAGTAAAATTCAACTGCATATTCATGAATTCTGTCATATATTTATTAACTGAATTCTGCTGAATATTATGAACTAATTGGTAAGAAAAAGATTATGATGGAGATACTATCATTAAATTCTTTTTCCATATCATAAGAATATATCAACAACCAAATTGTTATGATCTTTTGAATATCCCAATATTGTCTTTGAGACCTTTCTATAAGTTTAATAATGCATATAAGTTTCAAATCAAAATCTTCCTTATATCCATCTGGTCATGTTCATCAGAAATTACAACATTGTTTTTTCGAAGACTCCCTTTCATAAATTTTATGAATTTCCATAACCATATCGTAACATTTTTTTTCTCACACACTCTTTTTTTTTATGTTCCATATTTTATGAAATGAAAAAATTTCTCCCTCCATGCCCTTTAATACTCTCTAAAACCTTGCTCATTCATATACTCATGCTACAGGGTCAAAACTTTGGGGTAAAAATGGATGAGGTGGGGGGGGGGGGGGGGGTTGTCAGGGTATCTTTTTTTTATCTTCTTGACCCTGTTAGATATTGTTTTTGATATTGTTATAAATGGTATGAATTTATTGTCGCAGACTGGTGCTGTGTATCTCCTATTAAAAGCGTTTTACGAAACATCAGCATTAATTCCACATGCCAATGTCACTGTTCTTTTAGGCTACGAGTAACTTCATTGTGATTTTTGTATTCCTGTTCCATTGTCGAATCTTAATTGTCCGTGGCTTGAATATGAATGACGGACTGAAAATAATCAATACCTAATACAAGGATTCAAATATAATTTTCTCGGTCGTTTCAGAAGCATATTATCGGGAGCAGGGGGACGAGACGATTCTCCTGACTTAGAATTAACATGTAGAGACTGAATATGTTTGATCAGTTTTATTGGGTTGAAGCTGATAAAAAAATGCCTTCATAGTCAGTCACAGGAAAATATGAAATTCTTGGTCTCTAGTGACACCGATATCATTTAATTGTAATATAATAAGGACAGAATTGTCCTTTCTATGTTGGAAAATCTGACAATTCTAATTAAATATGCTAGCTCCCTTCTACAGCCATAATTGTCAGTCGGGAGTCTGAGGTGCCACTGGGAATTTTTTGGCAACGACTGATAATCATTAGTGTTCAGTATCATATAAACCAGACTTCATCCACGTTTATAAATAGAGAAATTGGCTCATCAATCTAAAAATTTACCATAATTTTTCTGCCAGTAGGAGCAATGGTCTCCATTTTTAGCCCACCATCATCAGATGGTGGGCTATTCAAATCGCCCTGCGTCCGTGGTCCGTCGTCCGTCCCTCCGTCCCTCCGTCCGTCCGTCCGTCCGTCCCTCCGTCCGTAAACAATTCTTGTTATCGCTATTTCTGAGAAAGTGCTGATGGGATCTTTCTCAAATTTCATATGTAGGTTCCCCTTGGTGCCTAGTTGTGCATATTGCATTTTGGGACCGATTGGAAAACAACATGGCCGACAGGCAGCCATCTTGGATTTTGACAATTGAAGTTTGTTATCTCTATTTCTGAGAAAGTATTGAAGAGATCTTTCTCAAATTTCATATGTAGGTTCCCCTTGGTGCCTAGTTATGCATATTGCATTTTGGGACCGATCAGAAAACAACATGGCCGACAGGCAGCCATCTTGGATTTTGACAATTGGAGTTTGTTATCGCTATTTCTGAGGAAGTACTGAAGGGATCTTCCTCAAATTTCATATGTAGGTTCCCTTTGGTGCCTAGTTATCCATATTGCATTTTGGGACCAATCGGAAAACAAAATGGCCGACAGGCAGCCATCTTGGATTTTGACAATTGAAGTTTGTTATCGCTATTTCTGTGAAAGTACTGAAGGGATCGTTCTCAAATTTCATATGCAGGTTCCTCTTTGTTCCTGGTTATGCATATTGCATTTTGAGACTAATTAGAAAACAACATGGCCGACAGGCAGCCATCTTGGATTCTGACAATTAAAGTTTGTTATCGCTATTTCTGTGAAAGTAATAAAGGGATCTTTCTGAAATTTCATATGCAGGTTCCCCTCAGTGCCTAGTTATGCATATTGCATTTTGAGACCAATCGGAAAACAACATGGCCGACAGGCAGCCATCTTGGATTTTGACAATTGAAATTTGTTATCGCTTTTTCTGTAAAAGAACTGAAGGGATCTTTCTCAAATTTCATATGGAGGTTCCCCTTGGTGCCTACTTATGCATATTGCATTTTGAGACCAATCGGAAAACAAAATTGCTGACAGGCAGCCATCTTGGATTTTGACAATTAAAATTTGTTATCGCTATTTCTCAGAAAGTAATGAAGGGATCTTTCTGAAATTACATATGCAGGTTCCCCTCAGTGCCTAGTTATGCATATTGCATTTTGAGACTAATCAGAAAACAACATGGCTGACAGGCAGCCATCTTGGATTTTGACAATTGAAGTTTGTTATCGCTATTTCTGTGAAAGTACTGAAGGGATCTTTTTCAAATTTCATATGTAGGTTCCCCTCAGTGCCTAGTTATGCATACTGGGACCAATACGAAAACAACATGGCCGACAGCCAGCCATTATAGCTAAATCTTAAATTCTATATATAGGTTCCCCTTGTTTGAATAGTACTAGAGGGCTGTTTCTGAATTTACACAGATAAGTAAGACTTAGAGGAAGGGAAAAGTAGGGAAAAGATCAATCTGACATGGAACCTATAAAGATCATTCAATGGTGGGCGCCAAGATCCCTCTGGGATCTCTTGTTTATCTTGCATGCACATTCAGTTTGTGCAAAATTCACTTATTTCAGCATTTGGAATTCTGAATTCATTTGTAAAGTTCAAAATGTTCAAAAAGTTGGTTGGTACATTATAGAATAGAAAAAAGGATCACAACCAGGCCTTTTATAGAACATTTATAAGAAATATTATTTAGAAATTTAAAAAGATATGTTTTGATTTTAATTTTGTGAGATAAAGATAAATTTGCTGAAAATTTCAAACTACTACTGTTTTTTTTTTATGTAAATGATGAAAATAAGAGGATGTACAGAATGCAGGTGGTTAAAAGATAGGAAAGTGAGACATTTTTTTGAAATTTTGTGAAAATACTTGAAGCAAATGACAAACTGATGACAAATGACAAATAAAGGACTCTTTGAGATTCTGTCATTTCTATACTCAATATTTTACCTCTGTATAATTCGAGATGAAAGGTTTTGTTTGCTGTATTTAGAAATGAAATTGATTAACTTGAAGTAGTGTTGATAGTGCAATATATTGCGTATGGTGTATTGGATGGTTGAGGGAGCAACATTGCGAGTCACTTTGTTTGTGAGAGTGTAGCTTGTTACAAGGAAGTCAATTATGAACAGGAGAATATGTGATTGTAAGACGTTTTATTTTAATCCATTTAAAAATGCCAGTACAATATTGATGCATAAAAGAATGTGATGTTATAAAATTGACTTTGAATACTTTCACTGCACTAGTTTCAAGTAAGGGTTTTAAGTACCAAAAATCCCCAGAAAGCTCAATAAATATTTGTCCTATTAGGCCTTTAAGGAGATATTGTGATTATAACAATACATCTATTCCGATAAAATAATTTCAGAATACAGAAATGGTATCCTAAATTATAGATTTATAAGTTGGCAAAATACAGGAACAGGCAATAAATTTAGATTTTAGAAAAAAAAGTCTTAGTGGCAGTCCAAAGGTATCAAATGGTAGAGGGGAGATAACTCGATTTATTCAATTCTGTTAAGAGGGGAAATTTAACACGCATTTTATAAATCTTTTTTACGTTCCATTTCGTACCAAAGTGTTTATAAAATAAACTTTCCTTATTAATTACATCCTGTTGTGTATATTACAGAATATTTATATTAAAATCCTGTTGCGCTGCCAAGATGAATCTGTTCAGTAAATTTTCAACATTTTAAAAGAAATTGGCAAGATAAACTGAGAGAGAAATTGTAAAACTGATAGAAAGAAAAGAAAACCTTGACCTAATTATATTGCATGTTGATATTAATAATTCAATGTAATAAAAACATTTTTCGTCGCGGTGTGTTAGCCTATGAATATCTGCGTCAAATCACATGACCCATCTGAGCAACAGCAATCAAAACCACAGGTGCTAGTAACAATTTATTTTCCTATTTGGCTGGCCACTTATATACATATGTATATACATGTATATCTATTTAGCAGCCAACCCATAGCGAAATAGAATGTTACAAGCACCTGTGTTCAAAACCTCTGTACAGTAATAATACTGGCAATCCCAAATAAAATTGTGTACCTGTGAAATATATTACATGACATGTTTGTTTTTTTTAAATGTGTATAAAGTAAACCTTTATTTGTTAAAAGAACGTAAGGAAAACCTCAGATTTAATTACTTACTACTTACTAAATTGTTTTGTTTTATACAATAACAAAATATTTTGTTTGATATTTCTTATCTGAAAACACAATCGACTTACCTACCTTTTTGTAGACACTTTAAAAACATTTGCCTTAATTCTTTACACCTTTAATTACTGTCTGAGGGAATTATTATATTCAATAGCAGAAACACAGGGCTAGGACAGAACTGGTTTAGGTCAAAATATGAGTTAAAGAAAAGGAGTGTGGGCATTAATTGGTACGTATCTTGAGAATCAGTGCTTGTATATACTGTGTCAAATTTAGGTGGATGAATTGGAATAAAGAACAAACTAGACATTTAAAGATTAAACGAGTCATTCAAGATAAAAATGTCACTAAATATTGGGAAAATATATTAGAAATTTCATGAGTCTTAGTAGACAAAATATTGTACAAGTCACTGGTTTGAGAAATAATTTTAGGGTCAAGTAGACAAAATATTGTACACGTCACTGATGTGAGAATTAATTTGAGAGTCTAGGTAGACAAAATATTGTACACGTCACTGATGTGAGAATTAATTTATATAACATGGTAGGTACTGCTCCCCTTTTATTTATCTACCTCATTGTAATATTGTAACATTTGGCATTGTAACCCTCAATGACTGGGGGTTAAATAGGTTTTGAGGAGATACAAAATAAAACTACCTTCAATAATAACTTGTTTTTGTGTTGTTGTTATTGTTTACTTCACAGAACAATGCAGTAATCAATTAATCAAATTTGCATATTCTACATAATCAGAACTGAAAATATCTTGTTAAAGATATTACTGTCTGATTCGATGTCTCCGAATAATTTTTGGTAGAACGAAATTTTATGGAACAAAACTTAAAACCTGTTTTTCCTTTTCGTTTTGGTGGTGAAATTTAACCAGGTCAAGTCAGTCGAAACAAGCATCAAATAGCATTTTCGATATAACAGCCACAATCGGATCAAAACATCTCTGGGTGGATTCTAGGTGAGGATATATATTGTATTTATTAGATAATATATGAAAGAGATATTGTTGAAAATTATGTTATATAAACTTATTAATGGCAAATTGTCACCCTGAGTCAAGCTTTTCTGGAGACAGGATTTTTATGGATGTCGTTCATTGATGACTAGCTACACGTCTTTATCGCCATTTTCGCGAAATATTGTTGTCTACATAAACAAAATGGCGACATCATGCTTAGCTAGTCAAACAACATACCATGTCCTGTTGCAAAAATAGAAACAAGGAAAATGTTTTTATGAAAAGAAATACACCATGTTGAATTTTGAGAGAACAAATTCAAACGATTGCACCTTTTAAGACACGCCAGATATTAATTAGCAACATTTGATAAAAATGGTGAGTTGGACCAGAGACATATATATATATATATGTCTCTGGTTGGACTAGCGCCAAAACTGAATACAAGTTACAATACTAGGGTTCGTCAGTCAGTGATGCTCAAGGCCCAAAGAGTTGATACCTAGGAGACAGGGAACTCAAAGTGAGTCGAACAAAATGTCGAAATCTCTTAATTTACCTGGTCAGTAAGGAATTATAACTCAACGTTTCCGATGCTTTACCATATAAACATTCATTCTTCACTGTCAAAAGAGCAACAGAGAGTTGAGTAAGGAGAAAGATTTTGGGAACGGTATTTGTGTGGCTAGTCCATCTTCCAAGCATCTTCGTTGTATGATTTACGAGGGGGATTCTGTGCCGTAGGGCCGTATGAAAGAGATTCAAAATGCATTTCATTTAAAATTCATTTTGTTTAAACAATATTTTATTCAAATACATTTGTTTTATTATCCCACCAAAGCTCAATACAATCAATAAATATCATTGTATGTTTTACATAGGTCTTTGTAATTGTATTTAGTTACTGAAATACATTTCATTAAAAAAAAGTGTATTGATCATTGTTTTAGCAATGTACCGCCTCGGTCGTCATAGACTGTTAAAGTGTTTACTTTTGATAGACCAATTCAATTCAATTCATTTCCAAATGCAACACAGCATATAGGATTCCAAGATACACATATATCATACAACAATTCATGCATACAAAATGGCGGAGAACACGGCCGTGATAATTCGGACTAGACTACTGACATGTCTATAAAATTCTAATAATACAATGACTGTGTTGGCTTCATATTTAATATATGACTAATTTACGAATTTCGCCAATATTACTGACACACAGCAATCGGATAAGTTTATACAATGACGGTTTGTTCCAGTAAAAAGGTTTTAGATCATGAACACTTTTGCATACTACAATAAAATGATACTCATCTTCAATATCTTGTTGACATAAAGTACAAAGTCTTTGTTCTCTTGGTAAATTAACATATCTACCTGTCTCGATAGCTAAATTATGAGCAAATCGTCATAGCTTCGTAAGACAGGATCTATATTTTACAGGTATATAGAAAATGTACCTGTCAAATAAAACTGTAAAATGATGAGCCAAATATTTATTAAGTACGCATTTTGACTAGGTATCAAGTAAACCTCGGAGATATTGCTGATGTTGATAAAATTCTTTGTTTTATCAGTAAAAGGTTGTTTTTTAATTATAAGTGTAATGGTATACACATGCCTCATCAAAGCAAAGAGAAAAAAGGCAATGTTTAACATGAGCAGCCCAGTTATAAATAGCAATTACCAGTATTGTTATTACATAAAAAGGAGTAATCTGTGTTCAAAATACAATTGCTCGTGTTCATTAGTTTGAACTTATATTTAATAATTCTGTATTTTCTAATACATTCAAACGGATATCGCCCAAGTTAAAAAAAATACATCATGGACGAAGCGATTACGTGTGCAAGTGTTAAAGACAAATAGAATCTTGCCGAACACTGGACTTGCCGAGTGTTTGGCAGCTAAGAATCAGGGACAGGGGAATCCCAATCCGAGGGTGACGAGGATTTGTCTAGTGTTTGGCACCTGGAGTATCATACCCCCGAGGGTCGAGATTCCTCCGTCTCACTTCCGTGGGGGTGAATGATTATTTTTCTCTTACCCTGTTTACCCTCTTATGTATCTAATATAGATGTTACATCAATACAAGAAAATGTTGACGTGACGTGATTAAATTGTCGACTCGATGGTATATTGTCAGAAAAACGTCATGGTATAGACCCATGTTTGATTATTTTTCACACATACAAAAATTAATGTACATTTTGTACTTGCAAGCAAATGAAAGTTTTTATGAAAGTTATTTCATCGCGCTATCTGCAATGTTCCTTGGACTGTGCGTCAAAATTAATTACGTCATCATTTACGACTTCGTTACTCAACGTAAAATATCACACCGGTAAAATTGTGAATATCCCTGTCCAGGGTATGAACCGTATATATTTATGTGTTTTTGGTTTCACAAAAACTAAAACTAAATCAATTTCAAAATATAACAATCGTTCAGAGAGTGAGCAAACTTTAAGAATTGTTGTTTGTAATATTTTGGTGAATCGAAATATCATATCTCGAGATCTGTTATACAGGTAAGTTCAAACCCACGTTTTCTATTTCCAGATTACCTTATAATTAAATAGAAAGACTGCATGTATGGGCCTGTAGCCCGAAGCATGAAACCTAAAACCTCACTATGTTGAAATCGTTTGGGCTCTATTGATTTGACCTTGAATTTTCATTTTTGTTTTTAAACTACACTTAAGAGTTGTTGAATCACAGTTGTCTGGGGTTGGGACTTACAAACGAAGGGAATAAACTCTTACAGACATAAGACAAATTTAGTAACATCCCGTGAACACCATCGTCGGTAGCCCACGTGCACGGTCGTGAGCGTCAGGGCCGTATGGGTTCCCGACGATGGTGAACGCATGTGTACCAATATCTGGTGAATGAGAGAAAAATACATTCTTTACATACTATCCTAGAAAATCCCACTATATCCATTGCAGTCACAGGGACTTGAGAATTAGTTACAGTCTACATGCATTTTTGGACATCCCCTAGTGTGTATAGCACATTTTCAGACGTGTTGGGGGGGGGGCTAGATTAAAGTTCGGTAAAAATGTCACCCCCGGTGTTTATATATACGGAAAGCATTTTTCTCTACACTCAACAGATTTTTTTTTCATCGAGAACCGTAGGCGGTGTCGATTTTGTCACAGGAAGCTTCCTCTCTTTTCGTATATATGAACACCGGGTGAAAATGTTTTATACACACTAGGGGAGGTCCAAATACATGTAGACTGTAACTAGTTCTCAAGTCCCTGTGATTGCAGTATATAAGTACAGGTAACTCGGTTCAAAACATCGGCAGATATCCCTCCAGTGTCTATTTATCCGACCTTTAAAGATGTTAACGTTTTTGACTTCTACTACAGTTGTGGTATTCTGTCGACGAAGGCGATCATTCACTTTCTTTTCTTCCTTTGTCTGCCCTGCAGGTAGGGCGTAAGAATTGTACCTGCTGCACCCATTGCATGATCGTAAGAGGCGACTAAATTTGGGATCTTATCTTTTCTCTTCTTTCCTGCAACTTAATTACTTCTGACGGGTCCTTGCCACTGCCCACATCTGGCCTTTAGCTGATCACGAGCGTTCGCCTCTGTGATGAAGGCTTTGGGTTATTACTCCTGACCGAGACTATTCTCTTTCTCTCCATGGCTTCCATTCCTTTCTCTGTTTTCTATTTGGATTTATTTTTTCGTTACTGGTACCTGTTTTTCTGTCATCCTCACCACTGTTTATATAAAAAGACTTTCTAAATAGATTTTTGCCATTTGTCATCCAGATTCAATTGATTGTGTTGAGTTTTAATTCTTCGATTTCTGTTTCTGACATTTCAAATCTCCCATCCGTGTCATCCATTCTTTGACGAGTATTGTCTTTTACCTTTTGATATTGTACCACAAGGCTAAAATTTGGGGAGTTGATGAACTATACGTATTGTACACGTACATGCCCGCTTCAATTTTCCCAAGATACCTTTAACTTCTAAATCAAGGAGCTCATTTGTCCCTCTAATGATTTTTAGGGAACCAAAACTCACACACTTCACTTTATATTGCATTTGTTTACAATATACTTATAGGTCTAACAGTTGCTGGCCCCGTCACTACTTTTGCTTTTCATTGCATCTTCTGATCGAATAAAGCATATTATTTTCTAGGCGAATATAGCGTATTGTTTTTGACATATACAGCATTGTTCTATTTGGACAAATAAAGAAGATTTCTCTTTCTTTCTGGACAAATAAAGCATTGTTTCATTTGGACGGATTAATCATTGTCTTTTCTGGACAAATACAGCATTGTCTTTTCTGGACAAAGAAAGCATTGTGATTCTACACGAACAAAGTCTTATATTATCTGAAGTTGAAATGCTGGTGCAAGACAACATAACACCAAACGAAATGTTTCAAACATCATTATTTATTGAATTTTAATAAAAACAAAAACAAAGTGCTTGTGTTCTCAATAATCTAACGCTGATTGTCTATACTATAATTGGTATTGTGTTATAATGCTTTGTTACCAGAAGTTTTGATTCCTATAGACCGATGGACCATTTTTCTAAACCTCATTTGTATCTCAACTTATCATAATGATTGTGAAAAAAAAATTTTTCAAGATAATGATTATGTTTCCTGTGATTTTAAAATTCACCGACAGTATGACAAAATGAACGAATAGTTATTTTTCTATAGTTTGATTATGGTTTTTTATTGATACCCAAACCTGCCTGGAATTCATAATCAACGGTACGGTGAAAATAGGAAGCTGGAAATGTAAAAAAAAAAATCAAATATACGAGACTAATGAATATTCATATAACTAGAGCCCTAATTTAATGTCTAGCATTGTGTATAATATCGACCAGTTAAATGGTCCACTTGACGGGTTGGCTAGACACAAGTATGCCAGTATTTTTCAATTTTATGTGTTTCAAACTTATTTTTTTCTAAACTCGACCACGAAAAAGAACATTTTTTTCTCCATTTAAACATAATTAGAATGCTATCTTCCAATATGGATATCGATTGAGAAGTCTGGCCTTGAGATGAGCCTTTCTGGTCTAGTAAACATGGCTACCTTGAGCAGTTCATTTGAGCGGTTTTGTCAAACTTTTAAAAGGTAATTTTAAAAACCTGCATGCAAAATTACGGTCAGATTTCGTATCGGCTTCCAGAAAAAAGGAATCAATACTGAAGAAGCTTACAAAAAGTTTCGTATTTGATTGAAATAATTATACACAATTTATACAACTTATATTGAAAACCTGACGTATTAAATGTTGTAAAAACCTGCCATATCGCTATGATAGGTGATGAACATATACCCGGGGCCGCTTAAAACATAGTGGAATGACACACCTGTGAGCAATACTTTTATATATGCGAAATAAGTAATATGTATGGAAGTTGGTGAACAAAATGTGGATCATTTAGGTTTTCCGTCCTTATAGGACACCTCATGATCAGTGATAATAAAAGTAAAACATTATGGAAAATCAGGCGGAATGTTATGGAAACCTCAGCGGTCTTAAATAACAGACATGACAATATAGAGGTTGACCCTCTCACCCTGTGTTTGGATACTTATCGACAATACTGCTTCGGCTAAAAACACGTAACTGAATTCCTCAGCGGTTAAAACACTAGTTAGCCTCAAATTAGCGACTTCAAACCACGGGCTTATAGTAGATTTAATATAAGTCAGTACTACAAACAATCAGACCCATAATATTACGTCTCTGCCCTGCCTAATATACATATAAGTCCGTGGTCTATTTCAACATACGGAAACAAATGATACACATGACCCTGGTATTATTTGCATGAAAATAACAAAAACAAAATTTTACATTGTAGTTTCTATATTAGAAATAGGGCATGATGTATCACATAATTCGTGATTAAATACGATCAAATAGAATTAAGAAAATTAAGAAAAATTAATATAAGTTCATGTTTTGCTTCTTCACATGCTATTTATAATTAACATTATTCAAGATTTCAATTAAAAGAGTTTTCAATATAAATTATAAGGATTAAGCATTAGTATTAGTATTATCAACAACTAAGAAATTCAGAGCAAAAATCGAGTCATATTCAAGTTCAGAAGGTAAAACTAAAACTAAACATATGAGATAAGATATCTAATATATAAATAAATGTTAATGATACAATAGATAGGTTAGAATGTTACATATTATCATATTAAATAATTAATCAACATCGTTTTCGCTTAACATTCCCGGGCTGCAAAGGAGATGTGACAGGTACCACATGTGGTGACAGGAGACATCAATATGGTTACCATATGTGGGAATATATATATATATATATATATATTTAATCTGACGGTAACACTTTCGAATTAGGAATAGATCCATAAACCCTTTTTAATTTAGAAAAAAAACAGCTTATGGATATAATACATGTATATATCATGTACGTAAAACATAAAATATTGCATTGGTTATAAATAGATCTAAATTAGAAACAATTAAACATGGATGTGTATATGAGTAAGGCATAGTAGAATGACAGGCAACACACGTGCAAATGAGAAGATGAAAACAAAACAAAATAAATAGTTGTTGAATTGAGCGGGCACGTTTGGTACTACATGATTCTAGCACCAGTTAATTTGTATTGTATTATTAAAGCTTTTCAAATAAAACAAATTTGGTTTGGCGTAAGGTGACCGAATTGGATTGGTAATATTCTATAAATAGAATTTCATGAATAAAGAATTAACTCAAAAACGGCAAACAGTATTCTTCAACATATTGAATTTGACACAGCTTCATTTTTGGCGTAGTATAAAAAATGGATGGATAGGGGAAAATGGAAATATAAATAGAAACACATTATCATTATACGATTAATTGAGTATGGCACTTTGTGCTGTTAATACATCACATATCATAGTACTAAAAGCCATATAGTAAATCTGCCATTTTAGATCTAGAATTAATTATGCAAACTTTCATAACAATTGGAATATCCTATACAGATAATACAATGTCATATATATTGCATAGAGATATATTTTATGCTCATAGCATCAGTTTCTAAGATATAGGATAGCGATGTTAACGAGACACAGCTTTCGTGCTTCCATTTGAAATTCCGTTGGAATGTCCGTTTGTAGTTTTATGTACTCCATTGTTAACAGTGCCATTTGAACTGTCTTCAGCTTTTTTGGCTTCTCCCAGTCGCCTCTTTTTGATGTAAGCATTGAGGTAGAAGTTTCCAAACAAAACAAGCATGCTGATCATGTACCTGGAAATTATGTTAAGATTCAGATCAGTAGCCGAACATGATAATCAACACAAAAAGTAACACATTTTATTCACACCAAATTGCTATTTTTCACTAATTTTGATAAGGCCACAGGACTCCCATGAAAAAACCCCAATATCTCTCGGTTGTGATAAGGCCACAGGGAGTTCCATGAAAAAAACCCAATATCTCTCGGTTGATTTCAAAAACAGATTCTAAATTATTTCATTCTCATTCGGTTGATACTTTTTCTCCGGTTAATGAAACCACGTATTGACCTCACCAAAAGCCTATAATTGTGTAACATAATTAGGTAGAGATCAATACCAGTCCTTGAATATATCAACACTGTTTAAACAACTGATAGATTATTACTGTCCGGCTAAGGCTGTGGTCACTTTGTTTACTCGATCGAACAAAATAGACTCAAATGGAAACTGGAATGACAGACATTTTAAAAGAGTCTCTAAACACAAATGGTGTATTGATAGAAGCAGGTGATGACATCTGTCCTTACTGAGAACGAATTTCGTTTATGCTACTGATCTCTGATTTTAAACTAGGGGTTTCGTTCTCTTTACTTACTTGGGAACATGAAAGAGAACAACATTTATCTGCTATCCATATCGCTATACTTAAGATCTTTATCTTTTGCTTTCCTTCATGCTTTCTCATATTTCTGGTATTTCGCCTGATTAAGTTCCTTTGATACTCGTTCACATGAATTATGACCTTGACTGTGGCGAGGCCGTTAAACCTTAGACAAACGAACAAACAAGAAAACAGTTTAAATTGGACCAAATGAAGCGATTGCTTACCCTGTTAGTAAATACTGGCCCCACATTGGGTAGTCACACCCTGTGTATGTCGTCTGTACTGTATGGTAGAGGATTAGTACAAACTGGACCTGTAAATAGTTAAACAAACGTGGAAGTATTTGTAGTAAAGGTATAAATACATTAACTTAATGTCCCACTCTTCAAACGTAATGGACATATGGTTTACATTTCAGTGATTATTTCCAAACCTGACATTATCTTACTTGTTTAGAATACTGTATAAAAATGTCAATTTCATTCGTGACTTTTGTATTGGGACATCATCAATGCTTAAATGCTTACGGATCTTGACCTCAATGCATGTGTACAAGTTAGTCTACGAAATACATTGATGGGCGAGACAGTGTAAGTCAATATTAGCGACAATACAGAAATCTTTTTTTCATATCTCCTTCCTTACTTACAAAGTTACAATATCTTCATATATTTTTGGTACGGTATCAATGCAATTTTGGATGATATAATTTTCTTTCTCTAATATTCATGTTATTTTGCACTAAACACACTGATGAGTGAAAAAAGAAGGTAATTTAAATGACAATACATGTACATACATCTATTTTATTTCCTAATTTACATTCAAGTTACAAACCCTACATATATTTTAGTACGGTATCAATGTAATTTTGGACGATAACAATTTCTTTCTATGACATACATATTATTTAGCACTACATACCATTGGCGGGTGAAACAGAGGGCAGAGGAGGTAATATTAGCAACAGTACAGATTTTTTTTCATATAAAGTTACAAAAACTGCATATATTTTAGTACGGTATAATGTAATTTTCGACGATATACTTTTCTTTTTATGGCATACATATAGTTTTTGCACTACTATTATTACACTAGCAACAGTTTATGATATAGTTGTAAAATATTCTGATGTGTTTACTTACTAATTGAAATTTGGTGATGTATTTTTTCCACCAAAGTTTGCTCCTCATGGACGGAATGGCGGCAAGTGCGTAATATAGATACATGACGACATGGACGGAACAGTTCAGACTACTGGAGAACCAGGCTACAACGTAAAGTATGGACATATAATATAGACACATAACGACATGGACGGAACAGTTCAGACTACTAGAGAACCAGGCTACAACGTAAAGTATGGACATATAATATAGACACATAACGACATGGACGGAACAGTTCAGACTACTGGAGAACCAGGCTACAACGTAAAGTATGGACATGTAATATAGACACATAACGACATGGACGGAATAATTCAAACTACTGGAGAACCAGGCTACAACGTAAAGTATGGACATGTAATATAGACACATAACGACATGGACGGAACAGTTCAGACTACTAGAGAACCAGGCTACAACGTAAAGTATGGTAATGACAGCAAACACAATTTACGTATTCATTTATTCCAATACAACATCCGTCGTGATTTCTAAATTGTGTTTGATTAACGGAGTTAATCAACACGAAATTAATATGGTTAAATTTTCAAAAAAATTACAGTTTATGGTCAGAACTGAGCAAATAACACAAAACTATATTTAATTCACGCTATTCCCATAGATCGAAAGAGAAATGACGGCAACAGAAGAAAAAAATTGAATGCTACATTAAAAATCGCAACAGATACAATATATGCAAAATAATTCCTTCACTGATACATTCAAATACATCATACAGCTGTGTAGTCCTTATAGGATTACTCAGCGCCCAAAAGTTTAATTTGACCAGTTTGATAATTTGATATTGGATACAGGGGAATTTCATAAAAGCGCATTTTCACTCAGACACAAGTTATCGTGTATACTTAAACATGAAGCTTATCCTATATTTCCCGACAACCTCTTATTGGAAAAAAACATAAGGATACAGGAAATCATTATCCAGCTATAGTAAGTCACATGTTCACAATTTATCTTTATCGAAAACGAACAGAAACACAACGTGTATATTATCCAAAGTACATAATACTTCTAAAAAAGCGAATTCTTTCAATTTGGCTACTGTACCGGTATCATACCAACAGGCCTAATACGAAAGCGCACCACCACACAATAAAATAGCCGTATACTGTAAATATTGTTGTATTCAAGGGGATTCATTTTCGAGTTACTGTAAATATTGTTGTATTCAAGGGGATTCATTTTCGAGATTTTCAAGCATAGAATAAAATAGTAAAATATCATATACGTGTATTGAAAGTGAAATTGATAAAGAAAATTATTTTCATTTCTTCAAAACCTGCATCTGTTTTAAGATTTGAAGTATCGAACAAATATTTACAACTCATCATAAATGCACTGTTTCCGAACGACCTATCTATAAATACAAGTGAATAAGTTCGGAGCCAACCACCAATATGAAATAGGACAGTATTAGATTAAAGCCTTACACTGTCCTCCTGGGAGATACGTTGTAACCCACCACCAAATGTTGAACATGCTAGAGTGATGATAAACATGTAGGAATGTTATTTGATCATTCTTCTTTCTCAGTACCATCAATATGGTGTCCATAAACTCTAATAGCTTGGAGATAAAGTACCACCAGAACACGTTCGCTAGCTGCAACAAAGAAAACAATATTTCATTAATTTATTCCAATGATTTGGTGCATATATACTTAATGCTACTTCATATTTACAAAGTTTCGAATTCAGATTGATAGTCTTGGGAATATTAAAACATCATGTCATCTTAACGACTTAAGCAATGTTCCTAGGTAGATTTGAATTTGCAGTACAATATAAGTAGGTGTTTCATTTCCATTATCTGAGGCACCATTGAAAAAAACACATTTAAAAATGAAACCTTGTAATAACGATAACACCTTGCAATTCGAGTTGTGTGAATTGAGAGAGAATGAATATATATATACATGTATATACAAACGTGTTATGTAATGCGATGTAATTAATGACATGTTGTACACATAAATGTATTTAAATTCTATCTTTCAACAATAAAGCGTCCATTTGTATGTTCGCTAATCATACTTTTAAAAGTATATTATCAAACTAGTGTGCAACATCTACAAATATTAATCATGGATCAGGTTCCAGTATTTGACCTGCTATAACTGAAGTGCAATGTATAAACGATCGTAGAATTAAACGCTCGGATGACTCATACTTGCACCTTTGTTGATCAATAGGACATTTATGCATAATTGACAATACATGTATACCTTGTATGGAGTTATTGTTACGTGTGCATATCAAAGCACCATATCAAAGAAACACATATAGGTGTAATGCGCATGTATCAATGATTTAAATATCTTTTGTAAACGTTTTATATGTAGTATTTATTCAGAATTATATGTTATAGGTTTATATGCGTGTATAAACAATGGTTGCGTCTTTCAAGGTTTAAGGTAGATTGTCCCAACAGTCTATGTTAGATATCTCTAACACCGGAGAGTTTGATAATACTCCGAATTAACGGTCGTTACGTGCGAATTTGCAATAACATTCTTGTTTGTTTGGGTTTAACGTCCTCACAACAGCCAGGGTCATACAAGGACAGGTGTCTAGGGAGACATCAACACAGGAATATGTCGTGTCACCAAAACAGAGAACATAGGAGAGTCCACTCTCGATCCTGTCAGCAGGATTCAATAGCAAAGCATATATTATTAACCCGCCATCGCTTACGCTTTAGGTTGTACATATTATGTTAAACGTTAAAAGCAACATAAGTTGAATTGGTAGTTCTTTCACTGTATAACTCTTTGAAAGTAGCCCGAACCAATAATTATCTTGACAGGAACAGAGATGTAGCATACATTCAACAAGCACGAAGCGTCATTTCCAGACAAATGTACAAGTGGATACAAGTTGTGGAATCCTTATTGTAACTTTTGTACTGAACAACAGTATATTTATATGTAATATATATCACTTACCCGGAGCTCTCTTGGATTCTTATGCGTATCTTGGTTGTATATACAGCACAAAGGATCTTCTTTAAAATAGCCAATATCATACGCACTCGCAACAATCTGGAAAAAAATGTAATCGTTATAGAATTTTAATTCGAAGATAATTTTTCCACGAAAAAAAAGAGTCCTGCATTGTTGAAATTTGAACAACACTTCGAACAACTCATGTCTCAACGGATTTATGAATTATAAAGCCATGAAATTTAAGAACAAACAGAAAAAATATTTCTTTAACTGTAATTGTTGTCTTACCTCTATCATTAAATATAGTGACATGAACACTAAGCCGAAGTTGTAGACAACCATGAATTTCTGCAAATTGAACGGTTTCCGGTTCTTCATTACTTTCGGACCGATGACAACAAAAGCGATGTATGATGCTGTAAGGAGCCATACGTGAAGTGGGTTGTCGTCCAGTAGAAACCAGTACCGCGTGCGGGGGTCTGTAAAGTGAGTTTAAAAACATGTAAATGAAAGTTATTATCAATTAAAAACAGTTAAATGTATTTGTTTGCATGTTCACAATAACAATGTAGTAACGCTTCATGATTGACTTAAATTGTAATTATTAAATGGGTATTTTATGACTGTTTAAGGATATCTTTAGCAATCAATCATTAGTTAGTACATGTAATGTATTTTTGTAAAAAGAAATATGGTTTTATGAAATCTGACAAAATGCAAAATAATAGAGGTAAAGAATATCCTGGTCACAACACCAAACATGTATTACTTTACAGCATTTGTGATTGACACATAAGACAAAACAACACCGTATACTTCTTATAAAATTGGTGGTACCATTTGTATTCGAATGCTTAAAAAACGACACAGTTTAATGCACTGTTCCCTTATCAGAAACACAGGTGTGATATGAAATACTTCCTTTGGGTTGTTAAGTAAGTAAAGATATTCGTATATTAGAACTAGCTATGAAAATATGGCATTTCGGTGACTGAATGATGCAGTTGACAGTGTAGGCTGCACAGCTTTACAAATAAGCTTTGTTACTCATTATACTCAAAACGAAAAGTGTATAGTTTTATCTAATTATGTTGTCTTTTAACACAACTATCATTTATATATAGTTTTCATATACTATCAATCTGAATGAGAAAAAAATTTCGAGGAAGACACTTAAACTTACTACTGGAAACGAAAAGAATAATCAATGATTAAATGTTTTGTCGTAGTTTTAAACATATACTTGCATATCATTATTGCGAAAAATGAGAGAAAAATATTGACACTTTCATTTGATGTTTAAAACAAAAACTATCTAGGATACGAAAATATGGTATAGCTAAGTCATTCTTCCTTCTTTTATAAATAAACGTTCAGAATCTCACCTCTGGTCGACTTCCCTTCCTCAAAGGCCTGCAGTATACTGCTTACAATAGAACCGTTATTCATGGTGTGATTCCTGAAACAGAACAATAAATTAAAGTACAAGAATACTAGAAGCATGGTGCATCATTGTGTAGGAACGACAATATGTCGGTTGGCAGGGCTATTTGATTTTGTTGTATTTAATGCACAATAGACGACAAGGACAAAATAAAAACTGAAACTCGTTACGGAAAAAGTTCAGAAACAAGATGAAACCAAATTAAAAGTATACATCATGAAAGAGATGTCCTAACTATTGAAAATCGGAAATGGGGATAATAATTCACAGAACTAAAGAATATCTGGTGGTGCACATGGGGTCAGGGTAGACATATATCTCTAGTCTGTAGGTGTTAACATTGGCAGCATATGTTGTTGTTTCCGATCAATATTCATCAGAACACCGCCACGACACGCTGTAAGAGGGGAATACATGCCGACTCTATCAACTGATAAATAACACAATGTTGCTGTCCTCTCGCTGTTTGTAGTTATCTCTTGATGTTTGGTTTTGGAGACTTGTAATTCTTTGTCAAAAATTAGTGATTTTTTTTCCTTTTTAAATAGGTTCAGAAACAAGATGACAACACATTAAAGTTACTTGTAGACATCATAAACAGATGTCATAACTTTTGGAAATCAGAAATTGGGATAATTAATCATAGAAATAAAGAATATCTGGGTAGCACAGAGGATCAGTTTAGACATGGATTTATATTACAAGAAAAAGTGCATATAGTCCATATAGTAGCCGACACCAAATGTAAGCTTCTTTATGCTGATTTTTTAAAACGCGTTTAAATACTTGTTAAAACACTACATTAAAAATGTTACATAAAACACACTTCCGGTTGCGTATTACTATTTCAGAGGACACATAACGGATAAAACGACATAGACAAGGACAATGACCATAAGATCTATTAGATCTGGAGAAAATGAAGCAATCTTGGGACAATGAAGCAATCTTGGGACAATGAACCAATCTTGGGACAATGAACCAATCTGGAGACAATGAACCAATCTGGAGACAATGATCCAATCTGGGGACAATGATCCAATCTTGGGACAATGAACCAATCTTGGGACAATGAACCAATCTGGAGACAATGAACCAATCTGGAGACAATGATCCAATCTGGGGACAATGATCCAATCTTGGGACAATGAACCAATCTGGGGACAATGAACCAATCTTGGACAATGAACCAATCTTGGGACAATGAACCAATCTGGAGACAATGAACCAATCTGGGGACAATGAACCAATCTGGGGACAATGCTCCAATCTGGGGATAATGAACCAATCTTGGGACAATGAACCAATCTGGGGACAATGCTCCAATCTGGAGACAATAATCCAATCTGGGGGCAATGAACCAATCTGGAGACAATGATCCAATCTGGGGACAATGAACCAATCTTGGGACAATGAACCAAACTTGGGACAATGAACCAAAACCGCTTGTTCAGATTTTATATTCCTTCAATTCAAGCCTATCACTTCTTTCATTATTCTATCATATAATTTTGTAGCGTGAAGGATATTGATATCTTATCTATTTCCAACTCCATATTCTCCACCGGAGAACTGAATTGCGATATCCTTATACGGACATAAGAAACCATTGTTCTAACTAAAAAAATAAATCGAGGGAGAAATATAAACAAAGAATATGCATTCGTATGGGAACCTTGAACAAATGCCAGGAGAAAGAAACAGGCGTTTCAATAGGGTAAGCGTCTTGTTTGTTTTATATTGCACAGGAAAAAGAATATTTCCATATGACATCTTGATGTCGACCATAAGTCTTCCATATGGTCTTTAATAACCTGAGAAATGTTGATAATATCATTAGAATACAGATATCTACACATGAAAAGTTTTAACCGAAAGTATTCTTTAGCTGAGTTATCTAACCCAACCCTCGCGAAATCGTTAAATTAGTTAAAGATCAATTGTTTAACCTAACGCGTGTAATGGACAAACAAGACTAAGGTGAATATCACATATCAATATATTTTCAGTAATGTAGAGCGTACACGCCGAATAATTGATATAAAACTGAAATATACAGCTGGTTCAGCCGTCTAGGACCCATCAGTGATGGTAAGTGCATTTAAATCAATTATCATATAAAATATAGCAAATATTGAAGGGAATACCTAAGTGGCGTTGACATAAACCACTGCTATTAGAAACGCAATTGTTTCCATCTAACTTGTCAGGATATATCGAATAAATTTTTATAAATTTGTAATTATTTCATTCTCCTGTGTATATTATAATTATATCTAAGGCCAGCTAGCCACAGCATTTCCATCTCTCAACGTTAGTACACGTGAGTGAATTGATTGTTGGACTCCAAGTCGATATTAAATGACCTGGCAACCCCATCAGGTAATGTTTGTAGATCACTGTGGGAAATGTCACAGGTCAGTACGGACACAAACACACACTACTGATACCCGTGTTAGATTTCACTCATTTGTTATTTTACCTTCGAGGTATCTCACTGAATGTCGCAAGAGGCGACTTATTGTGGGTCCATCTGGGCAACTGGACCGTGGGTAGTTTTCCCGATGTCCACTTTTTAAAGATTCTGGAGACCGACCCTAAAACTTACGCCTACTGTATCCTTCTGTGTTAGATTATAAAAGGCGACTTAATGTGAAAATGTCCGAATGAGAAGGAGGAGGAGCGTGGAAGGACCAGATAGGTTCTTGTATTTTCCCTAGTGTCATCCGTTTGCAAGGACATTTGTAGAGGTAAAATACAATGGTGCAAGGTCGAAAGCTTTACAACAAAAATCAGCTGAATTCAAATAAAAATATGCAATTATTCTGTGAATAATATTGTGACATACTTCAGTCCTCATCAAGGAGTAAATAATTTTTCGCGATAAGATAAAGGTTCAGGGACAACTTGACGGTCATATTACGACAGTCTGATTAAATACGCAACCTCATAAACCAGCATATTAATCGAACAGTGTGAAGGCCGAGAAATGACATCATCCAAAATGAAATTAGCACACGTTATATAATTCAAAGAATGACAAAGAGAAAATAACATTGACAGAGAATAAATTCAGGACTGGTTTTGCCAAGTTCCTCAAATCCTCTTTACAACATTTTTATAATCTTTTTATTGGCCCTTCCTAAGGCGAGAATCCTCTTGTGCCCATCAATGTTAAAGAAATTGCCTTACGGCTGAGCCACGCTTTTGTTGTCATGACGTAAAGACCTTCTTAATTGCCTGATTATGGTATGGTCTATGTAACATATTTAACCACGATGGTGGAAAAGCCCATGGATACTTTAGTTGTTTTCAAGTACTGTTCCCCACTCATCAGAATACTAGTATCGGGAGGTCACCATATTAGTCGTCTCTCGCGCACATGTACCAGGTGACAATTAATAGCTGTTGTGTCCCTGACATTACAGAGGTGATGAAAACAGGAAAACATGACAGAAATAAAAAGAAGCAACTCGGATACCAATGTGTCATGCAAGACATAATGAATAGGATCAGGTGTTCCTAAAGGTTAAGTGTCTTAGTATTTACCTACATCCTCCATACAAAGGAAATTTAGGTAATGTCATGTTTTCAACGTGAGAATCGAGACAGCGACAATTTCGTATCTTATTTATTGTTAATATATGGTTCATCTGATGACATAGAAACATAGGAACGGGGATGGAAACAAATCAGTGTTAGCGACTGGACAGTTACGCTGAAATGAAGGTCAATAGACAGCGACACTTGAAACCTTCCTGGATATGATGACCACTGATATTTGATAATCAGAGTTCATATTTGCTATGCAGAAAGTAAAAACATCACTAAATTTAGCTTTTTTCTCACTCTCTCTCATTTTTTCTTTCCCTGATTCTTGATTTTGAGACGAAAACAATGGAAATCCAGTTTATTTTTGTGATCTTATGTATTATTCTATATATATCAGCTGAGGTTAGTGTGATATAGCATCTTCGTTTGAAATAGAAAAAAAAAATCATTTGCATTTAGAAGAGTTGTCAATACAAATACACACAGTAGGTCCAACTCAAAGTCTGTCGTTAAACAATCTGGCGTTTGTAGGTCACTCGACACATGCCTATGTCAAATACACTGTACAGAATTGTACTACATTCTACCTGGTAGGCTAATAAGTCTTTATGCTAATGCACGTTCAGTGTGAATTCTGTGAAACACTGAATACCGGTCAGTCTTAACTGTGACCACTAATCCCTTCATCACCCTGAAAGACTAATCGGATATGCCTTTTGTTTAAACATAATACGTTGTAATGACAGTTAATGTTCTAATGTTTTGTTTGAAGTGTTAAGCCTGTCGTTAAAAGTGCTGATTAAACAGTTACACGACGGATGTACCGTTTGTGTATTTACACATATGATGTTTCGAATTTGCATGTACCTCCATGATGAAAAGTCACTTAAAGTTCTAAAATTGAGAACCACTTTTATCTGACACCATGATAAGGAACCGCATCATCAAAATAAAGACCCATTTAAAGTGCTGCTATACTGTATAGCCACTTTTTAAATTGCCACCTTCCTAAAGAGCCATACCATCAAAACAAGCATGCTGGGTATTGATAAAGCAGTGCATGTCCCTTACTGTCCCCCGCTTAAAATAGTAACAGTGATCTTGACCTTGACCCAAACCCCCTGTAACCTGAACTTGATCTATAGCTACTGATACTGACGTTATATACCAACTAATATACCGTGAAGCATGACTGAGAAAAGTGTGGAAAACTGAGTGGACGGACGGACGGACAGACAGTCGGCCGGGCAGGAAGCCTAAAGTCCCTCGGTTTCAAGAGACAAAAGGACGAAATGCCACCAAATTACATGTAAAGGAACAATGAAAGTCCTACCACTAATGGCTGCTGAAGTGCCATAGCATAGAAACGTCATTGAAACTGCCACAAAAATAAGGAAGAATAATTTTCATGTGCCTTAGAGCTGAGAGCAACATTACCAAATTAAAGACGTCTGGAAGATGTCATTTTCATGTGTCACCACCATAAAGAGTCATGTCATCAAAATAAAGAGATTCATTTTAAATTGCTGTCACGCTGAACACTCACGTACGATGCCGCCACATTGAAGAGCTGCTTTGAAACAACTTAACGTTCCTCCACATTGAAGTGGTACATCCTAGACAAGGTTGGATACCATATCAAGCCTCGTTATTCTGACAAAAAGCTAAAAGAATTTTTCGTTATTCTGACAAAAAGCTAACAGAATTTTTCGTTATTCTGACAAAAAGCTAACAGAAATTTAAAGGGGAGACAACTAAATAAAAATCAAATTTACAATCAAAATTAATGACAACACAAATCTCTGTAACGTGTACTAGTATTTGTATCATCATCATCTTGCTTAACAAGACGAAACAAAAACGCTAGATTCTGTAATCAACCATCGTCTTCTCTGTTTATCACGCGCCCAACATCAATAGCAAGCCATTTATGGATTATTAAGATGTATTGAATTATATTCACATGGATATTTAAAGTATACGATTGGTATGGATGTGCACATGATTTGGAAGACATTGACGGGTTGAACATTAGCGCGTTACCCTGCCAATAACTGTTCAGGAATTCACCCTTTCTGCGTTGACCACGTATAATAGTTGTCCTGCTCAGCCAAGCAGCAACAGGTCTAGTTTCATTCGAAGTGTACTCAGTTATTTGGCCTGTATGTTAGAACTATCATGAATACACTGTCGGCTGTTCAATGGTTTGAAAACGTGTACGATCATTTATAATCTTAGAGCTTTTTCAGTCGGAGATTGTCACTCAAAATAGTTGATCAATAATGATAAAGGCGCCGGTTCGCGGCTAAGTCACCCATACAAATTTACACACAACAACGCAATTCATAGCACTCCGCGGGGACACTAACGTCGACTATATACAATCTAAAGGATGCAATGACAAGTACGGCTATATAAACGATATACTAATATAAAGGGGGACATGTTCTGTTTACACCAAGGTTCACTCGGAACACAAAACTGTAGACCCAATGTTTGGTAAACGGCTGAAACGATCTCCGGCGTTGTTTTTCCTTTTTTCTTTTCATTTATCTAACTGATCGATATGAAATATGATCTTTTTAATCACTCGTGAACTTTTGTGTCATTTATCTATTTTGGCAGATCGATATTGATTTTATTTTTTCGACAAATATGATTTTTGTTGTATTGAATTTCTTAGATGTCTTTGTCGTTCGATATATTTTAATCGTCCCTGTATTCTGTCATGAACATTTTTTTTCTTCAAAATCTCAAATATGTGGTGCAAAGTTGAAAAGGGTAGGAGAGAATCTTTTCGAAAATTCTGTAAAAGATCAAACAGGGGTTGGACGCAATTGTAGATAAATGAATCATGTTTATATTTCGAACGCCATGAAGAGGAGAAATGAAACCTACCTTAGTTGCTAAAATACTTTTGTTTATTTCTGAAAGGCTATGAAAGACTTCGGGAGATTACGAAGGTTTGTCAAAAGCCGTCTGCTGAAGCGGATGGTAATTGAACAGAGCGTTGCATTATTAAGTGTTTTTTATTGTTCTTTTAAAATAAATGTATTGTTTAAATCCACATGATTGTACTCGATTCGTATTACTTACATGAACGACAATAAAGAACTAGAACTTCGGTTGTTTGAATTACGTGGGACTTGGAAGCCGACGACATCAGAAAAACACATGATTTGACATGTAATTTTCTTTTGACAAAGGATTTTAAATACGTACGCTGTTGTGGAAAGGGTTTTGGCGTATAAACCAAACATAATATATGAATTATAGATAGGATTAGTATTAGCGAAATAAATGATTCCTAAAATATGATTAATTCATAGTTTGGAGTTGTACACACCGATATATCACAGCAATATAGCTATCTCAAAACGGTTCGCAATTTATTATTTGATGTTGTTGGACATTTAGCAACCAACAAATCTCCGTCTCAACTCCCTGTGGTATTCAGCCGGAGCTGCCATTTCGCCAATTTCACACATTTCTTGCACTGCCCTACAACGTACGTATTTAGAGCGGAGTCGACTGAAACACATTGGAGCAAAGTATCTTGTTCAACACAGCGCTCGCGCCGGGACTCGAACTAGCGACCCTTTGGTTACGTTGCGTCCTACCGCCAGACCACCATGCCTAAGTACATTTCGAATTACATAATATAATATAATATAAATAATGTATTTCAAAACTCTCAGGGTCTTTAGGCATAAATATGCGTATTTGCTTAACCGGGATGTCCATTTTTGTTTCTACCATTTCGTTATTCAATAACAATTTTAACAATTTAATTTGGGAGGGGTAGTCTTGTTTTTTAACCTTACGAGAACTACTACCTGTACCAGTATAATGTAGTCTAGACATGAGTCATCGCCAGATTTGTACATGTATATCAGTGCGTGACCGTTTCTTGGGTCAGTAGTCTGGTCATGATCATAGGGATTCCCCAATACGTGTAATCAAGAAAATAATTATTTAAGGCGATTACATACCTAATGAAAAGGTATACGGTTTTGTTGCGCTGACAGGCCGGTACACGTGTTATACTAGTACAGCCAGCTAGTATTGAACTACCTGTGGTATTGGGCAAAACAATTGTATAACAATGCTTGGCTGTTGTTTACACACACATACCAGCGATTATCCTAACAACAGAATTCGAAACGAAATTCTCACCCTTTTTAATGTTCAAGCAAAAATAACAAAAGACTATACTTGTGGTAGTCAGTAACTAGAATGGGACCACTTTAAGGTTTAAAAGTAGGGTTTAAAATTTTCAGGAAAGCCTGGTCAACTTGTTTGGTTACATTGGAAATATATTAGGTAGGTCTAACGTTCGGATGGGGGTTGGAAGGGGCAATTGAACATCTTCTCCCACAAAAAGAACGTGTATACTCTGCACACTTTTTATTTTTAATAAATTATTTTCAAATTAGATAATATTTGGAAAGACATTTTCTGTATCATTCACTTTTCAACTCTTTTCTGGAGAAATATCTTAATATGCTGTCAGACAAGAACGAACGCTCGCATGTGTTTACTGCGTGTCCAAGCAATAAATCAATAAAAAAATTATCCATGTAAGAATGTTATCAATGAAAAAAATATACATATAATACAGAATATTTCTTCCATTGCTTACCTTTATCAGACACCACTTTCCTCCTATGTTTACCTGTAATTAATTAGCATAGGTATATCACGTCCCAAGTATATGTTGACCGAATGGACTGTCGTGGTATGTGCCGGGTATATGAACCACACGTGGTACACCGCGGCTCTCAACGCTAGTGTTGCTTCAACATGACTCGGCGTGTGTCGTTAAGGTGAAAGTAGGTCAATGCCAACTCGTAATTATAAATGCAAATATATATATATATATATATATCTGAATGTGTTTCACTCCTCACCCTATAACTCAATTTATATATAGATCACACACACACACATGTGTATTTATGTTCCAACACGTTGAAGAATACATACACATGTACGTTGTACATCGGCGCGGTATAACACACATGAAACTCTCACCCACGTGTTCGTCAGATCCGTACGGACCTTTACATATCGCTGTCTGCTAGACCTGTACTTTAAATGATCAACTCGAGTGAAAATAAGGACAAGATTTGATAGAGGTAAATACAGGTATAGTGACTTACTAGCTGACCCCACGTGATCGGGGTCTTTCTCTCCTCTAGCTGACGTATGTACGTGGTACCAGTGCTGGAGGTTGATACAGTGATGCGCCGCGTGGGTGTTGACATAAATTGGGTGTAACCAACACCTGACAGGCGGCTCGAATAACTAGCGTTGATATGAGGTCAAACAATATCACGCCACTTGATACCATACACATACAATTTCTATAATACAAAACTGCACCTTAAATCACCTGATCACGTGACTGGACTTACCCCAGTGACAGGAAATCTTCAAAAACAGATATCGTTCTTTAAAATAAAAATATCTTACACACTACACCACAATACAATTACATCTACCAGAATGATTGGACAACAAGCTATACGCTTATATTGATTCGATCTATTTCCTTCCTACTCTGGAAAGTGTTATCTCGTATGGCACACATGCTTAATATGATTGCCTATTCCGGAGGATCCATGTGATTAACTTTGCTCTTTTCATTTATTATTAATATGTCCTGTTGTTTTTACATCCCTAACTTCCCTTGTTTGTAAATCACTGTAAATCCGGCATAATTGCTAATTTCAATTTCTTAAATATGTTTGGTATGACCAAGTCACCCAGCAGAGAAATGATGGAACTTGTGCACAGGAACTTGGCACGGATTTCAAACTCACGGTCCATATAATGATATACAGCGTATACAATTTGTATATATGTATTACACGAATTCCCAACTCAAGATCCATATATGCATGTTTTGTAGATATATTTAAGCATTAGCGCGCTTCATGTTGAATTTGCATCTGTCCAGTTGGCATTCATATTGACTAGTTGGCAGTTCATAAGCTGGTGGTTTGGTTTGGTTTGTTTTTGTTTAACGTCCTATTAACAGCCAGGGTCATTTAAGGACGTGCCAGGTTTTGGAGGTGGAGGAAAGCCGGAGTACCCGGAGAAAAACCACCGGCCTACGGTCAGTACCTGGCAACTGTCCCACGTAGGTTTCGAACTCGCAACCCAGAGGTGGAGGGCTAGTGTTAAAGTGTCGGGACACCTTAACCACTCGGCCACCGCGGCCCCATAAGCTGGTGAACTCGCAACTGAATTGGTAGGGTTATATAGTGGCAGTGCCATACAATGGTAAATATAGTATAATACATACATATGTATATGCATGGACCATGGGTTTGGAACTGTATTCATAAAATGGTCATTAGACCTGGAGAGAATGGGCTTGTATCCAGTATACTCTAACACAATACTTATATATCGTTGAACCGTTATGCTTGTATGTGTATTGCCACCAAATTGCTTATGTTATCATGATTGTGCAATACAATTTTTAGTTGGATTAAAAGTGCACGATCAAATCACATGGACAATGGTTTAATGTACGTGGATATACCGAATGTGACATATATATTCGAGATTTGAGATGCTGTGATTGATACTTTGCGGGAGTTTGCATTTTGGTATCTGTGCGTAGTGTACGAGAATACCAGCTGGGCTTCAGGTGTGAAACTTATCAACGAGTGACGTAACATTATATTCGTGCTGCTAACAATATTATCTAAGCTTATTGATGTAAACACATATAAATCCCTTTCTGGATCGAGGGAATCGGAGACGGACCTTTCTGCGGGGATTTTGATAAATTCGAGTTAAGCTTATACATTGTACAAAAGTATGGCCCTAATTAACTGTCCATAGAACATGGCAAATAAAACTGGGGGATTTATATTTTTGATTTCGTAGAGATCTGTCCAGTTCCTTAAGTTTTTAACTCTGGGGAGATAGCCGATAGTAATAACATATAGAATGCAAAACGATGGTTCTTTACAAAAAACTGTGGGACTTGAACAAGTCTAACCCACAGATTTAAAGAACTTATATTTACGCAAACCGCGTCTGTCAATAGAATATTGGTGATTCAGAAAGTAAACAAAAGTTCAATAACGTGGGACACGTATGTGCAATCTTATAGACAGATCGAAGACAGAAAGGTTGGGCGTGGACAGTGTCTATACTTGTATATTTACACACAAGTCTCACATTTTTAGATTCTCGATTGACTAATTTGACGTGTATGAACGCACAGACAGGATTGTACCGAACTACAATGACAATGCTTGTATTGGCGATTAACAGGTTGGCATTTAAATTTGAAATATGTGAATCTATTCACTCGGGAGGGAAAACATGCATTTTGAAAGAAATTATTAAAATATATATATATATATAATTGTAGAGCACCAAGCTGTCAAATTGTACTGTTGTCAGCTTAAACTTGTTCTGAACCAAATTGCTTTTTTTTCTTCTCTTTATTTCTCTCTCGTCTTTCGTGTGTTCTTTTTCAATCTTCATGTATATATATATATACCTAAGGACATAATATACTAGTACATTATGTACACGTTTATCACACGTCAAAATTAATATAAAATGGCAGAATAATCTAGATAATTAGTTTGTGTTGATAAATGGCCTTAGTTAATCATCGTTATCAGACTGTATGGACGTATTGACACTCGGAACATAATAGTAGCTCGGTGGATTTACAAACACAGTGTGTAAACAATATAACGACACATTAACG
The DNA here is from genome assembly GCF_902652985.1 of Pecten maximus. NCBI lineage: Eukaryota > Metazoa > Mollusca > Bivalvia > Pectinida > Pectinidae > Pecten > Pecten maximus. Next base: position 41,520,791 of record NC_047018.1, read on the forward strand.
AACCCTTTTCTGAGCTACACTCACTCCTTAGATATCTCGAACTACAGCAAGTCTACAACTAAAATGTATAAATATACTACCAATACAAGCAGTGGCTTACTTTTTGCGGTGAATGCGTATGTGTGTTTTGGGAGGCTGCGGTATGTTCGTGTAAATTCTCCTTGTGATAGGCCGGACCTTTGCCGATTTATAGTGCTATCTCACTGAAGTATACTTCATGAAGTATTGAAGACAACCAGTAGGACACCCACCCGGTCACATTTTACTGACAACGGGTGAACCAGTCGTCTCACTAACAAAATGCTGAGCGCTAAGCAGGAGTAGCAACTTTCATTTTTAAAGACTCTGGTAAAACCCAAAGCCGTCATCACAGGGGCTAACACACAGCTGAAGGCAAAACATGAGGCATTTTCCGATAGCAGTAGAAATCTACCATAAACATTAAAACAATACTAATGACAATAAATAAAATACGTACTTGTTATACGTCATACTCCTGTTGATGAATGGATTCCTTCCAGTTGTTAGTATCCGATATCGTAAACAGCTGAACCATTTTAATATCAACTCATCAATGCAGTGTATGTGTTTACTTAACTGTCGATATCTGAGTCAAGGATGAATGTTGCCGAACCTCGCTATATCCAGACACGTTTATATCACATGATCGACCTGTTATCACAATGCCCTTGAAACATTTTTCCATATACAAAATGTGTGTCACTTGTACGATATACTGTACTAGTATCTTTTTTAATAGCTGCGCCAGTCAGATATATGTCGATTGTGACGTCATACATGTGATATTGACAGTGACGTTACGTCATGAATTTAAAATGGCGCCACAAAAGGCTGCATCTATTTGATTTTGTCCTGCACATTTTGACTTAAACACCTGTCAAATATGTGTTCTTAGTTGTGTGATATAATGTAACTAAAATTATTTATGAATACTCATTAAATATAAGAATAATAATCCAAAGACTCATTTCATGAAATTTCAAATGAAATAAAAACTCATTTTAGATTCCATATAATATGAACCTCCAAACTTTAGAAGCTGTGATTGGCTGTAATATGATAATACCTAGCGGAGCTGTGCATGGATGTACGTTTAATAATACGTAGGGGAGATGTGATTGGCTGTAAGTTTAATTACACATAGCGGACCTGTGATTGGTTGTAAGTTTAACAATACCTAGCGAAGCTGTGATTGGCTGTAAGTTTAATAATACCTAGGGGAGCTGTGATTAGCTGAACGTTTAATAATACCTAGCGGAACTGTGATTGGCTGTACGTTTGATTATACCTAGTAGAGTTGTGATTGGCCTTTAAAAAATCGTCATTGATTATGCACAGCCCATAAAATGAACCTCTTTGTGACGAATATCATGACGTCAAAGATAAGGAATCAAGATGTCGCAGCTTTCGATTCAATAAAAAACCACACACACACATTCTCCCCAGAGACATGTCATTAACATTTTTTTATGGAATTCGTTTATAACATAACGTGCCCGTTCTGTCATGTCATACGGCCATGTCATAAATATCACAAGACACGTGTAATAACAGTATTGTGACGTCATAATAAACATGTTACGTCGCATGATTGTTTGGGTAGACGGAAACGTCCCATCCGAAATGTATTAAACTTGTTCAATAATTTGAACATATCAAATTGGTGAACTCGTTTAATAAATTCCATTTGAATTACCTCGTATCCTCTATATCCAAAACATGAGCTTGATGAATTTTGGCAATATATATTTAAAGGAGCATTCCTTCGTTTAAATTAAGTTTAGTTTGTCAAAATTAAACTTTTTGGAAAATATGATTTTTTCCAAATAGCAAAAGTTATAATCTTAACATTAATAAGGCAGTTTTACTCTCAAGATAAACCAAAGTTCTTCAAGTATAAAGTCCTGAAAATTCTTAATTCGACCCGAAGTATCACTAATTATCGCAAAGACATAGGGTACTTGGATACGATAAGCCTTTTTCCTGTACATTTCGGCGTTAATTTCATTACCTGTAGGCACAAACACTCATATAATCATCGTTCGGACATAGATTTCATCAATAGAAATTGTGCATGTTTCTGACGTCCGAACGAAGAATGCCCCTTTAACTCCCCCTCGTTAAACTATCATGTGACCTCATTCAATATCCTCTACATCACACGTCTGTATTCGCTATGCACTGTTTACTTCGGACAGTGCGGCTCCATCTTCATCACCAAAGTCTCTTCTATGACTTCTACCAACAAATACCACATACACATATCTATATATGTTAAACTTTCTTTCTCTTAGATCTGCATGTGCATTTCAAAGTACCAGAACGAATGTGCTTTCCAACAGTTAGTGCAACGTTCTAGAACAAAAAAAAAATCCCATAACGTGCTAATTTTATTGAAGGAAGACATTTTGGTAAAATGACAACGTCCCATCATTATTTTTTTCTTCGATTAAAATTACTCTTTGTCGGCGATGTAATATCTATGCTAAGCAGCGTTCGTTAAAATGACCCATGTCGTACACAAGAAATGAATTAAAATGCATGTACATGTACAAAGACGTCATAGAACTGTTTCAATAATTGACACGTTTTATTTAAAGATACAAAGCTACATAAACCCGTTGGCTGGGTAACGACGTATTTATCGAATTCATGACGTCACGTCTACGAATCGACGTGGATTAGATGACCGGCAAATGTACTATACCCAGCAGGCAATACTGCAGTGTCTGCGCTACCAAAATGGCGAACCCAGACATGCTGACCCTCTGCACACCCTACGATGGCTACCTGTGTGCCCTGGTCATAACCGTAAATGGTCGAATGGAGTCTAGCTACCCTTGATCCTTCCTGGACAATCTCCGCGTCCAGGTTCTTGTTGTCACCATCGGAAACAATAGTTGCAGCAAATTCGTACAACCCGCTGTTGGAAAGACATTTAAGTATTAATCGATCAGTCACTCAAAAGGGAAATATACTGGTATTCGGATTTGATGTTAAACGGAAATAAATACATACATATTCCAAGTTATCTTCATGTTAACTTAACTCGATTACATTCACGACTCTAGATCACATGGTTATAGAATGATATAAATCATCTGGATGGTTATAAATCCAGGAAAAGATATTAGAAACAAAAAGAGTTTTTTTTTTTATTGTTAAAATCCTTCGTTATCTCAATTAGATATTAATAAACAAAAAATGACGATGGCGGTCGGTCGGTCATACACCTGAGAACTTGAAATAAAGGTCTCGGAATGTAACTGATAGGGACAGCTAACAACTAAGCCGCATGATAAGCGTTGTGATTTCGGTTTTTCTATTGTTAACTTTCCATTTCTAGGCTGTAACATCCGTGCTTCCCGAAACATGTCTCAGTTGATAAACAAGGAACTGTTCCCAATATCACGATTACCATTGACACTTAGGTTGATGAAGACCATTTTGCTCATTGAAAACTATGATTTCCTTTGCGATATTAAGTTAGATGTGTTCATTTCTAGTGTATATGTCTGCTGGTTGTGCTGTCATCATTTCGGCCTTCGTATTTTCGAAGGTAAACATTATAGGAAAAGTATAGTCTGTTTCATAATCGTCTAAGATTAAAAATTATAGAAAAAATATAGTCTGTTTCTTAATCATTAAAGGCAAAAAAAAGCAAAAAAAAAAGAAAGGCAAAAAAAAAACAAAAAACAAAAAACACAAACAAACAAACATTTGTCCGTTTCTTAATTAACACAATACAATAATCCGTTTTGGTAAGCCCGCGAAATTCTAACCATGAACAAAGAGGGAATGGACAGTATCCATACAGACAAAGTTGTACTCCATTAAATGTATACTTTACAAAATGAAACATGAGTAGTAACTAATCCTGTTTACTTACCTGTAGGGACACATAAACATGCCTGTGGTGGGATCGTACGCTTGTCCAACATTGGTCAGTACCTGGTCAAATACGATGGCCTGGCGGTCGTTGAGGTGACCAACATTTTGGTTAAGCCTCGCGGTGAATCCAATTTTTTGGTCAGAGGCCTTCGATTCAATAAAAAAACCACACACACACAATCTCCCCAGAGACATGTCATTAACATTTTTTTATGGAATTCGTTTATAACATAACGTGCCCGTTCTGTCATGTCATACGGCCATGTCATAAATATCACAAGACACGTGTAATAACAGTATTGTGACGTCATAATAAACATGTTACGTCGCATGATTGTTTGGGTAGACGGAAACGTCCCATCCGAAATGTATTAAACTTGTTCAATAATTTGAACATATCAAATTGGTGAACTCGTTTAATAAATTCCATTTGAATTACCTCGCATCCTCTATATCCAAAACATGAGCTTGATGAATTTTGGCAATATATATTTAAAGGAGCATTCCTTCGTTTAAATTAAGTTTAGTTCGTCAAAATTAAACTTTTTGGAAAATATAATTTTTTCCAAATAGCAAAAGTTATAATCTTAACATTAATAAGGCAGTTTTACTCTCAAGATAAACCAAAGTTCTTCAAGCATTAAGTCCTGAAAATTCTTAATTCGACCCGAAGTATCACTAATTATCGCAAAGACATAGGGTACTTGAATACGATAATCCGTCTTCGTGTACATTTCGGCGTTAATTTCATTACCTGTAGGCACAAACACTCATATAATCATCGTTCGGACATAGATTTCATCAATAGAAATTGTGCATGTTTCTGACGTCCGAACGAAGGAATGCCCCTTTAACTGCCCATCTGTGACCTCATTCAATATCCTCTACATCACACTTCTGTATTCGCTATGCACTGTTTACTTCGAACAGTGCGGTTCCATCTCCATCACCAAAGTCTCTCCTATGACCTCTACCAACAAATACCACATACACATATCTATATATGTTAAACTTTCTTTCTCTTAGATCTGCATGTGCATTTCAAAGTACCAAGACGAATGTGCTTTCCAACAGTTAGTGCAACGTTCTAGAAGAAAAAAAAATCCCATAACGTGCTAATTTTATTGAAGGAAGACATTTTGGTAAAAATGACAACGTCCCATCATTATTTTTTTCTTCGATTAAAATTACTCTTTGTCGGCGATGTAATATCTATGCTAAGCAGCGTTCGTTAAAATGACCCATGTCGTACACAAGAAATGAATTAAAATGCATGTACATGTACAAAGACGTCATAGAACTGTTTCAATAATTGACACGTTTTATTTAAAGATACAAAGCTACATAAACCCGTTGGCTGGGTAACGACGTATTCATCGAATTCATGACGTCACGTCTACGAATCGACGTGGATTAGATGACCGGCAAATGTACTATACCCAGCAGGCAATACTGCAGTGTCTGCGCTACCAAAATGGCGAACCCAGACATGCTGACCCTCTGCACACCCTACGATGGCTACCTGTGTGCCCTGGTCATAACCGTAAATGGTCGAATGGAGTCTAGCTACCCTTGATCCTTCCTGGACAATCTCCGCGTCCAGATTCTTGTTGTCACCATCGGAAACAATAGTTGCAGCAAATTCGTACAGCCCGCTGTTAGAAAGACATTTAAGTATTAATGGAACAGTCACTCAAAAGGGAAATATACTTGTATTCGGATTTGATGTTAAACGGAAATAAATACATACATATTCCAAGTGACCTTCATGTTAACTTAACTCGATTACATTCACGACTCTAGATCACATGGTTATAGAATGATATAAATCATCTGGATGGTTATAAATCCAGGAAAAGATATTAGAAACAATTTTTTTTTAAATTGTTGAAATCCTTCATTATCACCATTCGATATTAATAAACAAAAATGACGATGGCGGTCGGTCATGCACTGGAGAACTTGACATAACGGACTCGGAATGAAACTGATAGGGACAGCTTACAACTAGGCCGCATGATAAGCGTTGTGGTTTCAGTTTTCCTATTGTTAAGTTTCCATTTATAGGCTGTAACATCCTAGCTTCCCCAAACATGTCTCAGTTGATAAACAAGGAACTGTTCCCAATATCACAATTACCCTTGACATTGAGGTTGATGAAGACCATTATACTCATTGAAAACTATGATTTCCTTTGCGATATTAAGTTAGATGTGTTCATTTCTAGTGTATATGTCTGCTGGTTTTGCTGTCACCATTTCGGCCCTCGTATTGCTGAAGGTAAAAAGTATAGGAAAAGTATAGTCTGTTTCATAATCGTCGAAGATTGAAAATAATAGAACAAAATATAGTCTGTTTCATAACCATCGATGGCAAAAAAAAGCAAACAAAAAAGAAAGGCAAAAAAAAAACAAAAAACAAAAAACACAAACAAACAAACATTTGTCCGTTTCTTAATTAACACAATACAATAATCCGTTTTGGTAAGCCCGCGAAATTCTAACCATGAACAAAGAGGGAATGGACAGTATCCATGCAGTTTTACTTCATTAAATGTATACTTTACAAAATGAAAAGTAGTAACTAATCCTGTTTACTTACCTGTAGGGACACATAAACATGCCTGTGGTGGGATCGTACGCTTGTCCAACATTGGTCAGTACCTGGTCAAATACGATGGCCTGGCGGTCGTTGAGGTGACCAACATTTTGGTTAAGCCTCGCGGTGAATCCAATTTTTTGGTCAGAGGCCTGGCGTCTGGCTGAAAATTAAAGGAAATTACGAGAAACTAACTAGCACATCTCGCGAGTGATACTGTACCATTAACTTTATATGTTTTTATGAGTTGGTTTAGATAGGCTGGAAGAGTGCATTTACTTGTCATAGAGAATAAATATCTTTAATCTTAATACAACCAGACTTGTCAAGTATCTGAAGAACTTAACGCGGTACCCGTATAGTGGGAAATTTAAAAACATTTTCAATGAAACAAATTAAAGAATATTCCCTTATTTCAATCTCATTCGCACGAAATAGTTCTAAAACTACGTTTTGATAAAACAAGTAAAAAAGTATTATTTATGTAAAGTGTTCCAAGACATTGTACTGGTTCAACAAAAATTAATACCGAGATGATAATCACGAGTAACAAATTAGCATACTTCGGGATGTTTCCCTGCAAAAATGTACAGGAAAAAGGTTAAATACATATAAAGGGAGACAACTGCGATTTACTTAAGAGTACGCAATCAATGATGATGATTACGCCCAAAAGCATATAGCACTGTCGTATGTATATATTTGTTATTTATGTTTGTGTGGCGTTTTTGTTGTCTCTCACGCGCAAACGTACTTATGTATTTAACCGGTTAAGTGAGAGTTCATGGATGGACGCACAGTTAACGTTCTCGAGCTATTACTGACGGATAGTTTTCTCTATTTACACTGCGTTAACAATATGTGAGCCATTCTTCAGACACAGTAACGGACTGCGGTAAGTCTATCTTTATATAACTGTGTCTGTCTTACTGTTACCTTGGTCCATTTCTTAGTAAACTTGGGTAAATACTCGTAAGAACGTGCGCCTCAAAGATGCGTAGTATAGGTACTATTATCTAGTATGCTAATTAGTGAAGCTATTTTCAAATATTGGCTTATTTGCTAAGAATATCCTGATTGGCGCTATATGAATGTATTTTTACAGTTATTATCACTTATACTTATGTCATAACTATAAAGAGCACTCAGGCGAGATGGTATGCATTTTGAAAAGTATGGAAGCCGTGAGTGGACATATACTGTTTCGTTTATCGTTTGCAAGATAATTATCAGGATGTTCTGAGGCCGCACGAAGTCGTTGGTAATGGTACAATGTGTTTTGGTTATATTCAATAGTAATTTAGCTAATAGATAATTATCCAGTTTTATGTATTAAATGAAAGTGATGTGCAGATTTGTCTGGGAAAGAACAGGGAACACACAATCGAACCCGGGTCTCCGGCGTGATAAGCCTCGGCTCTACCTCTTAAGCCAAAGAGTGACAGACCTATTTAACACTATTTTTTAACACTATGTACAAGCCACACCGATCCGTTCCTTGTACACTTGTATGGAAGTATTTGACAACTTTCGTTATTGTTCTTTAAGTTCCATGTGACGGCCACACCATCCATCAAAAGTCAACCAAGACCCTGGTCAGTGTGTAAGGAGTGCCAGCTCTAGGACAATCAGACAGGAAGGGAAACCAATACACAGCTTACAGAGCGCCAGGACAGGTCAAGAGGTGGACATTGAAGGTAACATGCATGGATTGCGTCTTTAAGACGAAAGTATTGTCGTGATTGTTATGATCTGTAGACAACAACAGCTGTATACTCTATAATGATTTGACATGATTTACTACTGAACTATCCTATGTGGATAACCGACTGCGGTTTGGAAATCACGACACGTAGACCAGCGTAGTCTACAGTTACGCAGCAAGTTTGATTATGTGAGGGGTTTATACAGCGACAACTTACTTTTGGGCAGAGCCTTATTTAACTTTGTGTGAATCTGGGTAGAAGTGAGAGTAAATTATTAATTTGAAACAAAATGTTGTTTCTCATATAACTACATCTGTCCCTTCTTTAGATTAGTAAAGTTAGTGACTGCATTCATACCACCGTAAACGCAGTGAAAAAAGGCTCATCGGATTAATAAGCGCGGGAATCGGTAACATAATCATGACGTCGTCTCTTTGTGACGTTACAAAACGTCAATTAGACGGCGCCATTTTGAAAGGACTGATGAACGCAATTTTAGCGTTTTCTCCTGTTACCCGATGGTCCCTGTACAAAGAGCAAACCTCAAGTAAATATTTTGCCAAAAACCAAACTGGATATTGCGGAAATTGGTGCACATTTAACTTCTCCACGAGGTTGGCTAACAACAAATGGCTGAAGCGTACAGCTCCTATAAAACATTCGACCACGTCACTAACTACTAAATCTGTGTCAATCCGAGACGGAAATTGTGGATTTTGAATATATCAACTATTGAAATCGCAAAAGGCATTAAACAAGCATGTTGAGGTATTTCTTTTAATTTTGTTAACAATACTGGTATCTTTACGTAGATTCATTAAAAACAAATTATCTTAGCAACCACACCTATCGTACTTACCAACATCGCAGCCCATCCCAACAGTTACTTTCTTCCTACGGTATTTCAACGATTTTTCTGTATATTAGTTCATTAACCGGTAATGATATTATAATGATGTATACCAGTATACCGATATACATGTTTAACAAAATTGACATCATAAATATCTATACATATACCGAATGTGAGATTAAAAGTTATATGCATGCTGACGATATCGGAAAATGATGAATATGATAATAGATAAAGCTTGACTCACTAATGGTGTCTTTAAGTTCTCGAACTGACATTTCCTTGGTTCGGAGTTGGGCAGTCAACGATTGAATTTCACGTGCCTGTTGCCCAACAAAAGCTTCAGCTTGTCGCCATTCATTTTCAAGATTGCCTAGAAAAAAATACACGTATTGTAACAAAAGTCAAACTTATGCTTTCATGTATTCGAACTGCATTGTTGCAAAAAAAAAAAAAAAGAAAGAAAGAAAGAAAGAAAAAGCCAAATAAATAATGTTAAAAGTAGTTTAGATATATTAGTAATGGAACTGTCGCATCTCTCCTTTCCGAATTTTGACATTTATTTGAAGTTACATATCGACAAAATATCTTTAAAAATATGAAACAAACTACTGTTATCAACTAAAAAACATTAATTAGAATATACTAGTGCTTTATGAAAAAACACGTACCTAGGCGCTGAGACAAGTCTAATTGACTGCAACTGACTGTGGACAGAATTGTCACAACTCCGAACGCGATTGAAGCCTGCATGATGATACCTGTTCGAGTAGCGTTGTGGGTCAGTCTAGTGATCAGATGATAAGTAAACGGAGCACGTGCTCTGTCCACTGATAAGAGACGCATAACAATCTGGTGTTATTCCTGTCTCGTTGTCTTTACCACACCTGAACTGTCCACCAGAAGAATGAAGTTGTTTCTTTGCGTCATCGTTCTTGCACTGAGTGCTGTGGGCCACTGCCAGTCTTTCGAAAGCAGGGTAGGTAAGTTCTTCGACTTTATACATTTTATTGAAATTAAGTAGCCTTTTAATAGTATGAATTCTAAATTAGAATAAATTATTCATTCTCAAAAGAACATATCATTCGTAGATGAAAAGTTCAGAATAAGCGGAAATGACCAAGGTCAAATTGATAGCCTGCCGGTTAAGCAAGACTATCAAATACATGAATGAAATTCACTCTGGTGCCTAGTACATGTATCGATTGATATAAATACCCATGTCCCTTTCTGAACGCGTTATTCTCTTTGTAGATGGAAGTTTTTCAAATTTAGTGTTTATATAGGTTTTCTCCATAGAACTGTAAGTACATAATGTTAACTTCCCAAAAATCTCACAAATGTGAGGATAAAAAATGAATACGCATTATAAAATGTCTCTTAAACATGAAAACCTTGACCAATTTATATTTCTATTGCACGTTCTCGGATTTGCATCTTCTGTTATTTTCCAGTCACCTGAAAATTTCATCCTCAACCTTCATAAATTGGCCAACTATTCTTTAACATATATATTCTGTTGTTGATTATCAATAAGTCATTTTTCTTTAGATGCACTGGAGCGGATGCTCTTGAAGGTTAAAACAAAAACCGGACACCAGAGCAACGTCATAGCAAATCTTAAAAAACAGCTCGAGACAGTCGCACGCTCGGAGGATACCCTAAAGAATGCCTTAACAGGTAAGATTTTTTTTTCATCACTTTTACTCACAAGAATAACATTGAATATAATTTATAAAACCTGTCAGCCACATCAAAAACAAGTGAATCAGTTTTATAAGATTTCTACTTTTATGTAATTCGGTAATTATGCTTGCAATATCCGGAACTTCAACGACATTTTTGTCATGAAAAAATATTTTGGTGAGAAGAGAGGTAGAAAGTTTTATTTACAATTGTTGTATTAGAATGCATGTATAATGAACTATATAATGATATTCAATGTGATTTGTCGTTTTCTTTTCTCTCAAGGGAACATATTTCAAGTGAAAATCAAAACCTAATGCAACAATGCTGTCATGCTATTTATATTCTCTCAAAATCAAACCAAAGAACAAATGTTGTATAAATTCAGTTCTGAGACATTCCAAACAACTACCGGGCCTCTTATCGTAGCATTTGTCCCTAACACCATCACAGCGTCCTCAATACTCCAGGAGTTACGAAGAAAGTACTCCTAGGGTATCGAGGATGGCATCTCTGAAGAGTCATCGAATAGAGAAACAGTTGTGTAATAAAACTTTATGCTGGATAGATCTAGTCGACATAATTTGTATATTTCATCCATTTATTTGAAGTAAATCCATGTAACTGTTCACTATTGTACAATAACAAAGCCTTTGTGACATATACATACTATAGGCTCCTTCTTGTTTTACAGTTGACAAGCGACAAGCCGCTCAACCTGTTGTTGCTTTCATGGCAACTCGACAAGCAAACCTCACTCATTTATCTCGGCACCAGACCATTGTGTTTGAGGATGCCAGTGTCAATGTACATCATGCTTACAACAACAATACCGGGGTGTTTACATGTCCCTTTACTGGACTCTACGAGTTTGCTACTACGATCGTGTCAGCAGGGGAGCAACGTAATCTCAATTTCGAGGTAAATTTGCTTTAATGTAAATGTATAAACGTATTCAATAATACATCTTTTTGCACAATTTTGATCAAAATACACAAATGCACAAATAATTTGACATTAGATAAAACACATTGTTGGGTGGGTGACAGCAGGCATCAAGAAGGAATATAAATGGTATACTTGAAACATCTTTGATTTTTCCATGAGTCGAGATCAAATTCAAACGAAGAAGATATTCATCCGCTTTACAAATGACGTCACGTTTCAGATCATTCATTGATATGGTATTGTAATTTTGATCCACATTTAATATTTAAAAATGTCCTTCCTGATATAAGGTCCAGGTAATGAACCTTTTATATTTGTTCTTCATGGAAACATTAATACATCAATATTTAAAAATGTCCTTCATGATATTAGGTCCAGATAATGAACCTATGTGATTTGTTTTTCGTGGAAACATTAATACAAAAGGGCGAATTACATGATATCTTTTAACGTAGCACATTGATTTTGTAGATGATGATAGATACTATGCGAATCGCATACGTCCATGCCACTTTATACGAGTACGACATGGGCACACAGGTTGCCGTCGCCCACTGTAACCAAGGCCAGCACGTGTTCCTCAGACAGGACAAGGGTTCTTTCGGACTTCCGGGCGGATTCTGTACATTCTCCGGACATCTTATTTCTATGTTATAGTTTCTGGAAATAAAAAGAAAAGAAATCTATCCTTTGTAACCTGTTTCTTATATTATTTCAGATTGTTTTAATGTGAATAATAAGGTAAAATTTATATATATGCCCTAGCACTATTCAGTAATTTGTGGATGTGAGAATGGTAAAGTTTTACCCTTTGATTTAACTCTGAAAGATGCTCACCAAAATATAATAAGATGTAACGATACTATTGTGTTAACATGACTTAATCAGTTTATAGACTATTTCATATATATCGCCAAAGTCTTGCTTAACAAATATTGGTAGCACTACGAAATTTGCTGTTTTAAAACGGATTGAAGTGTTGCTTTTATTTTACATTACATATAAACATATACTTCCAAAGAAGATCATGCAACATGAAATAAAATCCTCAATAATAATATTGAGAATTGTCAGACATGCGAACTAATGTTTATAGATAAAGCGCCGTTCAAATATAAGAATTTTCGTACGAAGTATACATATGTGTGTAATTATTTTGGTACAGCTTTCCAATATCTGTATAATATTTATTCATAATTTTTTTGAATATTGTATTTCATACTTTTGGAACATTCGATGACATATACTACCTGTAGATATTCCGGCCTTTTTTGGGCAATTCTCTTACTGACAAAATATGCCCAGTCCAATTTAATTTTGCTTTCAACAAATATCTATTTTCGGTGTGGAAGTTCTGACATTAGACTTCAAGTTTAATTACTGTTATTCCAGAGGGTTACTATTGGATTAAGTTCTGTCACCTTAAGTGACAATATCTGTTGAAATGTTTGTTCAAAGTCTGACACACTGCCGAATGGCTTCTCTCTCTATATTTTTGTAAAAGATACAGTATATGGCGGATAACGAATACACATTTGATACGTTTCGTATATTGAAATAATTATGGGACATTCGGGGGGAGGGGAGGGAAGAAAAACAACAACACATTAGTTCTTAACTTCATTGAAGAGCTAAACATTCTCACCAAGTCTTAAACAAAAATAAAATGATTATCAAATTTAACAAATCTAGCTATTCGTATTGAAGTTATTGAAGACGCTATAATAGCTCTCCACCAGATTTTGTCATTTCTTTCGACATTTTTTTTTTTTTTTCTCTATTTCCTCCGTCGCCATCAAGGTATCTGCCATTGGCCCTTAGAATCACTGAAAAGACCAAGAAGGACGAAAAAGCTGCTCGGTGCACTTAAAATTCTTATTTTACTCTGCGATATCCAACTCACAATTTGTATTGATATGTACTCATATATTGTACTTTTTCTATACATTTTTTTTAGAAATGTGCAGGCAACTTGTTATCTAATTGATTTGAGTAGTTGCACGGTTAATAATAAACATATGTACTTGACTTTTCTTTGAAATTTTACATTGAAAATTATGAATTTTATTGAATAAAGGGTTGCTGCACCTTCCCATCCGAATTTCGACATTTCTTTTGACCTATTTAGAGTTTTCTTTTCTTTTTTTTCCCAGCTTGTATGATCACTTTAGGCCCTTAGCGCCATTGAAAAGACCTGATAGAACGAAACAGATGTATGATGCAATTAATCTCATTTTTGACGATTCTGCATCTAACTCTCTTGATACATAAATGCTCTTATATCTTGTGTGTCGTATAAACAATTCCCTGACGTATTTGTACTAGGCACTGTGTGTCATGGGAACTCAAGACGACTACACACCTACGGAAAGGAAACACACATTGACCCTGTCTTGGTATGTTGAGGTACAATTTCTATGAATTGCGGTTATCTCATTGCCTGATATAGATATAAGACAAATCACAGTGAGGTGGGAGGTACTGACATTGACTGATATATATATATAAGACCACAGTAGGATGGTATAAAATGAGTGCAACCTTACAAGACCCAAAGATGAAAAATCTAGATAGCAATGTATTCAACTGAAGACCTTGACTTGGTCAGAATTGCAATGCATTGAAATTAACACATCAAGTGACATATATATCAGGCAAATCACAACACACTGAGGTAATGGCATTAACTGAATTAGATCTAGGACAGAAAGACGATGGGATGGGTTATGGCTCATACAATGAGAACAACCTCTACAAGACCCAAATATAAGATACCTAGATAGTAACGTATATAAATGAAGACATTGACTTGACATGATAAGGTCAGAATTTCAATGTATTGAAATTATCCCATCGACTGACATAGATGTAAGACAATGCTATGATGGTAGACAATCAAAGCAACCTATACAAGACCCAAAGATAAGATAGCTAGATAGTAACGTATACAAATGAAGACCTTGATTTGGCATTATGAGGTCAAAATTCCAATGTATATAGGTTATCTCATCGACTGACATAGATATAAGACAATGCTATAATGGTATACAATAAAAACAACTTCTAAGGGAACCGAAGATAAGATAGCTAGATAGTAACGTAAACAAACGTATAACGTATTATTGACAAATATGGCCTACTCCGTGAAGCGTGCAGTGACCTGGACAATATTTGTTCTTTGCTACAGACAACTTGTTGCAGCTGATACCACTGTGACTCTTATTGGTGAATACATTACATAATTATAAGTTGTGTACATGTTCTCATTTTAATTGCAAATGTCAGTTATCGTTTCATAGACTCATGAATGAAAATTTCTGCCATTACAGAAATTTGTGTCGTCATCATATCGATACTTGTAAGATTACATTCAGTTATAGTGTACCTGTAAGTTCCAGGAGTGTAATTGTGTAATACTAATAAACTTGTCACTTAAAGAGAGTTTATTTTTCTTTCGAGAACTTAAACCTACGAAGGAACAACTTATGTTGGGGATTTCAGTGTTTACAGAGAAACAGTGAAGGTCTGGGTTCTGAAAGTTTAGGAACGGGAGGTTTGGTTGCTGGCATTTCTTTCCTGCTGTTAAATAAAATCCATTTTGAAACAAGAGGGTATGCAATAATCACTTTGTCTGTGCGTCCGTTTTTTGTATTGGTCGCCTAAAGCATAAACAAGATGTCTCGTGCGCCCATAAACTGATTAAGTGATGTTAACACAATAGTATCCTTACATCAAGGTTAGGATCTGATTATAGTTTGGTGGGCATCTTTCAGACTTAAAAGCAAAGGGTAAAACTTGACCACTTTAAAAAAATACTGACATACACAACTTACTGAATAGTGCTAGGGCATATATATGCAAATAGGGAGAAATTGTTGAAGCCTAAATTATATCCAAAGGATGGAGATTGCTTTTGCATGATTATAGAAAGTTGACCTCCGTATTATCTCGCTTTTGTCTTTCTAGCTGATCTTGAGAAACTGGCTGCTAAAGTAGAACTGTCAGTATACACTAATACCAATCAGTTGGATAAACTACACCTTCGAGTTCGTGAGCTTCAAGATGACACGAGAGCGGACCAAGGAAAGGGTTACATAGGCGTTCCAAATCAAGCTTATTCTTTTATATTCTTTAAAAGAAACCTTTTTGAAAGTTATATTGAATGAATTGAAATCGAAAAGATATTATTTTCATGAAAGCGATAAAATAATTAAGTAGTCAGTAACGAAGTACAAACGCTATTGCAAATGTTAAATATTAAAGAGAATTGATGACAAGGAAGATTTTCTATCCGAGTTCAATTGAAATTTCTGTAAGTTCATGACTTTTTGAAGCTACCCATACATACGTGTGTAATTTTGGACATTATTACCATGAGGGAAATAATTTAAACCCATTTCTATTATGTGTTCTGTTTTTTAATGTTAGTAAGACGAGCGGCTGACCCGAACATTGGCTTAGATGCTCTTGTGGTAGATGTCAATACCAATCTTGGTGATCAACAGGCAATTCTCTTCGACAACGTACAAACAAACCAGGGCTCTGGTTACAACCCTGCCAGTGGAAAATTCACCTGTCCAAAGAGTGGTTCTATCAGTTTGCATCAACCATCCCGTCCCAATTGAACGGCACCGTCGACTGTGAAATGGTCATGGACAACGTTCAAGTTGGACGTCTCCGAGCTTATCATCCGGGGTTTGACCAGGCGACACAGGTATTGGTTCTTGAATGTAGGACCGAACAACAGGTGTGGCTCCGACATTTCCATGGAGCTAATGACACCGGTATTCTCTCCTCAACTCACAGACAAATGGCTAGTTTTAGTGGCCATCTTATAGCTTTGATGTAATAAAGATTTTGCCTCTATATATTTAGTTTCTTTTGATGATGAATAAAACGTGGTTGACGAAACTTGTTTTATCATAAATAATGACAGGATATTATTATTATCCCCCGCGAAACGCGTTTGCGGGGGATATTAAATTGGGCTCCGTCCGTCCGTACGTCCGTCCGTACGTCCGTCCGAGATTCTTTTCCGGGCTATAACGCCATCACCGTTCAACGCAGCTCCTTGAAAATTTCTGTATATATCAGACTAGTGCCCTAGTTGTGCATTTTGCTATTGCGGACCTTCCATTTTCGGTATTTTTTCTGTCACCATGGAACCTTAGTCAAAAATACCAAATTACTGTTTCCTTTTGTTTCCGGGCTATAAAACTCAAAAACCGTTCGACGCAGCTCCTTGAAAATTTCTGTATATATCAGACTAGTGCCCTAGTTGTGCATTTTGCTATTGCGGACCTTCCATTTTCGGTATTTTTTCTGTCACCATGGAAACTTAGTCAAAATACCAAATTACTGTTTCCTTTTGCTTCCGGGCTATAACTCAAAAACCGTTCGACGCAGCTCCTTGAAAATTTCTGTATATATCAGACTAGTGCCCTAGTTGTGCATTTTGCTATTGCGGACCTTCCATTTTCGGTATTTTTTCTGTCACCATGGAAACTTAATCAAAAATACCAAATTACGGTTTCCTTTTGTTTCCGGGCTATAAAACCAAAACTGTTCAATGCAGCTCCTTGAAACTTTCTGAATATATCAGACTAGTTGTGCCTTTTGCTATTGCGGACCTTCCATTTTCGGTATTTTTTCTGTCACCATGGAGACTTAATCAAAAATACCAAATTACTGTTTCCTTAATAACTCTTACTTTGAGCTTGATATATACATGTATTTGGGTTTTTATACCAACTGCGGGGCGCGGGGGATAATGCCAAGCTTTGCGGCTCCTTGTTATTATTTTTAACGGTAATTCGAAAACTGTTTTAACTGTGGTTTCTATGTTTACTCTTCATCGCTTTAGCCGACATTCAATACTTTCAATATAATCTGACGAGAAGTATATGTCGCCAGTAGACTTTCCGGTTGCCTGATGAACGCAAATCGAGCGGTTATTTGCGACCTCTTCAGCATCTCGGACTAAACTCAACCAGTATAGTTTACCTAAAACACCTTCTAAAATGATCGCAAACGGATGCGCAAATGTCAAATACAAATTCATTAAAAACATAAAATAATAAGCTGAGACAATGGATATAGGTTAAACACGGCATGGATTCTGGACAAATCCAGGTTAGCCTTGCCCAACTTTGTAGAATGAGAACAACCTCTACGGTACATATATAGAGATAAGATAACTGAATGGATAGTGGAGTGTTCACATGTTACTAAGATTGACAAGTATGGCGAACCCCACGATGCATGCAGCGGTTTGGGCAATATTTGTGCTCAGCTATGGACAACTTGATGCAGCAGCTGACACAGAATCCCGTCTTGGTGAGTAATTGGTTCAATGTAACAAGTGTGAATATTATCTACAGCTAATTACATTTATGTATATTACAACCGAAATTGCTAGTTTCAGTTGTATTTACTTTGACAGGTTGGATGAAAAGAACAAATGATTTACCATGCCATTCCGAGAATATTTTATGTCATTATATTACCTACGATATATGAAAATGAACACATGTAACACTAACAGTACTGTATTTGACGGAAAAACATAAATTATTTGTATTCAAGTGAACTTAAGATGGATAGAGATACATGTATGCTGATTTCTGATAATCACATTTTAATTATTGTATGGTCTTTGAACACCTTTAAACTTGAAAATTTCTTCTCTCCGTTGGAAATTGAGAGCCATTAATCATACTCGACATATTTCTCATCTCTTATCTACAATATGTTCGCAAGAGGCACTTGTTAGATGAACTGCCTTACCCAATAAACCATTTAAACAGGGTTGTCTACCGGAGAAACATTAACCTACGACGATATTAATTCTTCCCTATTTCCATTTACAGTCTACAATCATTTCATAAATGCTGACTAAAATATTGCCAATATTTCGTTTTTAACGTAGTAAATTGCTGACATAACGGAAAAACGTTGACATTTATTTATTGTGGAGCAGACTCTTTAAGTCTCACAGAACAATAATTAGACATGTACTTTAAAAATCATGCATTTACATTTTTTTTTATCAACTCTACAATCATTTCATAAATGCTGACTAAAATATTGCCAATATTTCGTTTTTAACGTAGTAAATTGCTGACATAACGGAAAAACGTTGACATTTATTTATTGTGGAGTTTATCTTGTCATCATATTTTGAAGTTGTTTCTATAAAGTTCTAATTTTGCCCCTCCTATGAGTATTGATGTAGTGGTAAATATATTAAATGTCTGAAAAGAAAAATAAATATACTAACCATCACAACTGTCCCCTTATTTCCCTGCACTTATTTATTCCTTCCGTCATGGAACTTATTTTATACTTTATTTGAAAATATTCCAAAACGCTAATGCATCTTTTGATATATGTAAGATACATGCGCAAACTTAACATTATGTGAATAGTTGTAAACCTACATGTTATTTTATTCATCTTCTTATGAAGTAATATGGATTGAGATGGATTGTTAAAGGCTACATGAAGACTCCGTTTTATCTTGTTGTTGTCTTTTCAGCTGATCTAGAAGAACTGGCAGCTAAAGTTGATTTGTCTGTCTTTACTAATACGGCTCATTTGGAAAAACTCAGCCATCGAGTTCATGAGCTTCAAGGTGGCACGAGAAAGGACGAAAAAAGCGGTACATAGATGTTTTAAATTATAACTTGTTTTTCTGCGATTTAAAACGTTTTAATCATAACACAGTCTATGTTGAATTCCCACTTAATTCCACTGAATTAAAAAACAAATTGATATGTATTAAATTTTAGAGAATTGACAAAATAATCCTGTTCTTCCGCGATTTACATACTAGACTTTAAACATGATGGTTATATATGGGTCGCATTTCTACAAGCGATCGTTTTTCAAAGGAATGTCATTATTAGATTTTTGTGAGTAAAACTGTGTCATTTAAGATGCAATTATGGATGAGTTTAATCGAAAATAAATGTTATAAAACAATTTGCATTACTTGTCAACTTTTCATTTATAGTAAGACAAGTGGTGGATCCCAATATTGGTTTTGACGCCGTGGTCAGCAATGTGACTATCAATCTTGGTGACCAACAGACAATTCTCTTCGACAAAATACGCACCAACCAGGGTTCTGGTTACAACGCTGCGAATGGCCGATTCACTTGCCCCCAGAATGGGCTCTACCAGTTTGCCTCGACCATCCCGTCTAAATTGAATGGCACCGTCGACTGTGAAATGGTCATGGACAACGCTCAAGTTGGGCGTTTCCGAGCCAACCACCCAGGGTTTGATCAGGCGACACAGGTATTGGTTCTCGAATGTAGGAGCGAGCAACAGGTGTGGCTCCGACATTTCCATGGAGCTAACGACACATCTATTCTCTCCTCAACCCACAGATATATGGCCAGTTTCACTGGTCATCTTATAGCTTTCAATGTAATAAAGTTTTTGTCTTGAATGAAACAGAATTTATAAAATAAAACTGAAATTTAGAATGTTGGTTTTCAATACTTTTTCTTCATATTGATGCCGTTTGTTTTGCAACAGAGAATTCCATGATTGTGCTATTCTTTGAAATTTTTTAACACAAACATCCATATTTACTTGTCAACGCTTTAGCTAACAATCAATATATCTAATAGTGTCTGGCGAGAAGCATTTGTCAAGCAAGTCGGTCTTTCCACTACTTGGTGAACGCAGCCTTCATCAAGGATTCTTTATTTGAAATGTCGCTTAAAAAGAGAATATTATTTAAAACTACAAAATGTAAAGATTTTTCACATTTTGTGAACTGCCTCTCGGTATCATTAGAACAACACCATGCCCTTTAATCCGATTTTCTGGTTCCAAAGATGATTCATAGTGATTTTAAGTGCAGAATGAAATCATAAGTCAAAAGTGAAGATAAGAAAAGTATTAAGTGGATGTACTCTAAATTGGTAATTAGAAAATTGTATATTTTTAAAGAAACCCTTTTCAGTATAAGCAAGAATCAAAACATACGTGGTATGCTGGGTTACGACAAACCTCAGGGACTAAAATCCACCAGCAGTGACTTTCATCAAGCTTTCTGAGATGATTGCAAAAAGACGCACAGATGTTTCATAAAATGTGGGAGGTAGTAATAAAGGACATGAAAATCAGCTAGAGACAACTGATTGGTCAATTTGAATCAGCTAGAGACAACTGATTGGTCAATTTGAATCAGCTAGAGACAACTGATTGGTCAATTTGAAGAACAAAACTACACCTTCACCTTACACCTACGGCGTATTACTATCAAGTGATGACTTCCTTTAAGGAAGGTTATAAAAATACAGACATCTGCCGTACACATGTGTACAGATAAGATAGCTGGACAGTGCAGTTTACACACGTTTCTAAGATTGACAAATATGGTAAACTCCCTGAAGCATATAGCGGTCTGGACAATATTCATTCTCAGCTATGGACACCTGGCTGCGGCAGCTGACATAGAATCCCGTCTTGGTGAGTAAATGATATCGTTATAACAGGCGTCTGCAGCTAATTACATATATGTCTATTACAGCCATAATTACTCGCCTTAGATGTCATGGATGTCAAGCACGTGACTGCATGTGTGTTATATGCATTGCATAACAGCCAACACAAGCTTTCACTTCAACACGTATTACTATTACATCGATAGTTTGTCATACCCGTGAACTGATATTTAATGAAACTATGAAATATCTTTATATTTACATGAAATTAAGTTAGATAAGATGCGATGATTCCCGGTAATTAAATTACAATTTAGATTGAATTATGATTATTGTTTTGGTTTGACACTGAACACCTCTGACTTCATTTTTCCTTCTTAGAAATTAATATGCATATCCTTACTTCACCTATTTTTTCGATCCTTATCTATAATATGATAGCAAATCGCCGACTACATGACCAGTTAACTGTGTATACAGGGTATTCTATCGTACAGTGTAGAAGCATCAACAAACGAAGTTGTAAATTTCTCCATATGTCCGTATACGGTGTAAATTTCTTAGTTTGCCCTTAAATATTGATAGTGTGGTATACTTACGGAGAAAGCAGACTCTTTAAGTCTCACAGAACAATAATTAGACATGTACTTTAAAAATCATGCATTTACATTTTTTTTTATCAACTCCTTTCATCATGAAACTATTTAAAGATTTCATCTAGTCATATTCCTGAATACCAATTCATCTTTTATTCGTTTTAAATGAATAAAAAATACCTTCAACGTGAATCTACATGTTTGAAAAAAAAGGAAAATAATTTGAGATTAATTGTTAAAGCTTAGATGGAGAGACTAAGGATGAAGATTACTTTTGATTAACAGAATTACAGAAAACCAATCTCTCCGTTTTATCTTGTTGTTGTCTTTCCAGCTGATCTTGAAGAACTGGCAGCTAAAGTAGAGTTATCTGTTCACACTAATACAGCTCAGTTGGACAAACCTGACTTTCGAGTTCATGAACTTCAAGATGGCACGAGACTGGAAGGAGAGAAGAGTCAGTAGGAGAATCAAATACCTTTTTTTTTTCATTCATAATTCATAAAAATATTATCACAACACTTATTACCTTCATTACATTTCAAAGAAATACATATAATTTAATTGTGCTTGTAACAAGCATTTTCATTGGCTCAAAAAATTATGTTATCATCTCATAACATAAAAAAAATAAAAGGAACTACTTTCAGTTATACCGGAAGTAGCGGAGTAATCGTTGTTCACGGGATTTTGTATTTATCGATGTGTTTTTAAATATCTGGAGCAAAATAAACATGTTAAACTTAATGAAAATGTTTCTTATCGTTGTTAATTAAATTATAAGGGTTAACTGTAATATTTTTTTTAC
Source organism: Pecten maximus (assembly GCF_902652985.1). Taxonomy (NCBI): domain Eukaryota; kingdom Metazoa; phylum Mollusca; class Bivalvia; order Pectinida; family Pectinidae; genus Pecten; species Pecten maximus. Next base: position 41,543,359 of record NC_047018.1, read on the forward strand.
GTTATTGAGCAATAACACAACAAACTGGGGTGTACTCTTTTCATAAACCGCGAAGCGGTTTATTCATAGTACACCCAAGTTTGTTGTGTTATTGCTCAATAACGTAAAAAAAAATATTACAGTTAACCCTTAAATAACTGCGGACAATCTACAAAATTATTTTACAAATGTATTTGACCCCTTTGGATTACTATAGATATATAGTTGATGTCAGTTAAACAATACCGATTTTTAATAGAAATAAAAACTGTTTCGTATGATCAACGTTGGTTGATCAAGTGGTATACCTTTGATTGGAAGCAGAGTGATTTTTCAAATGGTGGCTCCTAAGCTGGGCTCTAAACATCAGGCTTTTTAATGTAAATGCATGCCCAGTGTATATTATGATAATACAGAGCATATGGTGTTCTAAATGTACTGCAAATAACAAGCCGTTGATGAGTTTTTACATTCGTGGGGGAAAACACAAATTAAACTCTGTACCAGCTTGGAAATGTCTGTCAAAGGATTCTCAGATAATCCTCTGAATGGAAAACGAATCATGCAACCTCTTGTTATATACTGGTATTAAGCAGCTTTTTCTTGAGAATATAAAAACAATAGACATACATTTTATGTTTCGAATCCTTTATTTTTAGTTCTTGGTAAGGACAAAGTCGTCTCGTTTTATAATCTGTGCTCCCAATCAACTACAAAGCACGTGACCACACCGTGAAACTGGGAATTTTTTTTTATAACATGTCTAATTTACTTTTACGATAAATACTTTTGTTTATTTGATTTCCTTTCAATGCTAGTAAGAAGAGTGGCTGACCCGAACATTGGCTTTGATGCCAGGGTACATATCCACGCTGCAGCTATCCATCTTCATGATCACCAGACAGTTCGCTTCAACCATGTACTCATCAACCAGGGAAAGGGCTACAACAGAACAACTGGCCGATTCACATGCCCACAGCATGGTATCTATCAGTTTTCATCAACTCTCTCGTCAAACACAGGTGGTAGGACCGTCGACTGTGAAATGGTTATGAACAATATTCAAGTCGGACGTCTCAGAGCGAACGGGCCAGGCTTCGATCAAGCGTCGCGGGTATTGGTTTTAGAATGTATGGCCGGACGACAGGTGTGGATTCAACATCTGAATGGAGCTAATGACACCGGACTCCTTGCCGGATTCCATGAAACTTCTAGTTTTAGTGGCCATCTGATATCTTTACTGTAATAAAACTTTTGCTAAGACTAGATATAGTTACGTTTTATATTGATATACCTGGCAAAGTCGTTCTGATGATTTTGTTATATTTGAATAACAATTGTTATTAATCATGTCCGTGGGATATACCCCTAAAAGCTTGCCATTGCGGACGCTAGATTTGCTCCAACTGCAGCCACTTACCGCCATCTTTACTGAACACCGTAAACAACAGGGACAGCTTATAACTGAGCTGTATGATAGCCGTGATGATTTCAATATCCTAACTGTTAATAATTTTACATTTCTAGATAGCAACATCCCCGTTTCCCCTACCTCGCTGTTTATACGTACCATTTGATTCGATATTCAAAGACTTGTTTCCATTATCATAATTCCCATGATAGATGTTGACTACTGACAGGAAAATCAACAGCAAAAGGTTTTGAGAAATGCAAATTGATGAAAACCATGGGTAAATTTTATGGTCGACTTCACGATCTCATTTGGAAATATTTTTGTGTGCGACATGCAATCATGCATGTACGATGCTAGTTGATATGTATAGGGACCAACCAACCAATTGTTTTTCCATAGACTTTAGTGTTAACGTTTTAGGAGTATTTCATTCAAATTCTTGAATTCAATATGACAATTATGGTTTATAACAAAAGTTTAGGGTCTCATATAACACATAATCAAAAATAAAAGTTGGTCCTTCAGCTCAAATTTTCTCCAGGGTAGCCATTTTGGAAATGGGTGAATTTCGCAGTAAAAATTCTCAAAAATCTGAAATGTTTACCTGTTAATTATTATTACCTGAACTTTTGGGGGAAAATTCAATCGTACTTACGAAATTTATATCAACATTTCTTATGGATAGTTACCTATCAGGCTACATATCTATTTTCTCACTTCATAACATACTGGCCAATCAGTGGCTGCCATACATTTTATCCTTGGCTCAACTCTATACACGGGGATATTTCAAAAATCTATTTTTTCAATTGGTTGGTTGTTCCCTCTCGTGGTTTCTTAGTGACAGACCTAGTTCTCATTTTGAGCACCCAGATTTGACTTAGATTTGTATAGCGCATGTGATGCTCAAGCTGAGGACACATATTCCTCAGAAACGCCTGGTCTTATTCTGATAGGACTTAGACTAACGGTTTTGTTACTATGCCGGTATTCCCTGGTTCTCTGTTTGGTAATAAATTGGTATACATTACCCGGAAAAAGTAATTTGGTTTTCTCATCGCGTATAACCTGTAATGCTTGTCAAGTTCGGTTGCTAATATGGACCAATGTGACCATCTCGTCCGTTTTATTTGTTTGTTTTTAATTTTTCTTGAAGTTTTTAAACACCAGCACGTTCTCTTTAAGACCACATTGATACCCGACGTGATTAAACAGTATGTGTAAATGTATCCACTTTTGGTCAAAACCCATTTATTCGTATGGCAGAAAAATGATACAACCGGTTCATCTCTGCTTTGCTATCTGGTATCGCTCAAATGCTTGCTCTGGACGATTGTGAAATTTTGTCAAATCACAATCAGATCCTATTTTTGCGAAAAAAAAGGTAATCCACTTCACAAATTCGAGCGCCAGACAAGTTCTGGTCAAAACGATTTCATCTCAACAGAAGTAACATCTATCCATGTTTCCAAAATTTCCACTGGACGTCAGACCACAATATATAGATAATGCGGACAACATTAAGATACAAAAAATGACCAAGGGAAAATATGTTTAAAACTAATCGAGAATATGGTAAATACACCTAGGCGTGTGAAGAGCGATCTGGACGATAATTACTTGTAAGCATTCCCTTACTTAGATTAGAAACAACGACCGGAAATGGCACTTGTTCTTATCAAATGACATTTTGTAGCGAGAGAAGATGGAAATAAGACTTGCATCTTGTTTACTTTTCTTTCTCATTGGCTGTTGCTATGGACACATCATTGCATCTAATGAGGTTGGAAATCGCATTGGTATGTACTTGAATCGATGATTTTAATAACGATTATTTCCTCAGCAGGTAAGTGGCGTTAGTGTGTGCAATAGATAGATAAAGTATTCAAAAAAGCATTGTGTCACGAATTCAAGCATTCGTAGACCATGGTAGTGTGTTTGATGCTAGAGACTTGATTTTGTATAGTTTTATCGATTATTGATCCAAATTAGTACAAACTGCTATAAAATAAGGTAACTTACATAGCATATTTAAGTTTGGTTTATGAATAAATTATTACTACATGTATAACAGATTTAAGGAAAAAAATTTGAAATTTACAAAAGAAGATATACAGGCGAATTACGTGAATGAAGTGTCTAGTGACGCTGAATAGTGTTAATCATTCAGGTTTCGCATGCAATGTTTATCGCGTTAAAAGGCGAGGAAAGTCAGTCGCGAATTCAAATCCTTCACGATTCTTTCTACGAAACAAGCCCTTTGTTGGCGGCCGATATAGGAATGCTGGTGAGTCCATGACTTCAATAGTTCATCATTCGCGAACTTGAATTCGCTTCTAGATCTGCATTCGCAGGATAATGTATTCGCGAATATGTCTGATGGGGTTAGTTCGTGAAATAAACTATTCGCGAAATTTAATAATTTACAGTATACAACATCAATTGCATTGAGATATTGGTAACATGCAAATGTAGCATATCAGTATTGTAAAACGAAGGCTAATAAAGTACCCGGTTTCATAAACATTCCCTATTTTAGAACTGTTCAAAGTAAAGTATTATTTGAATAAAACAAAATCTTAGTTCAGGAACTTTCTTTAAATTCTGTAATACTATCCAATGTTATTCTAAGTTAAGGAAGTAAATGGGCTTAGAAAAGTAGTAAAAGAACGTGAGACGGCCGTTCAAACTAACATGAAAGTGTTTGACCTCAAAAGTAGTATGTATATTTTGAAATGTATTGTTATTTCGTTATGTGGAATTATTTGTTTCATGTTTCAGTTGCCTTAGAGTCATTGGCGCCTAATGTCAATGCGTTAGCAAATGCAAATGGAGATGAATTGCAAGCGTTGGAAAAAGACATGGCCAAAGACCTGTTAGAGAACACGAGACAGCATGCCTTGACAAGTAAGTATAAGTATTATCTTACCACAATATTCTGTGATGTTGTAAATCAGAAAATGTATATGCCCCACTTCGGTTTTGATGGAAATGGGGCCAAACTTTAAGTCGGGTAAGCGAAAACATGAGTCACAATTACCTATATTTGACAGTTAGGTATGATATGTTTTAAGATGAATGTATTTCTACACGTGATGGTAAATGACAGTTTAACTTTTAGTATGTGATCATGAGGTATGGAGCAAACGCTGACACATTAATATTGGACGAACTGACGGAAAAGATAAACACATACTAGTACTGTTTCTATGTTATAACTATTCGCAAAAAAAACTCAAACCCCAAACAATTTTAAACAAAGAAGCAACAATGCCACTTCGTGTTGTTGATATAAACTGAACATATCTTCTATCACTTCGTACACACAGACAGACGCTCATCAAACAACACAAGTATCGGGTTTGACGTACACGTGCATTCCGGGTCCAGTTCTGGTCCAATCCACGTCGCCAATAGACACACTGTGAAATTCAACAATGTAGTGTTCAATCATGGCAACGGTTATGATAACGTGACTGGAAAGTTCACTTGTCCTATCCATGGCCTTTACCAGTTCGCCTCTACAATCCCGTCCGGCAGCAAAGCTACCATTGACTGTGAACTCGTCATGAGCAATCACCAATTGGCGCGTCTCCATGCCAACAGAAAAGGGTTTGACCAAGCATCGCAGGTTTTGGTTGTTGAATGCGCCGCCGGACATAAGGTTTGGGTGAGACATCTGAATGGTGCCAACGATTCGGGGGACCTTGCCACAAAGCTTGAATGGGCAACCTTTTCTGGCCATCTTGTTACTGCACTGTAATAAATATTTTGAAGCATTTGTTTAAATTTTGCATTTCTTCTTCGTCTCCTTTTTCTATTTAAAACAATGTGGTTCGACATTGATTGCCTCACTTTGGCCTTTCACTTGAGCATTCGTACTTGCGATGGGGGGTGAATGGCACCCAATTTTTTCCCAAGACCGTGACATACAATATACCGAAACTCCCTGTTTGACGCTTATTATTGAAAACGGTATGCACATGGTACCTCAACTTGCCCATTCCACCATAAGCATATATTGACTGGAAGGAATGACATTGTACCAATTTTACAATGGTTCTAAGTTGTTTCATGTCGGCATTCAGAACCACTGACCAAAATGTGTTTATGGAAGGTTAAACATGCAGTGATCGACGATACATGGGTCATTTTGATATTCTGATCCGACTCAAAACTAAATGTGTACTACCTTTGTACTAGATACAAAGATAATCCTACAAATAGAATGTGGAAAAGGTCACTTTAATGCTTCTGGGGAAATGATTGTTTAAGGACAGACAGACAGACAGACAGACAGACGGGCAGACAGACAGACAGACACAAGACAATGGACAAAAGGTGATTTGGTTTTAGAGATGTTACATCTCAGACAAATTGTACCATGTATGCCAATTCATATACTTCCCCCGAGATGCAGTGTAAATGTGTAAACGCGATATCAACTAATAAAAAATGAAAAAAAAAAAAAAAAAAAAAATGTCGCCCCTCCTCCATTACTGTGGATTTTTTGTACTCCATTTATCTTTTGACCAGACTATTAACCTGTAGGTCAAGATCGCACTGCACTTTTTCAGTGGGGTACGTGATAAAGGTACATAGCTAAAAGAATATCTGAAATGGTTAAAATGTTATTGTCAGATAAGAAATTATTGGGAAAATATGCACATTGGCCTTTGACCCTGAAATTAAGAGCAAAGTGACCGTACGGTAGGTAGTGTATTGCACATCAGCTTCAGGCAATACATGTATACAACATGTTTTGGTAAGATTTCTTCAATGTTATAGCTCGGACATCCTTACCTGACCTTTGACCTTGAAGTCAAGGTCACAATGATCAGATGACAGTATATTGAACATTTTCAGTGGGTAATTAAGGTACATTTAAAGGTTAAAATGTTATCGCCTGGACAAGAATTAAAGGAAAAAATAGCACTTGGTTGACCTTTGACCTTGAGGTCAAAGTCACGGTGATTTTAATAAGTGCAACTATGCTACCAGTTATATCAACATATTTTCAAAAGCATAGAAAGTTTTGCCGGACAAGAAATTGCTGAAAAACTGCACTTGTTTGACCTTGAGGTCAAGGTCACAGTGACATATGTACTAATCTCAGCTTTAAGCAATGCAAGTATTCTCCAAGTTCCACCAACATATCCTCAATGGTTTGGAAATTATGGCCCTGACAAGAAGTTATTGGGAAATTTGCACTTATTCCAATTTGCACTTATTTGACCTTTTACCTTGAGGTCAGGGTAGCAATAACCTCAAGACAGTGCACATTGGCGTTCATGATGCAAGCATTCTCCAAATTTCATCAAATGTCTTCAATGGCTGAAAAGTTATGGCCCTGTCAAGAAGTGTTCGGAAAATTTGCACTTACTTGACCTTTGGCATCGTGGTCAAGGTCATTGTGATCTAACAGCAATGCACTGCATGTTGTCGTTTGGTTCAGATGCCGCAAGTTTATCAACCAATCTTCAATAATTTAGAAGGTATGGCCATGACAAATTATCCTTTATATACAATATGTCTCTCTTTATTTGAAGGTGGCAGTGACATAATAAAACCAACTCTTGTTTTAAATGACGGAATTTTATTCAGATAGTGTGCAAAAAACAGGAAGTCTGATGAAAGTAAAGTAGAAGAATTATGATAAATGCAAACTAAACATTTAAAGAACTTTTACCAAATTTAATGTGTTCATGTGCACAGGCCCAGTAGATATAGTATAATAACACTTCTGTTAATGTAATACATAGATGTAGTTAATAATTTACATGTATATTTCTCATTTTACCATCAAATAATTAGGTTTGTATCAAATATATAGAAAATTGTATATACATGTACATGTACATAGTTTCAATATAATTATATACACTATACGGTACAGCAAAAAACCCAACTTTAATATTTGCTTGTATGTATATTATGCAAAACAACATACAATGACATATAAACTCCATTACATGTAATACTGTCAAATCATTAGCTCTGTGTGTATGTAATACTGTGATTGATACAGATGGCATACAAAGCCATTGACATTTTATGTTAATCTAAAGCTCTTTTTTCTTTTATATTCTTATCTCAAGTTAATAATTCTGAAAAAAAAAAACAGATAAAATGACACTAAATTCAATGCATACTTATTAGTCTTCTTTTGTATTTTCTACCTAGGAAACATTAATTTAAGATAAAAATTTTCACATATAGATACCTCTTATTAAATTTTTTTTGTTCGCCTTTTCCATTTAATTTTGAGTATTGCTGCATGGGTAGACCAGTATTTTTTTTTTTTTTTTTTTTTAGCTTTTCTGTAAAGTTTGAATTTCTGCAGTTCACTATCATACCTTTCAAATAAAAAAAGTTCAGTCACATTTTTATTCACAATAACTGATGCGAAACTTAATTTTAATCCATGTTTAAGGAAATACATACTACTCTAAAAGGGTCAGGTTTTTGAGATTTGATAATGCTGACAACAATAAAAAAAGACAATTTAGTAACATGTTGTATAAATATTTTAGCTGAAAGATTATCTATCATGCAGTTCTTAACCTATCTATTGTGGTGACACTTTTACATGGGGGGAAAATGTGTTGTAAAGAGACAAACTCAACAACATAATATTGTGCTTTCAAACAAGAACAAAGACACATTAAAATTTCACACACAAATATGTAAATTAAGTAAAATGAAAATTTCGATTTTGCATAAAGAAATCTAAAAGTAGGGAGAGAACATGGGCAACAAAAATGTGTGATGGTAAAATATTTTATAAAAATAAAGACGAAATTTCTGGACATTTGATGTATAAGAGGCATATAAATGGACATTGTACGCATATACATGTAAAGGTAAAAAGTTAGCAATATATTCAAGAAAATATACACTTAAACAAAAGAATGTCAAACAAATAACACAGACAATATATAATATACATTCATATAAAAATACCAAGAGTTTTACTTACATGTTATCACATACATTGTTAGTGTAAAGTAAATAGGTACGAGAATTTTGTGATTGTAATCTTATAAATCTTATGTTATAAACTATTAATTCTGCTGAATTTCAAATGAATGCATTTCAAAGGTTATTTTTTTTACAATGGACAATACATATGCTGTTAAACAAGTGAAGAAAAAAAAAACATTTTAAATGCTTAGGCTTTTCTTTAACAACATACAATTATTTTTCAAACAATACAATTTCTTAATAATTACATCAACCACATTTTACACTTTCACATATTTTCATTTAAAAAATATATGGATTTATTTTTTCATTTTTCTATCTGGTAATTGTCACACAGCTTGATAATGATCATGCCATTCCTTACATAATTCAACTATATACCAGAGAAACAGGTAGTGGTGCATTTATAAGGGATAGATGTGCTTACTAGTTCATACATCTATATTGTATATAGCTTTTAATGATTTTATCCCACACAGGCATCACACCTGCGTAACGACCTACAAAACCCATAACTGTCTGTACATGTAGCGTTGATCCACATCGTACATACTCATAAACACTCGTTTGAGACCCAAAGTTCGGTAATGTCCTACAATAAACTTCAACACGAATCACAGATGTAAGTATACAGTACATGTGGTTTCATTTGACACTTTCAGCTCCAAAACGGCAGTGGAAAATTATATTTCACTAAGTTCCAATCTGATCTGATGATCATAATACATTTGAAAGAATATCAGGTTTTGTCAGTTTATATAAAACTACATGCTTGACACTTAGTATGGATTTTTATTTTTTTAAGAATTTTTTTTTTAATTTTGAGAATTTCTTAAAACAAAATAATTACCACAAAACAGAACATTATGTACAGTAAATTCCAGACAGTAAATATCTTTTCTTACTAGAAAAAATATTCTATATATATTTGGCTGATAAAAAAATCTTTTTATATAAGAGATGATTTATCACAGGCAGTTAAAAAGTTTCCTGAGACTTTTTGTTCAATCGTTTTTTTTCAACACTGCATCCAGAAGCTTCTTGGTGCGTTTCTCCCAAATGTTGAAATCTTCCTGGAATCGATGAAAAGGTTGTGCTTTCTCCTGCAGATCTTCCACAGTAATCACACGGTCGTATACAGGGTGGTCGCGTAACCACTGCGACAGCTTTATCTGAACCTCGTCAGCCTCCTTGTTAAGGCTGATGGACTGAAGTGTGCTCACCAGGTGCTCAAAGCATACATGAACCCACTTCAAATATACTCCACAAGGTTCTGCAAAATAAAATATAAATGAATTAAGTTTATCTAAAGGAGCCCCAACAGAAAGTAATTTTGATAGAGTAAAAAACAATATATATTCTCCCAACACTGATTTAAGTTGCTGGTATGGGCACTCAGGGTATGTAATGCAATACTTTTTTATGAAAGTAAAGGCAAGTTTTTAAAACTGTTAAAATCAACTTTCTATATTTCCATATATTCCATTTGAATATCAATCCTGGCCTGAATCGGTGAATAAACTGTGTGTTATAAAAATGTAGATTGGATGTAAAATAAGATAGCTCCCATAGGAATTGTTTTGAGTTGTAATTTAAGAGGTTGATATTTTGAAGAGAAATCTTTTCTAAGATTATTTTGATTTTGGAAATAAAAGCTAAAATGGCTCACACAATATAAGATGGAAAATAACTTCAAGTCGTCCTTCTTTGTAAAAATAATTACTGAAAACTAAAATGTGTATTCTGGAAATATTTTGGGCCCAATATTCTCCTTCTCAAATGATTTCTTTGCTTGTGTTTGTTAATTTAATTAGTCTTTTTTCGTCATAAATACCTAAATTGGTGATGACATCATTGAACATGAGGATAGCTTCCTTTGGCTTGTCAAAGATCTTGTAGAAAGTACCGAGGGTAGCCATTGCCAGAAGTCTGAAGTTGCTGTTAGGACTGAGGCACAACTTGAAGCTCATAGCACTCTTGTACAGCATCTTCTCAGCATCCTGTAGTCTACAAAACATCATTAGATAGCAACGATTGTGAATATTGTGTAATATGTAAAGACACTAAATTGTATTTGCATCCACCCCCAAAAATCACTGCTATGTCTACTCTAATCTCTTCTTCTTAATTTCTCCCATAAGCACATGCTTACAAACTAGCAAGAATGATTTTGTTATTTTGTTTAATGCTCTATTAACAGCCAGGGTCATTTAAGGATGTGCCAGGTTTTGGAGTTTGAGGAAAGCAAGAGTACCTGAAGAATAACTACCGGCCTAAGGTCAGTACCAGTGGGTTTCAAACTCGCAACTCAGAAGTGGAGGAATATAGTGATAAAGTGTCAGGACACCTTAACCACTTGCCCACAGTGGCCCCCTAGCAAGAATAATCAAACTCAAAGCCTGGCGTGCGGAATATAGGATTTAATTTCTAACTTTCTAATTGAATTGAATTTTTTCCCTGCTTAAATCTCTGATTGTGGAATAATTTTGATAAAAGAAACTGCAATTTCATTACGGTATTTATCTTCAAATAAGCCCTCTCCCCTTGTGTAAAATTCAGCATTTAATGCAAATTTGATGATTCTGGAAAAATGAACAGGAGCTTATTTCTGGACAAGGGATTATTTGTAGATAGATACAGTAATTTAAACAAACTACTCTAGAAAGTAAAAGTGTAAACAACCTGGGTACATTTTTATGCAGCATACCTGTCCATCTTGGAGTAGATCTGTCCAAGTAGAGAATACATCTGGGCAGATCTCACACTGATGCTACCATAGTACTCCTCAACTATATCGATGGCAATCTTGGCCTCCGTCTCGGCTAATGTCAAGGTCGCATTCATCATATCCTTTGAGGAATGAAGGGCTTTCCACTGGAGAGATGTGGCTATATTTGGACCAGAGAAATGATTTTAAACAAAAGAATGTATGGAAAATAAATTATTGAGTAATTATTAGTCTATAGGTAATGCAGGTGTCAATAGCATATGTATACGCACATTTCATATTTTTTTTCATCGTCTGACAATTTCCAATTTATTTTCATCACTCCTTAATTTCATAAGCTTTTTTTTAATGATATGAGGATATTTGGGGATATGTGTTAAACACCCAAGAAAATTTCTCAATTATGATATTCACGATATCTGGAAAAAATTAACACAACCCTATTAAGAGGCCCCAAATGATCAATGCAGATTAATATGACTAACAGCTATAGTTCTAACATTACCTGCTGTATGGAGGAAGAGGTACAACATAGGGTGATTATCCCGCAGTAGAATCCTTGCCTTCCTCAGACCCTCATTAGCATGTTCATCATAGTTGAATTCATCAAACTTCTGTAGGACAAGCATGGCCTTACACACGGCACGGTGAGCGAGGGCGGTCATGATCATGTCACAGCCATAGATCTTCTGGGCCACCTCTAGTGCATGCTGGAAGAGGATAACATTTACTTTTACATTTTACATTTACTCGTGCACTAGTGAAAAATATCACTTTTATAGAATAAATATTTTTGATATTTCACTGGTAAAAATGTAATAAATCCCATTCTTCATTTTTACAGAATCATCAATTTAAAAAAAACGTAAGCTACATGTAGATAAAAGTGGTTCACAAGTAAGCTCTTTCCAAAATTTAATGCTAAAACTTTCACTATATGTAACGGGTCAATGACACTCAACATATAATAAAACTAAAATTTCATTCAAGGTTGGTTTTCCCCTACTCCTACAGGCTCTTGGTTGGGCAATTCATTATCAAATGTTATTTCATTGCATGCTGGGACATAAACCTCTTTACATTTTGATAGTTTCATTTCCAGATTTATAATATTTTGGGTTTGCTAATATATCAAAAAAAATCTTTTTACATGCTATTTTTTTTCTCTTTTAAATCCTGCATCTGGTGGGAATTCCTACTTGTTGTTCAAATGGATTTCTTTGGTACATTAATTTCATTGAAAGGTCTTAGTCAACAGTATTATTAAGGTTTATCAGTTTCAACAATGGATTAATTGCCAATTAAAACAACATTTGAATCCCCATCTACACATAATGTAACATATTATCAAGCTTATAATTGAGGGTTATGCTTCAAAGCACCAACTGTCATTCTTGATACAGCAACTACATTAACTTAAGTTTTATGTATCCAAGAGATATGTCTTGGCAAAACTGAATGTACACAACAGCTATATGATTGGTGTCGGGGGAAAAAAAACCTGACAAATCCCAAAATTGACGCATTTCTTTTGGAGATTACAGAGGTTGGAAAACCACATTCAAAGTCAATTAATTAAACGGAATGGCGACCTTAGGTAAGGTCTGTTCGTTACACATCAAAGGATCAAAGTATTCTTTTTTGTTTTTATCCACAAGATGGTTGTGACTGAGCCTCAATTTTGCCATGACAAATTCCAGGGGTGAAGAGAGCAAAAGGGAGTGTAGTCCCTGGAGTATGGAGGATTGCCATTTGTATTGGTCAATAAAAACGTCAATCTGGACATCAATCTCTTTGAGCTATAATTTTAGTCTGCTTTTGTAGATGAGATTCTAGCTGCTAACTCACCAAGCTCCTGGTTGACTCATTTTAAGTTATTAAATGACATAAAAAAGAAATATTTACCATAGCAACATCTAGACCAGCCTGGTCCTGTTTAAACTCATTTGAGAAGTGACAGAAAGCAAGGAGTGCCTTCAGGTACAAAGGATGTCTGGGTCCAAACATGGATCTAAAACAAATAAAAGTGTCATTGAATGATCAGGACATATTTAAAAACAATCTGCAGCTTAAGCTGGTGGCTTTATAATTGGAATCTTGGTGCACAACATCCTAACATCTTTATTGGTTCTACATATCTAATGTAAATTTGGTCTTTTAAATTATGTAACATGTTCCAATTTCAAAATTCATACTGCTGTTAAAATTGTCCTTCCAAAGTGTGGTAATGTCAGTCAACATATTGCATACAATAGCCATGTGTGTGAAAAAGATAACTTTCTGAGTGTCTCATCATCATATCTGATAGGGAATCAAATTTGCCTGGACAACATTTTTCTTTTTGAAATCAGCAACAAATTAAAACATAAGTTTACCTGCAAGGCGAAGGAATACATAGGGTTCAAATTAAAAAGGTTCAACACCCTAACAAGTTACTTTAGAAGCCCTTACTGACTCACCTGGCCTGTTGAACAGCATGTATAGCCAACGTTTCGGCTCTCTTCACCTGCCACTTGGAGCAGTAGGAGATCACTGCTGTACAAAGGATGTTGATCACATTGACAGAGTCAGTCTCCTGAACCTCCTACCAAAATAATACAAATTGCTGTTTAACTTCTAAAAGGTTTAAATAATTTTCCTTCATATTCCAGAGAAATATAATAGACACATTCCAATCTTGGATTTAGTGTTACAATTTCCCAAGAATCAAGAAGGGCGATACAATGGTTCAGTCAGTCAGAGTGCCGGCCACGTAACCTCAGGTGAAGATCAGAGGCGCGAGGTTTGACACTCCCTACATGTGTCAGTTTGTGTTTGTAAGGAAACTGAGAAACGGGCCAATCTGTACTCTCGTGGTTGTATCCTCTGGCAAGACACATTACTCTAACTAATGACTCGGCAGGCCTCCCATATGTTGTTTTGTGAGGTAGTCACTAACTACTACAAGGAGACCCTGTCTCAAAATGACCTTTGATTTATGAAAACAATTGTTTTTCAAATTTCCATGCAACATATCAAAAACCAAATATGTATGCATAAAAAAGAGCATTAAAACAATTTGAAAATATTCTCAAATAATTCTTTGATGAATAAAGACGCTTATTTTCAGAAAATTTGTGGCAAACTTGCTGGAAAGTTGTCACAAAGTAATATGTATTCAAGAACTTAACAATGACATATTGTTGCAGCCAACAATGTACATGTATGTGTTACAAAACCTTTTTTAAATTGCTGTATAAGAAGAATAAATATTCAGTTTTAAAAGTTTTAAATACTGTTAATTTTAGCAAGGAATAGAATAAAATTCATACAATTTTTGCTTGATAAAATTCAATTCATACATGTTTAAACTTAAAGTTATGAACTATAATGATGGTTTTTTTTTTGAAATTATGAGAAGTGTTATGCTTTTTACCTTTAAGGCCTTCTGTGCCCAACCAAAGGCACCATTTATAGATCCACGCTCCAACATCATCTGACAGACTTCGTTATAAAGCTCTGCCTTTGGTACTAGGTCCTTTCCAAATGACATCATGTCGATTTTCCACGTCATCTCAGTCGCCATGGAGTAGGCATTGTACGCTCCACTGAAATCGTAATTCATGTTCCGTAATCGCATGAGCTTCACAAAACCTTTGTACTTGGTCATCCAAGTTTCCATGTTGTCCGTCTGGTTGAGAACAACTAGCAGAACAGCCATGATGAGCTCTGCTTCCTTGAAGTATCCAAACTCAGCAAGAAAGTCTATCAAATGGAAACCTAGTTTGATCGCCTGTTTCGTGTCATCTGTTGATTTCGACGGATCCAGTGCTTGCATTATAGAAGAATAAGAATCCACAATGTCACTGAGCAAATGCACTTCAGATTCTTGTAGGTTCCTAAAATATTTGAAATAAAGGTGGTAGTTTTCCGAGTCAAATAAAATCTCATGTACAACATCACACATGCAGAGTTCAAAGCCTTGTGGAAGCTGCTTTCTCCGTCCCAGTACTGCAACTAGTTCCAACTTTCTGATTTTTTCTAAAGCTTTTGTCTCTAAAGCTAGTTGTGCCTTGTCATCAGGATGATTTGACCCTTGGAGAGCTTGGAAATGCTCTTCAGGAACCTGTTAATAAAGAATTACATGATTAAATACTATCACCCAAACATTAGCAAGGTATAAATGCTATTGCTTATAGTCTTTGCCTTTGTATTAATTAAATCAAGACACAAGAATGGAAATATATACTAGGACTGAAATAAAATGCAGTACAAACTGATGTTTCTACTGTGCAATTGAGTAACTCCAAACATAAAATATTTAATTGTCAATTAAAACAATCATACATATTATACAAAGGTCAATTAATTTCTTTACAAAGGATTGAACCATAGGACTCCTGGCTTACTAGAACAACATTCTAAAAATAAATTATCCTTTGCTGAATCAATAGGAATTATAAGCTGCTAGTATCTTGCAAGGTTACATGAATTGGCAGGTGAACTTATTCCAATTGATGTTTCCTACCTGCAGTAGTGACCTGAAGTTATCTGGAGTAGGAACCCACTGCTGGAAAAAACCCTTGATGAGTGTCATGGAGTCCTGGTTGTCTTGATTCCAGGGAGTTAATTTGTCTCCTCTCTCTGGGACCATATCCTTGGCCTGTTTTTCCATTTCCTGGTCTGGAGGTGCCCCTTGTCTTTCCTCATCAAGGTTGAGGACATTTTGGGGCTTAGACCTGCCCTTGTTGTCCTTTATAATGGGTGGTACTGGATTGTAATGAGGCAATCTCCTTTTGTCCATGGTCTCACTAAATTTTGTAGTTTGAGAGGTTGGACGGTGTATCACGGTGTTGTCAAGAAATTCCACCAGAGAACGATATCTCTTCCTTACTTCTGGACCAGCATCTGGATTCATCATAGCATCACGGAATATATTGTACCAATCAGGGACATTAGTTTTTGAGGGCAGTAAGTCTATGAGTATACGAGCTTTGTCTGCATGTGTAGTTCCATGTGAAATCTTTCTCTGGTCCGTGTTATTTATTACATTGTGTTCTATGAGAGGTCCAATAATGTGATCAATCTTCAGCTCCTGGACCAGAGCTATTCTGTTGATGCGTAATCTCATCACATTTTGCTTGTCTATTCCTGACATGGTATCTGTACTTTTTTGGCTGAAAAGACACATAAATATCATCAAATTAATCATCTTCAATAATTTACTGTCAATGAAATTAATATATTTAATGAAAATAAAATTCTGGAAATCTATACTTTGTACCAAACTTAGCAATGTAATTTACATAATCTTCGTTTATTAATTATATAGTCAAAATCTGTTCAGTTCTCCTGTCATTTGTAATTATATAAGCTTAAATTTATACATTGAAAGACTGACTTTAATCTTTTTATTCCATACTTCTGACATAATGTAGTACTTAAAGCTTTTGTTTGCTTGTTTTCCCCCTCAAATTTTTGTTTTTGTTTATACCAATGTACATTAAATGCAGTTTTTTTGTATGCATACCTATACATGCAAAAGACAAACTGTCCCCAAGCAATATTCAGAACAGCGTTTACTTGTTTTATTTTCTACAAAAAGTGAAATATGATTTTAATATTGTGTTTATTTTTATATAATTATATATAAATATCTATACATAAATCAATATTTAAAGAGAATGGCTTGATCAAAGATGTTTAATACGCTTATTGTAGTCAAAAACCGATTATGACATAATAAATCTAGATCTATATATATTATATCATAACCAATCTTTGACGCATTAGTGTGCTAAACATCTCTAATTAGATAGAAACTGAGAAAGGGCACCTGCTGCTTCCTTAGCAACGGTAATGTCTTCCGATGATCATTGTATGTTTGACACCAACAACAGTGACAAATACTATTGCATAGCAATAACTTACTCAGATAAAACGAAAGTATCTTTCCGAATGTTGGCTGCCATTGTAATCCGTCATATATTTGTTAGAAAATAAAGCAATTGGTCTCCTGACGTTTTGTTGTCCTCAATGATCGGCCATGATTTTTCACAGCGGAAGTAGAATAATGTCCGAGCAGAAATCCTTAAATAATATATATATATAAATATATGTATTTAGAAAATACCGCATTTAAATTAAATTGAATTTAAACCTTGGAAAATTATCATTCAAAAATCGAACATGTTAAGATATTTTACCGTATGAAATAATAAACCGAAGAAAATACATATATTCAACTCCGGAAAAACTGTTCATTCCGTTTCTTAATTTAGCATTTGCCCGGAAGCAGAATTTGACGCGACCCTTCAGAATCTTCAGAAAAGAAAATGACTTTGCTGCAGGTAGGCCAAGTGCAAGGGATTGTTCTTGTTGTTTAGTTTAACGCGTGTAAACTACAAATTTCACAGAAACTCATGTTATTGATAAGCTGTCCATTCCACGGTAACTGGTTAATAAAAGCGACACAGGTTGAGAAATATATCGCACATTATCAGTTCCAGTCAGATCCTTTCGGAATGTACCAGTACTACCAGCTGGCTATATATATATACAGTGTAACATCAGTTTCCACAATTTCCAACATTGTAAAATGTGCAATAACTACGAAATTCTAAGTTTTATGATGCCTGATAAGATAAAACTAAATTGATTAGATAATATATTTTGGAAAATATGATACTGAATGTGTTTCATGACAACTTGATATAAGCCTATTGCATCATGTTTTTTTTTTTATATATATATTTTAAATGTAAATAAGATGATTCAAATTTGGGAAGTTATAATATTTTCAAAAACATTTTAAAAATGTTATTAATTTTTACAGAGATGCATGCGCTTGGTGCCCAGGAAAATTCCAACAAGATGTATCCACCATACACAGAGGAAAAGAATCTACAACAATGGTGGCTATCATGTTGAGGAAAATCAGCCAGTAACCAACATCTATAGCCACCTACTCCAACAAAGAATAATTTGCATCATGTCCCCTGTGAGTACAATTCTGTATGACTTTAAACATATTTTATTGTCTAAACAAGAACAATAGGATTAGGCACAAGTTATTACAACTTATGAAGCCTTCTCCACTCAACATGTTAATATTTACAAGTAATGACATAGGTATAATATATAGTAAATCATGTAACATTTAGGAGGAAAAATTGATAATTTAACATACAATGTACATTTACATAATAAAAAGATACAAGTATATATATTCAAAATCTTCTGCTGGACTTTGTGAAAGACTGCACATATCCAAATACATAACTATTCACTTCCAAAGCCAAGTTTTCATTACCATATAATAACAAATTTAAATTTACATGTATATTTAAATCATTAAAATATTGGAACATTTCAGCACGAGCAGTAGCATATATTGGACATTCAAAAAAGAAATGATACACATTTTCACAAATGTTACCACAGTTTACACAAATAGAGTCCTCTGCCAAATTTACACGAAAAAGATCATCCTTAAGAGAACTACACTTATATCTTAATTTTGTATGTATTATATTAAATTTTCTTTCACCATAATTATAGTAGCAAGGCAGACTAGTAGAAATAGGTTGAGAGAGAGCTAGTTTGAAAGAAGAAAGAGAATTTGAAAGGGATTTAACATTGTCGTCTAAATTGTTCCAGTTTCTTAAAGTAGAGGGAAAGAAGGAGTTTATTGTAGAAGAGAGTCTGTAATTTGGAATTCTGAAATTGTCCTTATTTCTTAAAGGGTAAGGGTTATTATTGCCCACTGAAGGAGGTAATAAGTTAGATAGATAACTTGGAGTCATATTATTTTTTATTTTATAAAGTAATTGAAGATTTCTTTTAGCTCTTCTTTCTGAAAGCGGTTCCAAAGATGTTTCAAAATATAAAAATTCTTTTCTTGTATAAGATGGTAGACCAGTTATTATTCTAGCTGCTTCAAGCTGAGCCCTTTCTGTATTCTGTATACATGCACCATGATCAGTACCCATAGTTTCTCTCTACAGGACCTCAAAATCAGCTCATCCAAAGACCAAGGTCACAATAATAACAGGACCATTTGAGAAATTATTCATATACACTTTAATCTGTAAATTTTACACTTCAATCTATTAATCTCAATATGAATGTTTTATCACCGAGTGGTTTCTTCTCCATAATCTTTTGGAAGGCAATGGACATTAAAGTGTATAATTTACAGATTAAAGTGTAAAATTTACAGATTAAAGTGTAAAATTTACAGATTAAACTGTAAAATTTACACATTAAAGTGTATAATTTACACATTAAAGTGTATAATTTACACATTAAAGTTGATAATTTACAGATTAAAGTGTAAAATTTACACATTAAAGTGTATAATTTACACATTAAAGTGTAAAAAATAAAAATAGAACAAGTTTTGATGTGGCCCTAATACGCTTCCGTAATAATCTATACAATGTCAACTAATCTTATGATTCGTATTTCACGAGTAGCATTGATAATTTTCATTTTATAATCAAAATAAACATCAATAACCGAATTGCAGTTAAACCTGCATTTACATCAAAGTTTTATTTTCAAAATTAACTACATCGCATGCTATTTTCAACATGGATCTTTTACTATAATATATGTCAGTATCAAAGCTTTAATTATCGATGATATTTCATGAATTGAACCGGATTTCCCTTTTACACTAGGGCTTTTTCTCAATGGTTTGGGATTGGTTTTTTTTCTCATTTTGGGGAGAAAATTGGTTAAATGAGAAAGATTTTTTTTTTCATGAATTAACTGCATATTTTGGGAATTTTGCTTGAATATGAAATAATTCCATTGGGAATGGGGCCAATTAACAGCTGGCCCCAAAAAGCCCTCAGAAAAAGTCCTGCACACAGAACAGGATATTTGACCATTGATGTTGGTCAAAGGTGAAAATGTAGGTCAGAGTGACCTGCTTTTGATACTTTTGATACACAGCTACAGTATATACTGAATATCACTTATTTGGCTTATTCCTTTTTTAAAACTCCTTTTGGATTATAGTGCTGTAATCACACCACTGCAGGGAGCTCGATTTTGGGTATCACTTGGGCCGACATTATTTCAGCTTCTGTGAATCAACTACATTTATGCTTTTGCATTATGGCTTATGGGGTTCTGATTGGTTCTCGGTCACATGTCATTATTGCAGATTTTCTCTGGCCATTTTGATATTGAGGATGTGCTGCAGAAATTGGTTGGCAAATTAAGGTCTGAGGTTGTCGCCATGTCTCTGACCCAAATAGTCGGAGAGGTTTGACATTGGTGTCAAAGATACGAATTTTCCTGTGGGTTGTCAAGCTCTTAAGGTCCAGACTGGTCGCAGGGTGTTGTATACGATCCTGGCTTTGATATCATGTATGTGATTATGTCTCTTGACATCCTCATTCGCACTGCTGTCCTTGAATACTACATATACACCTCCGAGGTAGATAAAACTCTTGTTTCCTTTATTCCTTCATGTTAAAGTTAAAGGTCTTGATTGTCTTTCACCCTCCAACACCTCCATCATCTTTTTGTTGTGCTGACCATGCAGTCTCCCCTGCCTCCTCAGAAATTCCTGTTCACTTTATTATTATTAATTAATTGGTCTGTGCAAACTGTTGTCCGTGTGACAGGACAATGTCATCTGAGAAATCAAGGTTCCTTGAATAGCTTGGAGAACCTCCACTAATTATATGCCTGTCTTGTTGTTTTTCCTCATAATTGTCAGTGTCAATAAATTTTCTTCATAATTGTCAATGTCCATCAAAACAGGGCTCAAAGTGGATCTTTTTACCAGCTGGCATATTTGGCTACCAAGTCATAAAATCTAGGCACCAATTGGAAAAGTTGGTCGCCTGACCAAGTTGTCTAAACTTAAAAAAAAATCTGTTAGTTTTTTAATTCAGTATATCATCTCTCTGTAACTTTTTCAATTGTGAACATCATTTCAAC
This sequence comes from Pecten maximus, assembly GCF_902652985.1. Classification (NCBI taxonomy): domain Eukaryota; kingdom Metazoa; phylum Mollusca; class Bivalvia; order Pectinida; family Pectinidae; genus Pecten; species Pecten maximus. The sequence continues at coordinate 41,564,403 of NC_047018.1, forward strand.
ATTGACTGAAATTTTGAAAGATTAACCAAAATCGCTTTACACAATTTTTTAGTGGCCATACAGGTGCCTTATAGGTCAATAACTGGTGGTCAATGGTGAATTTTAAGGCACCATGTCCACTAAAATAGGCGGCACTTTGAGTGCTGCAAAACAATTTTTACCAAAATCATGCAGCCTTGCCCAACTCCAATCCACACAGCAAACAGGTTGGTTAGCTTTCCAATGTTGGTGATTTGACAGGTGGAATCCACATAATAACCATTATAGTGTAGGTATATGGAGCCCCGTATAAGTTTTCTTTAAGTAGGTCAAAAGTAAAAAAAAAAAACAGGTCAAAGTGACCAAAAGAAGGTTTTGGTACATGATTCACTACCTCATCGAGATGCATACATGACCCAAGTATAAAGTTCCCTGTACCAGTAGTAGATTTTATTCTGACCCTTTTGGCCAGCTGACACTGTTCCTTATTTCTACCCCTATTAAATACTGTACAATCAATACTGATCGACATGACTATATAATAAATTAAAAGCAACCAACACAGACAATTATGATTTATACATAAGGTAATGCATTTTCATATATTTTACCCTGCACATACCGTGTACTCAAACAGACAAGGGAGATAATTCTGATGACACATTGTACAATGCAAATTGTCCTTTAATTTTCTATAACACTTTAGCATTTGCCTGTAGGGTATGCAATACCATTTCTAAAAAGTTGCAGCTGTTTTGCCTTTGTCATTGTTTCTATATTTTTGCTAATTTTTGGTACATGCATATAGCTGTAGTGTATCCATATTTAGTCTGTGGCCGTGTTTCCAGATTTATGGGATTGAAATTGTAATTTTTTCATTGATATTTATTTTGATATTACAAAAAAATATCTATGACCTTTGCATGATGTACATTGTGTATGTTCATTAAAATCGTCATTTACCAGTGTCTTTTGGATATTATTTGGTAACACAATAATTTGTCTTTTGTTTTACAGATATCAGACGAGATAGCAGGGAGTGTTATAGCCCAGATCTTACACTTACAAGCTGCTAATACCAAACAAACAATCCATATGTACATCAACTGTGGAGGTAAATCTCTATGAAATAGCCCAGACTCAAATCTTTATTGTATGTATATTGCCATTTGCTTGTGATCTTAATTACTACAAAAACATATACAGTGGACCCTCGATAATCCGAACACCTTCGTTCCCAGTCCAAACCGTCCGGATTACGAGTTTTCCGGACTGCCGAATTTCGTGTACCAGGTCAAAAAAATTGTCGTGTAAGAGTTATCTCCCTTGATTATATACAATCCGGGACGTTTCATAAACACGTCTAATTGTCAGACTTTTTAACAATAACTATACTTATGTTTCTGATATGATTCTTTTTGTTTTGTTTTGTAGAAAGTAAAAAATAAACTGTTTTTAAAAGAACATGTAAAGTGAAAGCTGTTTTATTTATAGCGGGCATATGTGACCTACAAACAACACACATGTGTCACGTCCCAGAGGTTCACAAACAAGTAGAAATTACAATCGTTAAATACCTTAAATAAAATACCCAGATTTTACAACTTACCGTCAGTCTATGTTTTTTTTATGATTTTTACGTACCAGAAACCCCAAGCTATCTATTTAAAAGTACGCGACACCAGCGAGAACTACCCAAGATGTCTGATAATTATTCAACCCGTATTCTCTTAACAATGTGACGCTTAGTTAAGTATCAGAAGACTATTGACTAATTTGTGTGTTATCAACCCAGTTCTTGTGATCACTGCTTAATACGTAAATGTGTATGTAATTAATAACATGCAACTTTTAATGAGTCGTCGTTTCACGTAACGTTAACGGTGTGGTGTTACAATGCCGATATCCGTGTTTACCCAATACAAGTGTTAATAATGTTAATTACCGATCATAAATTGAACTGAATGTTTGTGCATAAATTCTATAACAATTAGGTCGTAGAGAAACAGCAATGTACCGTTATAAAAACAAAAGCTACACATTGTAACACAGGTAAACACCCGGGGCTATGACCTGGCAGCGGTCGCTATGACTACGCACAGTGTCAAGCGATATTCTGTACAGCTGTCGACACGGTGACAAAATCGTCCGGATTATTGAGGGAAATTTACTAATGAAAAGTACGTTCCGTTCCCAAAATGGGCTCCCGGAATCGGAATCTGAATTTCCGGACTGGTGAGTACAAATAACGTTACGGAAATCCGTTCCCGTGCATTTCCGTCCGGACTGTGAGTTTTCCGGACTATCGGCGTCCGGATTATCGCGGGTCCACTGTTTGAAGTTTATCAAATTTTTTTTAAACATCCTACTTTATACGCTAACTGAATGCATAACCAAATCCTCTAGAATGTAAAACTTTCTTTGGTACATGTAGCATGAACTAGTATTCCTGAAATATTTATGAATATATCATTGAATTGTGAACTTATTGTAATTTGTTGTTTTCATTCACATCGATATAGACTTAATAATAAGACTTTCTCAACAAATTATGTATATACTCTCCAGGAATTGTTTAATAGACTTTGTATCATCAAATGACATGGTACACTGCATAAAATGATTTATTTTTAATCAATCTTATTTCATGTAGGTGGACGAGTGTCTTCAACACTAGGTATATATGACACAATGCAGTTTGTCGGAAACCCAATAGCCACCTGGTGTGTGGGACAGGCTACCGACATGGGGTCTTTACTTCTGTCAGCAGGAACAGCAGGGATGAGACATGCACTGCCTCATTCCAGAATCACACTCACGCAACCTGTCAGTGGGCTAAGTGTAAGTTTTGTTAAGTTTGGTTTATTAAAGAAGGAATTTTTTTTTTTCCCAAGCCAATTCTTGAAAATGACAAAAATCAATTAAAGTTGTCTTTTTTTTTTTTATTTCCATCTGATAATATTGCAGAGTGAAGGAAAGCGTAATTTAATAAAGATGTTTGCTTACTTTGAAATTTTTTCCTAATTGTTTCTAATGGAAAAAATTTAATCCGTTACTCCAGAAATTATTGTAAAACTGAGGCAAAGTCTAAAGTTCCGGTTGCAATATTGATACATTCCATTTCGGAAAATAAGTGATTGTTGTATTTCTGTTTGATGTTGGAATATTTTAATTGTTGGCTGTTGTATTGTTTGTAGGGACAAGCATCAGATGTTGAAATTCAAGCAGAAGAAATCTCTAGGATCTTAAATCAAGTAAACAATATCTATGCCAAGCAAACAGGGAGAAGTCTAGAAGAAATTGGTTGGTATTTCCCATAAATTGTTAATAAATCATGCTGGGGCTATTCAGTAATTTCAACTACTATACATATGGATATCTAAGGAAAAGGTTATGCTATAAATTGTCTTAAAAAGTACCTCTATAGTACCAATAAAAGAAGAAAAATATATGTCCCTCCAATGCCAATGATATTTTAGAGGCTTACTTATATTTCTTGTAAAGTGAAACCTGACTTTATTGCCACACTGTGTGACTGAGTCAGTGTTTCGGTATAATGTCAGGTGTTGACAATGACAGTGGAGCATGTCTCCATTACGATGGATATGGTCAAATGATACAGGATGTCATTAAAATCAGTGGTCAGTAACCTACCAACGTCAAGTTTCACTGTATATTATAGGATGTTGTTAAAGTCAGTGGTCAGTAAAGTCAGGTTTTACTGTATATTACAGGATGTCATTAAAGTCAGTGGTCAGTAAAGTTAGGTTTTACTGTATATTACAGGATGTCATTAAAGTCAGTGGTCAGTAAAGTCAGGTTTCACTGTATATTACAGGATGTCATTAAAGTCAGTGGTCAGTAAAGTCCGGTTTCGCTGTATATTTCAGGATGTCATTAAAGTCAGTGGTCAGTAACGTCAGGTTTCACTGTATATTACAGGATGTCATTAAAGTCAGTGGTCAGTAAAGTCCGGTTTTACTGTATATTACAGGATGTCATTAAAGTCAGGTGTCAGTAAAGTCAGGTTTCACTGTATATTACAGGATGTCATTAAAGTCAGGTGTCAGTAAAGTCAGGTTTCACTGTATATTACAGGATGTCAGTAAAGTCAGGTGTCAGTAAAGTCAGGTTTTACTGTATATTACAGGATGTCATTAAAGTCAGGTGTCAGTAAAGTCAGGTTTCACTGTATATTACAGGATGTCATTAAAGTCAGGTGTCAGTAAAGTCAGGTTTCACTGTATATTACAGGATGTGATTAAAGTCAGGTGTCAATAAAGTCAGGTTTTACTGTTTATTACAGGATGTCATTAAAGTCAGGTGTCAGTAAAGTCAGGTTTCACTGTATATTAAAGGATGTCATTAAAGTCAGGTGTCAGTAAAGTCAGGTTTCACTGTATATTACAGGATGTCATTAAAGTCAGGTGTCAGTAAAGTCAGGTATCGCTGTATATTACAGGATGTCATTAAAGTCAGTGGTCGGTAAAGTCAGGTATCGCTGTATATTACAGGATGTCATTAAAGTCAGTGGTCAGTAGAGTCAGGTTTCGTTGTATATTACAGGATGTTGTTAAAGTCAGGTGTCAGTAAAGTAAGGTTTCACTGTATATTACAGGATGTCATTAAAGTCAGTGGTCAGTAAAGTCAGGTTTCTCTGTATATTACAGGATGTCATTAAAGTCAGTGGTCAGTAAAGTTAGGTTTTACTGTATATTACAGGATGTCATAAAAATCAGTGGTCAACAAAGTCAGGTTTCACTGTATATTACAGGATGTTGTTAAAGTCAGTGGTCATTAAAGTCAGGTTTCACTGTATATTACAGGATGTCATTAAAGTCAGTGGTCAGTAAAGTCATGTTTCACTGTACATTACAGGATGTCATTAAAGTCAGTGGTCAGTAAAGTCAGGTTTCTCTGTATATTACAGGATGTCATTAAAGTCAGTGGTCAGTAAAGTCAGGTTTCACTGTATATTATAGGATGTTGTTAAAGTCAGTGGTCATTAAAGTCAGGTTTCACTGTATATTACAGGATGTCATTAAAGTCAGTGGTCAGTAAAGTCATGTTTCACTGTACATTACAGGATGTCATTAAAGTCAATGGTCAGTAACGTCAGATATCGCTGTATATTACAGGATGTCATTAAAGTCAGTGGTCAGTAAAGTCAGGTTTCACTGTATATTACAGGATGTCATTAAAGTCAGTGGTCAGTAAAGTCAGGTTTCACTGTATATTACAGGATGTCATTAAAGTCAGTGGTCAGTAACGTCAGATATCGCTGTATATTTCAGGATGTCATTAAAGTCAGTGGTCAGTAAAGTCAGGTTTCACTGTATATTACAGGATGTCATTAAAGTCAGTGGTCAGTAAAGTCAGGTTTCACTGTATATTACAGGATGTCATTAAAGTCAGTGGTCAGTAACGTCAGATATCGCTGTATATTACAGGATGTCATTAAAGTCAGTGGTCAGTAAAGTCAGGTTTCACTGTATATTACAGGATGTCGTTAAAGTCAGCGGTCATTAAAGTCAGGTTTCACTGTATATTACAGGATGTCATTAAAGTCAGTGGTCAGTAAAGTCAGGTTTCAATGTATAACCTGGTCTATTTGTAAATTTGTCTTACTGTTTTATCTTCCTTTTCAGAGGAAGCCATGCAGAGACATAAATTCATGGATGCAGAGACTGCTAAAGACTTTGGCATTATTGATAAAGTATTACAATTTCCTGAAAAGAATACCAATAAATAATCTACAGCTGCAACACAACAAAATATACACTTTTTAATGACAGTGCTATTAAATCCTGCAGAAAGTTTGAAGGAATTCTGGATAGAAAAGATATTGTATGTGTGTGTATAGTTGAAATGGATATGATATCAGAATGATTGGTGTTTTTATTTAAGTGCTTTGAGTGAAGAATGGATTGTATATGTGACCGAATGTGTTCCAAAATAAATCTGTATTTAGATTGTGCCAGAAGAACTTGATTGTTTTTTTTTTTTGTAAATAGTGTGGACTGATGCTATTATTTGGAAGCCATTATTGTATTAAGTGCTATAACATGGGTATTTACATGCATATTTAAGCCGTTATTATTAAAGATTGATTTCAAAATTTTACATATTTTATAATTTCTTATTTTACAATTCATAATTGCTCATCAAACAGGGATCATTGCTGATTCATCCGGTTGAATCTTAATGCTATATGTGGAGTGAGTCAGAATGTTATACTTTCAGTAGACCTTCAGTACAACACAACTTTCTGAATTCAAATAAGATGACTAAACCAATTATAAGATTTTACAAACAAACATTGCACAATGGAGAGATGAAATGAATTGTTTGACCACGACTCTTCAGTCAGAAGGAAAATGTTTTTGAAATAATAAATAATATTGTGGTTGTCTTAAATGGAAATTGCTGTTGTAATTTCAGTGACAGTTTAAAACATTAAAATAATGGATTGAAGTATATGCATGTTACATGTAAACGGAACCAGTTATTTTTATCAGATTGACCAGGTATATATTTACATGCGACATCTTTTTCCTTTCTGAACATAGTGAGTTTATAAAACCAAGTTTCTTAATAAAAGTATACAAGGCTTTCAAAGTATTTTATTCAATATGAATGATTATTGAATACAAAAAAATCCATCATACAACTGGTACATCAACTTGAACATAAATAGATGTATACAAAGCAACTCCTTTGGGATTAGAGTCCAGTATGATATACCAGTAATCAGTGACCCAGAAGTCTTATCACAGAAGCGATGATTCAGGAATGTCCAAAGGATTACTTCCCTTTGAACACAAGTTTTGTCTGACCACCTTTGGATCCTGGTACCCGTGTGTAGGATAATTTCTTTTTTGTTACTGGGAAGGACTCTGAAAGAAGAAGAAAATAAACAACTTTTGACAAAAGTACAGAAAGTTGGTAACTTTCTCAAGTCCCCAAACCAATTTCAGTTTACGTTGTTCGTTTTTATTATTAAAACTGATATTGGCTGCTAAGCCCTGTGTCCTCACTCAACCTAATTGAGACAGTTAAGCAATACTAGAATAACTGCCAAAACTAACTACATAATATATATGTAAACTTTAAACTTTTTCATGATATGTCCTTTTAAGAGATAGCAAATTACACTTGTCATATATAATATATGCACAAACTATAGGTTTGATGTTATTTTTAGGCCTTAGATTCTGGGTTAGTAACTTCTGTACCTGATGTTTGATTCACTGATAAGACATGAAATTTCAGACTTCACCTTTATGATTTTTTTTTAGTTTTTTTCCAGATATACAAAGCCTTACGTTTTAAAATTCCTCTGTTAAGTTGTAGATTAGACTGGTGGTGTACCTTTAAAGAACGAATAGAAAACAGCACATGCATGAGTATATTGATCAATATTACATATGTATGTTTAATGTACGTCTAGGAAGGTCCCTGGAAATTTGATACAATGTGGGACCAGTGAGGGAGTAACTCTATGAATTATTTCATCAGATCACTAACATATATATATAATACACATTCAGCAAATATCAAACCTTCGGGACTAATGTTGACCAGACAACATTGATTTATTATTATACAAAGTGCAAATTATTTTATCAGATCAATTTCTGATGCCCATGCAGCTAATGCATTTGATAGTGGTTATCCTATGTGAGTTCCAAGGAAATTGGATCGAAAGAAAAGCATTGATATGGATATGATGAACACCATATACATGTATGAGTCTGGTCTCAAAGGTTATAAAAAATATTATGTTAATTTGTTTTTGATTCGAAATTGATCATGAAATCAACATAACAAGCTGTCAGAAGACAACATAGCTTTCCATGTAGGGTAAAATTCAAAATTAGATTTTTAGAAGTAGGTCAAAGGTCAGTAAATCCACAAATGTAGTAACAATGGAAAGGTAAATCATGTGACAAGGAATGCAAATGTAAAATATGAAAGCTCTATCTCATACGGCTAACATACTGACAGGCAAGGTTAAAGATTTGATGTAGCTAAAAGTCATGGTCAAGGTCAGCAGGTCTGCAAATGTAGTACCAATGGAAAAGTCATTTAAAAAAAACATACATGTCAAATATGAAAGCCTTATCTCACACGGTTTACCTACAGCAACCAAGGTTAAAAGTACGTCAAAGGTCACGGTCTAGGTCAAAAGGTCTACAAATGCAGTACCAATGGAAAGTTCTTGTCACAAGGAACATGTGTGAAATAGCTAAGCTGTATCCTCATTTATTTTGACACAACACCGTTTTATAAAAAAAATTAACCTAGCTGTCTACAGGCCATACACATGCCGTTGTTACAGGTAGCAATTATAGCTCCACTGCACTTCATCCAACCGAGCTAAAAATTCCAAGGCAATATTTGCAGAAATGATTTTTTATAGATCTACTTCATACACAGTTATGATTTTAAAGAGATGGAAAATGTCTCCAAAGCTGACTATGAGGAGTCCATTATAATATTTGTATTATTCTCCTATAATATGAAAAGTATATTGCCCTGGTCCTTTTATAAACATATTGCCCATTACATACCTTATCAGGAGATTTGTCCAGGTCCATCGGTGGAGAATCATAGGATGACCAGAGTGATGAATGTCCATTCCACTGGGGAGTTCCGTATGATTCCTGACTGTAATTTCCACTTCTCCCTTTCATTTGTCCATCATAACTGGACTGGAGATGGCTTCTCTGTAGAGTGTTCTTAAGAGTTGTGTCAGGATAAGTTTGTACCGGTATATGTGACTGGTCTTTCTCATGGACATGATCTACAAATTGGAGGACATGGAAAAAAACTGAACCTGCATATATGTTACTGCACATTTATGTTGTTGGAAATATGAAAGCTAGTACTTGAGACAATAACTAATGTAAAAACTTTCACATGGGGGAAAAGAATAAAATATATGCCAAGTATTCAAACAAGAGGCCAGATGGGCTTGAATAACTGATTATCTAGCTGTTCTATCTCAACTTCTGTGATCACCAAACTGGGTACTTCCATGGACATAGGATATTCAAGATCTAATTAAGTCAATCCAATGAATCCCGATTTAACAGTCTTTCATCTGAGCATGGTAAATGTAATGGCTGAACAACAGATATTCAGAAGAAGTTGCTTCCAGATATAAAGGTTCAAACTAATTTGACCCTTCTGACCTTTAACCTTGGTCATTATGGTCAAGGTAATTTACTAGTGGTTGACTTCATCCCCGAAAAATAGTAGCCAAAAAAAATCAAAGCCATTTGGTAAATCAGAAGAAGTGGTTTGAGTGTTTTAACAAAATTGATCCCTCAATCCTTGAATATGAGTCAAGGTAATTTCTTTTTGGGCTTCATCCTAGATACCACGTGTCCAATATAATGAATGTAGGAACGTAGGTCTCTTTGTTATTGAGAATTAAGTCATATGAAGGAAAATTATGACATCAGAAAGAAAGATGGACAATGGCATATATGAGCTCACTTGCCCTTCAAAGAAAGTTAAACATTTGACAAAAATACTGAAATTTAATAGATAATCTCTCACAAAACCTTTTTATAATAACATTATTTTATCCATGCATGCTATTTTAATTCATACTGACCTTTTATTGTACTATCTTCTCTTGGTCGAGGTGGTGCCAACCCGATGCTGACTCTACGGTGAGGTGGCCATGACATAGAAGTTTTTATAGGAAGCTCACAACTTGTAGCCTTCTGAAGAATATTCTGTGTTACAAGAGTTAAGTCACCTGCAAATGACCTTTGACCTTGTGAAGGTCTTCTCACTTGTTTCTTATAACCAGCTCCATTTTCCTGGAGACCAAGTCTGCTGCCCAAATTACTTTCTCTCCATATCTGCCCATACATGTTGTTGGTCATTGTTTGGTCCCCACAAGGAGTATCCTGTATCTCACGAGGATGTAGGTATTGCTTTTCTTCTTCTCTCGATTCATCCATGTACTGTTTTCTTTGTGTCGATATCATTGGGCAATTCAATTGAAAGTCTAACTCTGATACTGGAGTATCCAACTCTGATACTGGACAGTAAGTTCCCTGAAGTAAATTCTCTTTTTCATTCACTCTTGAATCTTCCAGTTGAGAATGGTAATTCATTGTTGAAAAGTTTGCAGAAGGTATTTGTTTTCTTGCACCATGTTGGCTTTGCAACTTAATAGGGTTTCTATCTTGGCCATCATATGTCTTGTGATCATCATATAATGAATTGTTCCTAACATCACCATCCGAAGCATTTTCGCCAAGACAAACTGAAGGCTTTCTGAATGTGTTAAAGTGTTGTCCTTGTTGTACTTTCAAACGTCTAGCAACCTCTAAATTGACGGCTTGTTCGAAAGCATCTTCTGCAACTGCAGGAGCCACCCCTGTTGTGGTCAGTTTCATATTTTTCTGATCATCTCTCTTCTGGAATCCTTGTAAAGAAAATTCTGAATATAACCGCCTTACGTTCTGAGGAATTTCTTGGTGACTGCTCTCTGTGTTTTCTTCAGGATTTCTGTGACCATCCATGCTCTCTTCTCTGATTTCATCCTGTTGAATTTCTCTGTTAGTGTTCCATGTACCTTGCAGATTTGTGTAACCAGCCATACTCTCTTCCTTGATTCCTGGACGGTTTGTATAGGCAATTGCATTTCGTCCTTCTATTTCAGCCCTTTGGAATTCATTCAACTTCACAGATGGCTGAGATCCATTGAGAGACAAAATATCCTCACTGTCCTGGGTATCCATTCCAAACTGAGCTTCGTCCAGTCTATCCGATACTTCACCAGGACTGTTCGCACTATGCAGATCTATAGATTTATTTACAGCTAAGTCTAGTACTTCTTGATGCTTTGAATCAATAAAATGTTTATATTGACAATGAGGATTTCTTAAATTTTTCTTCAGAATCTTATGCTTGTCCATCGCAAATGGTTCAGATTTGAAAGTGTTCTCAGAAGTCTGACTTAGCCAGGATTGGTTCTGTTGGAAGGTAGATGTTTCATAATCTTCCAATGTTGATGACGGGTCTTCAACCGGATCTGTCTTCTGACAGGAATCATGAGATTCTTCTTTGCTTAAGAGATTCACCCTCCTTTCACTATGAACCATCTCTAGAAATGACTGGAAAATTAATACATCAAATCTATCAATATACATTGTACATGTACATGTAATTTGAATATTTGGACACCAACCATGCAGCACTGAAATTTGAAAACTCTAATGTCTGTCTTTTTCACGTACACCTTAATATGTTTAGAACAAACATCAGGATGTAACAGTATCTGGATGTAAATGATCAATTCATGATATAATTCCTTCCCTACAAAGATGCTACTACTTGGAAATTGTGTGATGTCATCTTATTTTAGGGTTGAAATGTTTGACCTCTTGAACTTTTAAAATGGATAAAAATTAATTATCTTGATTTAAAAACAAATCTCATAACTTGTGTTCTAAGTACCAAATACCAAACCGAATGGCAAGTACCATGATGATATAAAAGCTTTACATTTTCAAGAACATATTTTTTCAATATATTTGACCTCCTCCACAAAGTCATGACTATACAAAAAGGCATTTGTTGATGTAAACACATTTTATAGCTATCTGTCTAATTAGCAAGCTCACATGAGCCAGATATCACAACTATAGGCTTTGTTAAGAATTATTCATTCCACATTTCATTATAAGGTCAGAAAATGAATTTCAGTACATTTTGTATTTAACTATTGATTAATATACACATGCTTACACAACTTTCAATTTCAATAGAAAACTTTCTGTGAATTTTGATTAATTCTCAAATATTTTGGTTTAACAAAGAATTGAATTATATTTTTTGCTGATCTTCTTTTTATATAATCTTTTTTTTTTTATAATGACTGACCTTGAGGAATTTTTGTGGCATCCATGGAAACAGCACAACTAGCTCACTGAAAGAACTAGCAAGGAGTTCGGATACAGACATTTTCTGCAGGACAAATTGAGCACTACAAAATAATTCAACAAAATACATCAGAATAGATACCGTATTCAGTACAGTAGCATGATTTTCTTTAATTTAAAAAAAAATAATAATTTAAAAGATTTTTAACATTTACATGTTTTTTTTGGGTTGTTTTGGAATCTTTAAAATAAATACCATGAACTTTATCATATTATAAACTTCACTCATGTTAAAATTGTTTTGTTTCATGGCATATATCCTCAAAGCAATCTGAATAACCACAAATATTTCATGTTATAATACATGTATACAGCACCTCAAAGATATTTAAAGATGGCATTTAAATACCACACTGTTCCAAGTTATTAAAGAAATTAAAGTTTAATACCTTAAAATTGCTAGCACAGTTAAAGGTCTACAAACCAGTGAACACATTATAAATAGGCTCTCAAGAATTAGTCATATTTTCATTTAAGATGTTGCAGTACATGCATGGTATCGGGGAAATTCAGACTTCACTTATTGCCTCTTGATCCTCCCATAGACCGAATGGAATAACTAATTGCAGTTTCATATAGATGTAAAGACCGTCAAATCATACACAAATGTGTTAGTTTTAGAAAGTACACAAATGTCTTTTACTCTTTTATCATCAATAATCTTGATACATGTCAAACATTAAATAAGAACCTTTTACTGATGACACATACAGCATACATCAAGGCTATCTTTAATGCTTTCCTTCACAACTCATTCATAAGTGTTTGTTGTAACAAACAGTAATTTTATGTCTTTATTATGACTTAAAATGTCAAAATTTGCTAGACAAATGACATTTAAATTGTCCCACAGGGACAAATAAAAGCATAAAAGGTTTTACTTTATTTTGTGAATTTGTCACAGTTTGTTAAATTCTATCACATTTTCACAGTAGAATCAACAAATCAGAAAATAATTAGGTTACTAACAGCAAAACATGTAACATCAGTACATTAACTACATGTACCAGGTAATAGAAAAGTATGATAGCTCAAACAAAAGGTCATTGTGCATCTAGGGGTTGTATTTGCCATTACCTCTTTAAAAAGCTTCAACATAAGAATCTGCTTTCTGTATCTCAATTGTTTTAATAGAAATATTAGTCCTCAATTAATATAATATTTTACATGTTAAAAAACTTGCTTCAACAAAACTTTAAACTCTTTTAAGAAGTATTCTATTTTTTCCACCCATCCCATTTAGCCAAACTAGCATTTTAGATTATAATTTTATTATAGTTCTTTGATCATCACAAAAACTAAAGATCAAATATTAAATATGTTCTCATTAAATATTAACAGAATATGTTGTCTTAGCACCAACAAGAAATTCTTTCAAAAAATGACTAGATAAGGTTTGGGACGATCAAAAATTTATATATCAATTGACGGTAAGTGTAAATTTATATAGAAATTGAAATTGTCAATAATTGTAAAAAAAATTATTGATTGTTTTTATTGTTATTGTATTTTGGTCCGGTATAGAATATCAAATGATCTAGCTGTACTGTCAATAAATCTAACTTAACTTATTAGAGACATGATAAACAATGCCAAAAAAACTCATAATGAGGCTTACCTAAAGGAGTTAAAACATGGAAAAGACAGCAATGTTTTCTCCTCCTGTAAACAGTAGATGTAAATTCAAAATGTAGATTAGGAAACACTGAGCCGTTGTAGATTTATTCTTCATGAAAATACATTTTCTGTTGATTTGATTAAATTCTGGTAAGAGTTTCAACTGAAATGACTATACAATGACAATTTATGTGAGTGCATGCTTTTTCTGTTTGCTGATCTTAAATTGATGACAAATGTAAATAATAAATTGAAAACCTCTATTATCTCTGGTGACTGCATGTTTAAACTATGTGATACCTTTACCCTATATTATCATATAAATCTCACAGAAAAATCTGTTTAGGCTTAAATCAAGACTTTCAACAAGCTGTATATCATTAAATCCAAAGTATCGGATGATATTCCTAAAGAAAACCATGAAATAACACATGAATGTTCAATATTCTGTATAATCCGACTGCAGTCTTTCATTTAATAAAGCAGAAGATTTGGAACATAGCTATATTTATATATTTATTACAATTACATGTAACTGACTTCTTTCCATTGTTGAATTTGAAATTGTTTATGTCATCACCTGCATATTGAAATATTCTGTTGATAAAGAGATAGCTTCATAATATAAGTTGCTATAACTTGTGGCAATTAAATCCCTTGTATCAATTTTGAAAATTAAAATGTTTTAAAAGTCAAGTAGACTTAGCTATATGTCGAGTCCCTCTGGTGTGTCAGATAAGATGGGTTAAATTAATACTATAACAGAAATACAAGCCTGTTGTTTCTCAATAAATACATTGTGAAGTTTTGATCTTATGAATGATTATCTATAGAATGTCCTACCATAGGGCAACTTACCTCGCTGCATTCCTCTGCTAACCACATTCTCTGTCCCCAACTCCCATCTTTCCAGACAGCAGACATTTTTTCACTGGTATCACAGACTTGTCTCACAAACATTGCAGTCTCATTGGCATTATCACTGATGAATGTCTTAAGAAAATGAGTGAATTAAAATAAATGTTAAAATGTTTTCAATTTACCTTTTACCCTAAAATACAGTTATTTGTACCTTACTCTGAATTGATTACACAATTTTAATTATATTTTGGAAACTATAAGTGTATACATAAAATAATGTAATCTTATATTATTATATCAATTTGCGATTCCGATTTAATTGTTACTAAACCATAATTAAGGGACCACATACAAACAAAAATATTCATCAATTAACATGTACATATGCAATATACATGTATAGACAAGTGTCTTCTGTTTCTCTCTCTCTTTGTTTTGAATTAATTATAGAATGCAAGCTATTTAACAGCAGCAATTTTTCTACATTAAAATTACTCATCACTTCTGTGTCTGTAAGTTTTCATTTTACTTGATCTAGGTTTGAAGTAAAATTCGACACTGAACTACCTGGTACAAATTAACTGCAATATGATAATGTATTTATTTGATCAATGATTAGAAAACCTATTTACTTTTACAACAAAGTCCTGTTTTCTAGTAAGATTCCCAACAGCTGCTTGAAATCGGGAGATGTTCTCTATACAGGGACTGTGTTTTTTGCTGAAGAAAAAATCAAACTATTGCAATGTATACAAATATTTTGAATAAGTTATTTATTCAAAATGTCTTTTGAGAAGTTTAGATCACAATAATTTTCCTTTTGTTGTGAAGTTCCACAGAAACTGAAACACAAAATATGATTGATTTTCTTTTACAGGGACATAAATACATTGTAGTTTCTGATTGATGTCTTTTTTTCATGTCTGTTATGATAAATGTTGCTATAAGGCTGATGGATAAAATACACTTTTTTGACAGCTAGAATTGAAAATGAATGAGCAAACATTTCAGAAAGGACTTCCTTTAGATCACGCAGATAATGCATGGTGATTGATACCAAAAGCCATCAAGATCACAAGTGTAGATTTCATATTACTTGGTACAAATGTACTATATTACGCTTGTTATTTTCAAAACAGTTCTGATTTTTGCTATTGCAAAGAACTTTTATACTATAATTGATAAAGTACAGTTATGACTACTATATTTCCTTTACACACTCCCTAAACTGTATATCTTATTTCAAATAGCATTTAGATTTCCTGTCAAGTATAATTTTTTTTGACTCTCCAAAATCAGATTTGACTCTGGAGTTTGAAGGAGCATGTCTATTTGACATAATGTTTTGACCCTTCATATTTCTGAGAAAAGGTGATTTGACTTCTGAAATTGCTAAAAGTCAAGGGATATGCCCTGTAGTATGTCTGGTGGTGTTACAGTACATACAATGAGTCATAATTAAAACTATGAAATAACTGCTTTTCATTTTGTATTTGATATAAAATTCATCTTATTATAAGCTGCTGACCAAAAATCCATTGTTCTTATTTCATTGTTTATTACCTTATTTTCTGACTGCTATAGAAAATTATCCAGCAGGTGGTGAACTTGAGACTCAGTGTGATTATCTTGGAATGGAGGAGTTCATACTGCCAGACTTCAGCCATGTCCTGTACGGACTGGACAACCACACAAGTTTTCTCATCTATCACCAAATCTGCGAAGTACATCTCATCAATACTCCTGATCTGGTCATAGTCACGCTCCAGAATCATTAAATTGTGTCTGCAATGTGTTAAAATAAGAAAACTTTTCATGAGATTCTGTCTTGTAACATATAGCCTGGTGTGATTAACACAATTCTAAATGATATAATTAAGTCTTTATTGACATATTACAATCGCATTACAAGCTGCAATATGTTAAATGTAGAAAGACAGTTCAATGCTTAAATAATTCCACTAAGTTCTTACCTGGTATATAATTGCAACTGAACTAGTAAGTACAATGAGGTTTGGTTTGGTTTATTTTGCTAAACGTCCTATAAACAATGAGGTATTCAATGATGACTTTTAGATATCTCAATATCCCAAATATTGTCATCAAATATATGCTTCATTAATTACTATCCAAAACATGAACTTTTACTTAAAATAAGCGGGGTATGTGCTTATTTCCAGGCATGAGCTCATAATTGCCAGGTCAATATGGTAATTTATCACCTGACCTTGTTTCCAGCAGCTGCAGCAATTCTGGTCTGGATGTGAGATACCTTGACCCAATGATAGTCAGTGTTGCAACAGTTTCCTTGTTTTTGGGTACCAAACTTATATCCTCAGTGGTTGAACCTACAACAGCCAATGAAAGACCTATATGACTGGATTCTCTCTCCTTTTCCCTCCTTTCCTCTCTTACACTTAAACATTTGATAGCATAGGAATCCGAAGATTAACAAAGATCAAAGAAGAATTAACTTTCTGAAATATATATATTTGTAATAAGTGTACAATTCGCATCCATGTATGTAGATACATTGAGATCCAAGTATTCATATCATCTAATAGATGACTTCCACAATGATCATGTCAGAATATCAGGCCGACTATCACTGCGCCATTGAAACATTCTTTTTTAAGAATGCGACGTAGCGCATCGGTATAAGCTGCGGGTATTTCTGGGCGATTGGGTGCCTTATTAGATCGTGAGTTGGAGGCCTGGTCATAAAGTTGTCTTCCTTCGTCCATTGTGTTACTATGTTATATATATATCAGAAATGATTTTTAACTGTCAAAATCCAAGATGGCTGCCTCATGGCCATTTTGTTCTCCCAATCAGTCTCAAAATTCAATTGGCACAACTAGGGACCAAGGTGAACCTATATGTGAAGTCTGAGAAATGACCCTCCAGTATTTTTCAAGAAATACAGAAATATTTTTTTATGGATGGATAGTGAACCACGTTATTGAAGGGAGATTTGAATAGTCCAAAATCTGATGATGGTGGACTAAAAAAATTATAGTTTACATGACATTTAATGAAGACGGATTTTTTCATCTTCCGACAACAAGCTTAAATTTCACTTCATATTTTGGTACACAATGCATGCAATAAGCAGGAGTAGACTCCCTTTCTCTTCTAATCAATAGGAAATGTTTGTGTTGTGGAGTTTTTTGCTATAATACAATATCCATGAAATAAAATGTTGAAAAGTTGTAATTTCTTCTTAATACATGAAAAAAATTAAAATGTTAATCCCTATATAAACATTTCAATGTAATGCCACCATCTTCAGAATAATCATTTCTTATATTTTTTTCACCTTTCATGATTAATATTCATGTATTAATTTAACTCTCAATATATTTCTGAATCCCCTTAAATATATTGCAAAAATTCTGCTGATTAAATTATGGCAATCAATTTTGAAGACAAGCCTGGAACAAACCCCCTCCCCCTCCTTCATTCAAAAAATAAAAATGGATTTGGAAATTCTAAAAATGCAAACTTGGAAGTTATACTAATTTTTTTTGAGAAGTGGAAATTTGTTTGAAACAGAATTAAAAGAGGTCTGCAATAATATAACAAAATTTGGTTGAAAATTTACCTGTCTTTATGCCCGCTGAGACATGTTTGCTTTTAACATTAAAGGAAATGAGAGGTAGGCCATGTGCTTTACACAAGTCCTGCAATTTAGTGTCCTCTCCAGAATCATTGTAGTCCATCACAGCAGTGAACTGGGACCAAGGAAACTCATCAAAAAGTTCACTTCTGTGTGATATCAGGCATGTCACCAACTCAAGTCTGTGGGGGGAAATATCTTAATTACTAAATTAAATTATCATACTGTATATTACTATTACTACTATCAAAAGATGAATAGCCTTACATTACTTTTAGCAAAATATATCATTTATAATTTTATTTTACACAGATAAAACCATGCATGGTCCCTAATAAGAATATTCAAAATTCCATTTACAATTCAAACTTTTTCATTCAAAAAGATAATCTTACTTTCATAGCAGTTAATCAATACAGTATTTATATGAAATTTTCAATAGTTTGACTTTTGAATATGAGATGATATATTTTATACCTTTTGGACAATTCCCCTGACAAATCTGTGAGAAGATCTGCCTTCATAGCTGATCCACCTCGGACAAAGTCTCTAAGGCAACACTTCAAAGTTGTACGGTCTTGGCCAGTCACAATCAAAATCTAACAAAACCAAATGACCAAAATACTGTACTGAAACAGCGAGGAACCAGCTTATATATCATATATAAAATAATGTCACTATATCTTAAATAACATATATTAATGACTAATATTATCTACACGTATACAAATGTTTGGTATCAATAAGTGTTAATTTTTTATAGAAATATCAAATGAACTTCCACAAATGATCTAAAATAAGGTAACTAACGAAATTTAAAAAATAGAAACATCATAAAAGGACAAAGAAATAGTAGATAATTAAAAGTAGTAGTACTTTAGGTGCATGTCTTAAGCAATGGAAATGTACCTTAATAAATGCAGACCACAATTAAAATTAATCTACTAATTAAGATCCATAATTAATTTTTCAATAAAATAATTACAATGTGTAATTAATTCTACACAAATGACTCTAAGGAATTGACCTTAACCCAGTCTGTGGCATTATTGATCATACACATGCAAATATAATTTAGTTTAACATGGGGTTTCCATGTCTAAGTCCTAATAAGTGGCCTTGTAATTCAAATATATGACATATTAGTCTGCTAGATATGGAAAGTTGATTTACAAAAATACAGAAATAACCATATCTACAAGCTGCAGCTATATAATCAGAATCCTGTATCAAATTTTACTTCAAAAATTATTATCAGTTTTAAAATTTCTTTGCTAAAGTAAATTGCTCTCAAATAAGATTATTACAATTTTACTCTCGATATGTTGTAGTTCTTTATTTAATATAGGGTTCTGCATGGAGACCATTATCACACATTACCTTTTCTTTTGTTCCATCTCTCTCTTGGGTTGACTTCTGCAGCCTTAGATCAATATGTCTATATAATGAAACCAGCTTTGGATGAAAAATTCTTCTCTGGTTGAAATTGCATTTAAGTTGAAAAAGTTGTTTCCTCATGTCGTCAAAGCAATCTGAATTATGAATTAAACATTAGGTTTTCTAATGGCCTTGACAAGACTGTAACCCGAGATTAAACTGAATGTTAATATTTGTGATAATTGAACCTGACTTTACATTTATAATGTACATAGAATATTGAAGAACTGACAGATAGAAAAAGCTCAATAGCACCACTCTTATGAATAATGCATGCATATTGTAATTTCAAAAGGAATTCAAAACCCTGAAATTGGGTAAGTTCATTACATAATGTACAATAAAATTTTGTAATACAAACTTGTTTTAGTATCTGCTATAATTAAAGACATGACTACCAAGATTGCTTGCTTCTATGGCAGCTTAAAGCAGTGAATTTCAATTTGATATTCACACAAAAGAACCCCATGCATATTTATCCAGTGCTTTTTAATTTTTTTTAAAATACATTTGAATTTGGATTTAGAAGTCTTCACAAACTGCAGAATTTGGTTAAATATTATTTGAATTCAATCATTTTTGCTGCTGAACATCTTATACGTCCTTGCATACTACAATCAACTCAGTTTTAATGGAAAACAATTACATTTAATAAGTAAGGTATAAGTAAAAATATAGATTATAGGGTTATTAAATAAAAATGTCGAGTTTGGGACCAAACTTTTGCCCTGAATTAACAGAGATTTCAAGAATTACTGGAATAGTTTGGTGACTCCAGTCTTAAGTTGGAGGCTTTGGATAAATGACAGGGTTGCCAACCTGTAAGTAGCCCAATGTGGGAGATATCCCACATTGGGCTCTTCCAACGTGAGAAGGGACATTTTAAGGACGTATTTACGTGAGTTTTTTGTCTCACGTGAGTGAATTGGCAACCCTGTAAATGATGACTCAAAAATATGAAAGATGAAGTATTATTTTTAGACAGCATCTTCATGAATCTTTTGATCAGTACCCACTTTAGATTTAAGAACTCTTTAAAAATGTGTTTGTGTGTGTTTTTTTATTTATTTATTATTTGTTTTTTGTTTTTTGTTTTAAATTCAGGGTTAACACAATTCTAGATCTATTAATTGTATCTAATTACTGTACATAATTTTGGAAGGGGAATTTTTTGTGCTTTTGTTTTGTACACTTTTACTTATAAAGGTATGCATGGATATTAACACATTGGTAACTAATTTTATGCAACATATTGTGTTACCATATGTGATCCAACAGTAATTTTTCACCTTACTTTTTAATACTGATTGGTATTTTTCCTGCATGGACTTGAAGTGAGCCAGGACAGATTCAAAGCAACAGTTGATAAGGATGTCTCTTGCGCCACAGAGAATATGTAAAGCTACAGTAGCCTTATATAGATCACATGCAGTACCTGGTATGTAAAAAGAAATACAGCATTAACAAAATTATGACCAAGAATTACAGAGCTCACATCTACCCCCCAAAAGCCTAGAGAATCAAAGCATTGTGATGATGACACTTGATCAATCAAGCATAAAATGTTTACCAGTTAGAGATACGTTTGTTTGTTTGCTGGATTTATCACCCTGTGATCTGCGAAGGTCATTTTGAGGCGGGTCTCCTTGTAGAAAAGTTTGTGACTACCTCATGGAACAACATTCGGGAGGCCCATTGCATGCCATTCAGAGCAATTAATTAGTTTAAAGTGTCATGCCCAAGGATACAACCATGACTACAGCAGAGACAAGCCCGTTTTTTTTATTTTCCCAAGAAACACAACCGATACAGGTAGGGAGTGTTGAACCACGCAGCTTGGATCTTCACCTAAGGTTACATGGCCAGCATCCTAACCGACCGTGACTTCTAGTTAGAGATCTACATTGATGCAAAAAGTATAACAAGTAAAAGTTAAAATATGGCTCTGATCCAGTCTCGCCAAATTGTCATGTGCTAAGTAGCAGCCTTAGAAAGTCTGGTTGATGTAACACTTGACCTCAATCTGACTCGTAAGGGGGCAAGTATGTCTTGATTAATCATCTTTCATTTTTCACTTTTTTATTAATCAAGCTGATAACAATTTCTATGTTCCAATATGGCCTAGATCTGTGTCACCCAACTTTGAAAGTCTCCATGCTTCTAGTATCCTTCCATATCAATGGGGTACAATTATGTCAAGGCTGAAGGTCCTTGATGGTTTTCTCGAAAATGTCCCGACATTCATTAATTTCTGTTACTAGTGAATCCTACTGACAACCAATTTTACAGGTATGAAGTGATAAGTGATAAGTGATAAATGACCTCTGACCCTGAAAATCAGCAGGATTTATCATTTGGGAACAAGTACGTGTATGCCATCCTCAATGGCACAGTTGTCTCTCAATACTCTTGATATGCTCTTCCCTGGTGAAAAAAAATGATGCAAAAATGGACTAAGACATCAATTCATCGGCAAAGCTATATCCTCACAGAAATACATTATGGAGGATTGACAATCACAGATATCATAAATATAGGCTAATCCATTTAAAACATTTAATTCCAAGAGAACTCCAGGTTAATCAATGATCTACCAGTGATCATGGGAGATGTGATTATAATTTTGTTAGCCCCCAATGGGATAGATATATATATACTCTATAGAATTCATATAGAGTAACACCTGTGAAAATTCAAAAAAAAAATGTGTGAAACTTACAGAAATGCATCATTTCAAAAAATATTACCATCTTCTTTGTTATCTTGAAGACTCTTCTCTTTCTGTTTCACCAGAAACCTTGTATTGTCTGGTGTTATGTCTGAGAAGTTGTTTGGGAGGTGTATGCCATCACTTCCTTGTAAAGCGGCCATGTAATAGTATGCTTGGTCCTCAATGATCTCCAAAACAGCAGCAAATTCCCCTGTAAATACATCCAGCATAATGGACATTTTCAGATCAGACAAAATCTGGTTACATAAAGGGCAATAACTCTGTATATAATGATACACATGAGTTAATATCAGTAGTAAACACCAAAATGACATTACATGACTCATACAAAATACTAGAGAGAGGATAGAATTAAGTCAAATTGTATCAGATATATGATACTGTAAAGAAAACACTATATCGTGTGACACTCCTAATGTACGTACAATATTCAACATATGAAGATAGATTCATACCTTAAGTACTTCAGATTATTACATAAAATATTTTATTACAAGGCTGGTATTAGGCATGCAGTCAAGAGCTATTCAACCATATTATATACACATACACAGTACAGTATTAAAAGTAGCATTTGTCAGTAGAATTTAACTTTTTTATAGTGATACAGTTCCGTAAACTTTGAAAACAAAATGAAATCAATCTGTCCTCAAAATGGTACAGTATATTTATAAATAATATTACAAATAAACATGCATACCTTGTAAGGTCACATAAACCACTCGGTGATCCCAAGTTTTCTGTCTCTTATTGGGTTTTATGACACCAATATTCTGAATGTCAAGATCTGAAGGTGACATTTGGGGACTGTCGTTTGTCTTTATCATAACAGGAAAATTTTGATCTGCTGTAAAAAACTTAACAGTTCAATAACACACAGCAAACTTTTTCATACAACATATTCCTTTAATTTATCCTCAAAATAAGCCCTAGTGTAAAAGGTTAGTACTTAAGTTTTGGGAGGGCTTATTCATGAACCACTAGCTTTTAGCTTACAATCTAAATTGATGATTCTGCAAGAACGAAGAAGGGGGCTTTTTTGTTGGTTGGGGCTTTTTTCAGAAAAATACTGTATCCGAAACACCTTGATATATATAGTTTTTACAGTAATCTTAATTATCTTAATCTCAACATAGTTAAATGATATAAAGAATGTTAATTGTAATGTATTCAGCTTACCTTTGGGCACCTGTGACCTGGTATTGGTCCTGGCCAATGCCTTACTGGTGCCATGGCTCTCCATAGAAACACTTTGGACACTCCGCAGTAACAGAAAGTCATTCAGTGGATCAAAACCAGCCTTTTTAAGTCCTTCAAGTCGGAGGGGTGCACAAGATCGGACTGGTGGCTTCCATACCTTAATAGCTTGAAAAAACAAGAGGCTCAATGGACCTGTATCAATCACTATCCTAATATGATTCTTAGGCCTTTCCATTAATCAGGAGATTAAGCCCTTAGAATCATTTAACAAAGATGGTCTTTGACTTTGAATATTGGGTTATAAGTCATTCCATTTCAAGCCTGAGTTATCAGAAGACAAAATAACTCCCCAAGAGGGTTGAAATTCAGAATAAGCTTTTCAACAGTAGGTCAAAGGTGAAGGTCAAGGTCAGCAGGTTTGGAAAAGTCATGTCTCAAGGATCACATGTGAAACAAAGTATGTTGTATGTATCCTCATAAGCATTGACCAAACACTGTTTTATAAAAACTTTAACCTAGATTCTTACATTTTGATAACACAAACGACACCACGGGTATAGCAATATCTCCCCTGTTCTGACAAGCTATATATTGTCTTTAGACTTGATCTCAGGTAGCAGCTACTGGGAGCTTTAACCAAATATAATCTGGACCTTTTGGTTTTATCTGAAAATGTCTTCTGAGTATCTTAACATAGCTGATCATATTGGCCCGTCTTGTGACCTTAAATATTGGTCAAGGTCATTTCTTTTCCAAAGCTTTATTGGGTTTCATTCCAGGAAGCTTCTGGTCTAATAAATATAATAACTCATTAGGACCTCTCTGTTACTGTGAAAAGGTCACTAATGAAGGAAAAAAATTGACAGTACTGGAATGATGGATGATCGATGCTGGTTGTCAGACAAGACCAGGTGAACTTAAAGTTGATAGATTAGATATTTAGTAGGGGACACATGGAGGGCCCCTGTTTTAATTTTTTTTCTTCTTTTTTTTCCCCCTCAATAGAAATTCCATTCGTCACTTTAAAATCCACATATTGCGAGTAAAGCGACTCCCATCCACCCATTTTTATCCATCTAGCTACTTCAATATTGTGCTTGGAATTGTAATATTTCACTTGAAAGCAATATATCATACAGCTTCAATTTGGCACATGTACTCATTATAATATATATTATTGAAAGAATATAAAAAAGAAAATAGCAGCTAGTTGCATTTAATTTGAAGTTGATGAACTGAAACTTAATTGCAGTGCATTGAATACCGTAAGTAATATAAAATTACCTTTTTCATCTTTCGTTTTGCTTTCTTTCATATCTTCACTTGACTCAGGTGATGTTGAAATTTCCAGAACTGGATCCTCTGATATAAATAAATCAATTCAGTATTATATGCACATTAAGAGGATTTTTTCTTTGGCCTCAGTACAAACAGAGAAAAAGACAGATGTACTACTTGAAATTATTTTTTCTCTTCAACATCAAAAACATATTTGTATCTGAAATGTCTGAAGAATTTTAATTTTTAGGTCATGGCTAATTAATAAAATGCTAAATCCGCCTTAGAAATACTGGTATTGGTTATATTCATTGCATGCGCAGTAGTTTGAATCATTAATGTGAAATTCTTTAGGACCTAATGGCCAATTGTGTTGACTTTTATATGTGTGCCCAATGTCTAAATTGTATTTAGATGCCATAGTAAAGGCAAATATCACCTTTGTAATAAACGAACAGTAGACTGAGTTTTGAATCTGCTGTATCTGTCCCTTAAAGGAATATAACCCAGCTTCATTTGATATTGACTGGATGTGAAAATGTCATTCAAGATTCAAATACCACTGAATTTGTTATTCTATACAAAGAACAACTTAGTGTTATAGATTGATTGGTTTTAAATTGAAGGAATCAGGCACATGTATAAACCATGAATCTTTCCTAAAGGGATCTAACCTTTTTTCAATTGGCCCTGGAATTTCTAAATGCATCAATAACCTAAGATTAAGCAGATTGATTTTCTTCCAAAGCATTAAAGATCTGACTCATATGACCTTCAGAATGTTCGGCTCATTAAAGGGTAAGTCTAATAGATTTATAGTTAAGGTACTTTTTCCTGTAGCATTTTAATTATCAGATTCCCATATTTAAATCAGTTTAATTCTTCCTTATGTCAAGTTTACTTAAGCTTTTAAAAGGCTTTCATAAAAAATAACAAGAGGGCCAGAAGGTCTATCGCTCACATGGGTGTTGTTAAATGTTACTTCTGCAACCTTGAAAAAATGTCAGGGTCAACCATAGGAGGAATCTTTAGCACTCCTGTCCTTGAAATTGGAACTCCAGGGGTTACATTCACTTCCGATCTCTGCACCCCTGGAATATGTCATGTAGGCTCAGTCCCATGGACCATTCTGCAGAAAAAAAACTAAAAGACTATATAGATTGATGCTTTGAATGTTCATCAAAGATTGCAATACCGTTAATTTAACTGGTTTTGTACTTGGTTGTTATGCCTCTATAATCTTCAAAAGAAATGTTTCAGCTTAGTTGATTGGTCAGGTTGGTTTCCTGACACCAATCAAATAGCTTCGCCATGACATATTCCAAGGGTGTAGACAGGGAAAGTGAACATAACTCATGGAGTATAAGTCCTACTGGCCAATTATACCATCCTGGATTCTTCTAAGTATTGTAGTCAGTGCTCTTTTGACATATTACAGGCACCATCTACAGCCAAACATGTCAGCATTAAAATACCCAATCTGTAGTTTCACTTGCCTAATGAAGTAGTAGAGGTGTCTTTTTTGAACTGTTCAACTGAAAACATCACTGTTAATGGGCACTTGTAACTGTCTGCTTCTTTCAGTTTTTCCACCTGACATCCCTTATTCTTCGCAGCTGTCAATGACACTGCATCCCAACAAAGAGACAGCTCAATTTTGCCTAGATCCTCATCAGCTTTTAAATTCAGCATTTCCTTTGCCTTATGTGGACCAATGTCAATGTTAAATGTTGGCTTCCTTTCAAATTCTGCATAAAACAATAATATTACAAAGAAAACAGAAAATTAAGCAATTTTAATATGCTTATTAGAATACATGTGCTTAGTTGAGTTTATGCAGTACTCAGCAATATATTTATGAATTTATTCTTATTTTGTTGATAACCCATTTGGATAGTTACAATTTAATTTTTGTTTATATAAACAGTAATTTTGTTGACAGCTGGAGTAAAGTTAAACATAATTCTTTGCTTGGTATAGATCAACACGTACTGCATCATCAATACAATTTTTCTTCAAGAAATAAAAGCAAAAACAAAAAAAAACGAAATGCTTTGTAGGTGCATCAATATTTCAACTGTTGTTATAAATTCAGTATCAAACACATATACATGTCACTAGAACTCCATTTGATTTTTCATATAGCAAGGTACTTTTTATAATACATATTAAGAAAGTTTGTTTTAGGACAGCTGGAGGGGAAAGATGTACTCACACATACATATATGTATACAATTATATGTACATGATAAGTTAAATACATGTACATGCAAGTTACAAAAAGGTTACATTGTTAAAATACATTTACATTTAGTATAAGCATATAATGCCACTTTGAAAAACACCATACGTTGTTGTTATATTTTGGACTGTACAAATTCTTTGCCTTGAGGAATAATTCAAATTGTTGTATATTAAATTACTTAATTGTGAATCATAGAGTGGATTCTATGCAACAGCTTGGTCAGATAGAGTGTTGGCCTACATAACCTCAGGTGAAAATCTATAAGGTGCATCATGTTCAATGCTCTCTACCTGGTGGTGTCAGTTTGTGTTTCTCAGGAAGCTGAATAATGGACCAGTCTGTGCTGTCACAGTTGTGTCCTTGGGCAAGACATGGATGAGGGAATTACTAGTCAGTCCAAATTATTTATCAAGATAAATTTTACAAAATAAGTGCGAATGTCCTCGCATGCTTACCTGGAAGTCTCAAAGACAAAACATCATCCAAATATTTTTCATGCTGCCAAATTTTCCAAATAATATTTTCTTTTTGTGCCAGTGCAAGTAATCTGCAATAGAAATAATATTACTTTGAATCCAATGATTAACATTATATACACAGGTGGTGATACATATACCCTGGTACTAAATTATAATTGATCCTATACAGTGGTACACAGAAGACGATGTTGGCATATCATCTGTTTGAAAGCAATGGTCCAGGAAAAAATATCATTGAGTCCCCAACATCTGAAAGTAATGCTAGGATCTAATCAAGGGCCATAACTCTGCATAGTAGAGCACAAGACCTTATTTTGGAAAGTGATATTTTGACATTTGAATTGAAGATTGCACAAATTTTATCCAAAGTTTTGGTAATTACATACAACTGATAGCACATGAGAGATGTCTCAGCAAAATGCTGGCAAATAGTGAACAAAGGGCCATAACTCCATATAAATATAATGGGGATAGAGATTAGATTTGGTTATGTGATACACTTCCATCCCAAGCGTAATTTCCACACAAGATTTGGAAACTGAGAGATTATGATATAGAACATATTTTCTAAGATGAAGTGCTGCACATGCAAATAAATTATTGAGAGTACAAACAAGCAATGAAGATTAGTAGCATATCATATTTGTTGCCTTTGTTGCACATGTATAAGATTTAACTATTATGTAAGTATACCTATTATTTCCCTCTGTAAGGGGGTGTGAACACAGCTGGGCTAAGGAATGTTTTAGGTCATAGTTTGGCTGTCTTTCCACACATGGTCTAACCATGGGAGAATCCAGAAGAGCTTTTTTAATGTTTAAATCGTCATCATAACCTGAAAAACCCAAAAACCTGGATTAGTTTTAGAGTCTGATCACAACATTTTTCAGTTTATATATAAATTTCATATATAGTTTTGTATATGCTAAAGTATAGCAACAGTTCATTCATTGGTTGAATGTCCGACCATGCAGCAACGGAAGGCACCAAAAGTTTTCTGTAGATATACTCTCAGGGATGGAGGGTAATGAATATATAACTTAACAGAGATGAAAAAATACAGTCAAGCACTATTGTCTGTTTAATTAAGTGACAATACAGTATCTAGAAAACTGACTGGAGAACAATAAATCTACCATCTCCTATTCTTACACAGTACTTAAGAAAAAATTATCTTTATTTTAAACTTTATACACTCATATTCAGTATTGCACATCTACAAATAACTATCACCATATAAAAAGACAGGTACTTAGAAAAATTCAGGACCTCGTGGAACTAAAGTGTAGACCAAAAAAATGTGTTTAGAAGAACAGACTGACAAACAATTAAAGAAAATGGAAATAAGAGCAACAACAAAACCTCGAGTTAACCCAAGGAACAATAATAGACAAATTTATATTTTTATAGAATCTATACATCTGGTTTTTAATAAATCTAATCAACATCTGACATCCATTAAATAATTTAAGGTATCTAATGCAATTAATTTCATGAACAAACAATGCTAAGTGAGGGAAGTTGGGATGCTACTGTAAAGAAAGTGAATGATTTGAAATATTCATCACACTGCAAGTATTATCATATATACAACTGTATCATGATTCAACTTACCAATTTCATTAATTTCTAAAAATGATTGTGAAAATTTGAATGACTGTTCAGTGTTTACTTCTTCCACTCCAGTTCTGTACTTATTACGAACATCTCTCTTTGTCAATCTGTCAAACATATCTGATGAAGAAAACGAACAATGATTTGCTTACCTCAGCTTATTTTCATAATAACTGTTATTCATTAAGTATTTCCATTTTTGCTGTTTATTTTTTTGGTTTTTGTTTCATTTTTTTTTTTTTTTTGAGGGGATGGAGTTTGGAGATTACCTACTATTTTCATTTAGAGTACTGGCATTTGGGAGTTTTGTGACAAAACAAAAATGTTTGTTGATTTGACTTCTAATTCAATGAACTGAAAAAAGCTATCCATGTTAAAAAAAACATAACATCAATTTACTATTTTTAAAAGAAACCACAGGCTAGGCAATCATGTGCAAGTAATTGATCACAGGGGAGGCCATCTAACCTGAAGCAGGACTTTTCACCTCCAATGGGCGAGAGGTGCCTAATTCTATGGCAATCTTCGTACTGTTGATAATTGCTTCCTTTTTGCCCTTTTCTTTTTCAAAAGGAAACACACATTCTTCCAGCTCACCCTGCAATTATCAACATCATTACTTTAAGGGCATTTGTAAAAGATATTTTGAAACATTTTATGGCTATCAAACATTAACAGTGCACCAGTACTTTAAAAGATCTTTTATGGAATCCAAAAACCTAAAATACATGTCTGTCTCGATCCATTTAAAACTAGCAAACTGAAAGATATTTAGACTTCTGGAACAGGTAACACTTAAAGTTCTTTTTCAATAAACATTCTGAAATGAATATTAACCCATACAATTTATAAACTATAAGTACAAAATATTCTTGCTAAGATATCTTATACATGTAGTTTGCATCTCCTTCAGAGTGCTTTAATTTACATTGCAAGTACTGTACAAATTCTAATTTGAGGACATGAAACCGAAATCTTATTTCTGAATCAGTAAATTTAATTCTACATTTTGTCTCAGATATAGAGGATATTGAATGGTTTTCCTGATACTTTTCACGAGTGCGAAAAACTGCAACATACATAGCAGAAGTGCAGCAATATTAAAAGCCACCCAAAAGGCATAAACAAAATGTTGAAAACAAGAAGTGTATAACATGTGATGGATGGAAGAAAAATTACATCAAAACAGAAAAGTACAGAGTATGGGGGTGTGTGAACAATAACAATTAGTTATATGCCAATGATGAATGTTAATTGATGTTGATACATACATCTGCTCCATTGAGTTCAAACTTCTGCCACTCTTCTGAGGAAGCTTCACATCTTACTAAGTCACAATGGTCTTCCTGAACGAAAATTTCATTTCTTGGGGAAAAAAAAGAAGAAAAACATTCAGGTTCCGCTTTAAATCTCATATTCGGATTCCAATTATCTTATATATACAATCGAGAACATGTATTGTGTACACTACTGCTACTTTTTCTTCTCAACTGTTTCTTAAACATTTTATTTAATCCACCATACAGACAATTCTTTGTTTACATATGGAGATCAATGATTGAAGACAGCATGCAGCATGATGTTTGTTTGTTTGCTGGGTTTATCATCATCTTGTGAACAGCCATGGAGGGTTCTTTGTAGGCGGGTTCTCTTTGTAGAAGGTGCATAGTGTCAACCTTCCGCGACAACCTTCCTGAATAACATACAGGAAGTGAGGTTGGGGAGGTGGGGAGGTCTGTCGCATGCCATCCAGAGCAATTAGGGCACAACCACCACAGCACAGACCAGCCCGTTTCTCACCTTCCCGAAAAACAAAAACCAACATGGTTAGGGAGCTTGCATCATACACCGCAGACCCTCACCTATGATAACATGTCCGGTGCTCTAACCAAATGAGTTATTGCAGTCCTCTGCAGCATGAAATGCTATAACGAGAATACCTTTAGATGGAACATTGTATAATTACATGTCATTGTTTTAGGTGTGGTTTACTTTGTTTAACATCCTATTAACAGCCAGGGTCATTTAAGGATTTGCCAGGTTTTGGAGGTGGAGGAAAGCTGGAGTATCCGGAGAAAAACCACCAGCCTACAGTCAGTACCAGGTAACTGCCCCACATGGGTTTCGAACTTGCGACCCAGAGGTAGAGGGCTAGTGATAAAAGTTTTCAGACACCTCAACCACTCGGCCACCATGGCCTCAAGATTTTAGTACATTTGACCCCTGTGACCTTGAATGAAGGTCATGGTCATTTATTTGAACACTCTTGATAGTCCCTCACCCTAGCATGCTATAAACCCAATATCAGGTCTCTTTAGACCTCTTGGTTAGTGAGAAGAATTTGTTTAAATGATTTTAGCATATTTGACTCCAATCCTGTGACACTGAATAAAGGTCAAGGTGATCCATTTCAACAATCTTGATAGCTCTTAATTCACCCCAGCATGATAAAGGCTGGATATCAGGTCTTTAATGGGCCTCTTGCTTAGAATCATTTAAAGATTTTAGTATATTTGACCTCTGTGACCTTGAATGAATACTCTTGATAGCTCCTCATCTATATCCTATATGTAAACATTTCAGTAAATTTGACTCCTGTGACCTTGAATGAAGGTCAAAGTCATCCTTTTGAACAATCTTGATAGCTCAATATCAGGTCTATAGGCCTCTTGGTAATTGAGAAGAATTTGAAAATATAAACTGTTCACGAACTGATAAAGCATGACGATGAACAAAGGCAATTAGAATAGGTCTCTTGAGACTATGTCTCAGGTGACCTGAAAATGCTGAAAAAAAACATTTTTTTTAGAAAAGTACAACTACATGACATAATATAATATTATTTCACTGATTACAAAACATCTAAATGAAAACAACTGGTTGAAAATTGAGAGGAAATTTCTGGACAAATGAAATTTTAAAATGGATGGACATATGGGCAACACCATATCATAATATAATTAAATTTTTGATGCAGATTAAAAAATGGTTTCTTGTTCCTGTTATGTAATGTCTAAAACCTGAATCCATGTTTGACTCATAATTGTGATTCAAACTGATGCATTTGCAATAATTTGACAAGGGCAAAAAGATGACATCAAATTAAAATACCAGAAACAGCTAGCACAATCAATTTCCTGACACTTCAACATGAACATACTGGTTCATTACTCATTAATTCCCAGCACTGAATCAAGAATCAGTGGGAAGATTTGAAAATTATTTTGTTTAAAATCAACGGCAGTCTTGTACACTTTATAAAATAATCCATAGTGATCAACAAAATCTATATTCCTTCATCAAGACAAATTTGATCAAATCCCCTAATTAAAGAATTGCATGAGCCTGAAGAGCTCACAAACATGTTTGTGTCTCTTTTTGACCATCCTCATCTAGAAAACGTACACAAAATTTGGTGGAATTTCATTAAAAAAGACATTTAAATTGAATTTCTTTTCCAATGCTCCCAATTTTATACAGCATTTTAGTTTATACAAATTTTGTTTCAGGTTCTAGAATCACAGAAAATGCACCTTGATCAGACTTCAGTCTGACAAATGTTATCAAGTTGCAGATTAAATTGAATAACCTAACCTACTTCTGTATTTCTTGGTGTTCATACTATTAAAAAAACAAACCCTTCAGAAAGCAGACTGCATTTTAACAAAATTTCAGACCTTTAGTGCAGAAAAATTGAATTGTTGATCTTATAAAAAATTCCTCAAAGATTGAAGCCTAAGATTTTGCTGCAGAATTCAATCAATTAAAACAGCTTGCTTCATACCAGAACTCAATTACTGCAGCTAATGGGCACCTTCTAAAAATCATCACATTTTGGAAGAACATGCAAACAATTTTAAACAGTTTCATATCGATTTTATGTCTAATATGCTAGAATTGATAACTGGGGTGTAGCAGTGTCTTCTGTGAAATTTTCTCCTGGCAAAATTTGATGAATGTTCCTACATAGCTCTACGTAATTCCACTCTGAGTAAATTGTTCTTTTGAATGTTATTCACGCAATTTTGTATCAGCATTTTGAAATGACAAATGAAATTACCAACAAGAAATAAAAAAAAAATTCTGTAATACTGTAGTGTTTAATACCACATGAGGCTCAAAGGAATTAAACAATAAATTCTTACTGTGCAATCCTGTCTTTCAGAGCCAGTAATCCCGAGCCTCTGCTATTCAGCGGATCAGAGACTTGATTAGGATGCAGACGGCCACACATTGCATTCAGACTTGGCAAATTTCTACTTAAGTCTGGGAGAGGATCTGACATAAACACTTCTTCTAGTTTGAATGAATCACCTGAAAATAGTTTGTATCACATTGTCAAGGAGACTTCATGACAAAAATACTGATTTCATATTCACAACAAATCAAGGGGCCCATAGGACCTGTAGTGGTTACTCAATCTTCATAAAATTTTGGTAAATTAGTCATACATTGGAAAACATGTACATGTATATTACAGGCCCCAAGTAAGTGTCAAATGTTCATTACAAGGAACTGCTACTTACTAGAACAGGCAGACAGCCAATATTGAATATTCTCTTTTGAAAATATTTCCTTTAGATTGAGTGAATTTTTTTCCTCCAGTTGAAAAACTTCTTGTAAATCTTCTTGTGATGAAGGATTGGAACTAGGAATACACTCCCCAAGGTCAAATACTCCATGTTCAACACAGTCGAACGAATCTCTGTAATATAACAGCACTAATGTATGATTAGTGAAGAGACTAATGGAAAGCAAAAGATGTAAATTTGTCATTCAGTGTCTAGTTCTGATCCCCAACAAACTATTAGATTATTTAAAAACATCAAAAATGCATAAATATATATACATTGTGCTATGCACCCAGAAACCTACCAATTTCAACTAAATCTTTCTATAAAATTGCCTTTAAGACATATGTTTGACATGGGTGATCAGGTGGTACAGTGGTATCACATTTGCCTTTTACCAAGCGGCCAGAATTTGATTCCCCGATCAAATGTGAAAAAGTAACAGATCACCTGCCCAAACACATGGGTTGTCTGTGGGTGCTCTCGTTTCCTCCCATAATAAGACCCCTCGATGCTTCCATCCGGGCCAACAAGCATGATTAATTAATATAAGTTAAATTTATATTTGTCTTGCGATGGGTGTAGTTTACATCTCAATTTTTGACTATTCATCTATGAATTGTAAAGACAATGCCTAACAGTGACCTTGATCACATTGCTATAAAAAATAATCAATTATCAAACTAGGAAGTATACAAGGGGAATCACAAAGGAAAATGTTACTTTTCAGAGAAGCAGAATCTCAAGAGATAATTGGAAAAAAGTCTGAAATGTTCTTATCAATTGCATGACATTCAACATTATAGTTATAACATGTAACATACTAATTGGATAAGAAAGATGAAACACCTCAATTTATCATAGAGAGCATTTGATTATAACACTGTTAATATTCAAACTATGCACATGACCAGTAGAACATGCTACAAAACATTATGGCATTGCCTATAAGGCTCCAAAATTAACCAGGGGATCTCTGAACTCTGTTCGCCAAAATCATTCATAATGTATAGCTATATGGGCCCATTTCAAATTAAGTGTGAACAATAACAGCCACCACACAGAGATACATAGATTTTAATAAATCTAAATGATAACTGTTATCAAATTACATGTCATTCTTTGCTGTTGTATATATGTGTTCTGTATAGAATATATGTTTACTGGCCAGATTTTTCATCAAGTCTATATCAAGATTTACACCAGTAAAGGGAACTGCACTGTCTCATTGATTTTACATTTAAATGACTAGAGTGCATTTCACCTAGTTGAAGATTCAGCTCTCAAGACGCCTCTTCACAATGATCGATAGTAATTAAAATTACCATACTAACTCTGGGGTCTACCAAAACAGGCAGTTTACATAAATTTGCATGAAATAGAGGTTCTTACCTTCCAAGAGACTCAATTTCCTTAATCTGTTCGGATACTAATTCAGATAAACAATTCAATTCTGTCTCAAGTCTGGTTCCTTCATTCTTTAGCAGCTCTCGGTCTGCTGTTGCTAACAATTTGTGAAAAAATCAAATATCTTTAAAATACACCTTAAAGCAAGAATTCAGGCAATTAAATGCAGCATAGGGCTAAAATTATGCTGACAAAACAGAGCAGAGTAAATTTTAACCAGTAATGAACTTTGAATTAAGTTTTGATCTTTTAACAAAAGATTTTTATGTGAAATTTAAAAAAAAATGGTAACAGTGCCCTTCATAAACTTGTATAAGCATGGATAAAGAAATTGATGCAGCAGCAAGTGATAATTGTGTGAAGTTACATCAAAATTCTTGAGATACTTAAACTTAATTACCAAAGCATATTCAGATAACATTTTCATAGCATCTTAAATCTATAACTTATAGATATATATATATATGAACTCATAATAATAAACACTAAAAGAGACCACAAAGTGAATATTGTTAAACTGTTTCCCTAGTTCTGAATGATATTATACTATCCCTGTGTCTTGTCAAGCTTTGCGTTGAAGACAATAGTAAATCAAAATTTTGCCCCAGACGCAAAGAATTGAAAGAAACATTAGATATTAAACCATAAATCAGTAAGCAGGCCTGAACGAAATGTAAAAAACAACATAATAAAGTTGTATATTTGCCTCTATAATCACAATTTTTTACCCACAGACTTCTTGTTTGACAAACCATTAGAAGGTTTGTGCTGGTGATCTTTCATTTTTATTCATTTCTAAATTATGATTTGTTTTATTGTTTTTTCTGGACATACCAGGTACTAATGACCATAAATGGTGCACTGATCCCTTCCTGCTAAGATACCATGCAGTGATGAATCTTAATTTACACCTCTATCTAGGCTCTATAACATTTTTTGTGCATCTCTAGTCCCTGGCTGTGGTTCTTTAGCCTAAGAAATCAAGGCAATTTGCTTCATTACTGGTATTCCTCTAATAAATAACATGCTCAATTTATTGTCGTACCTCTTTTCCATGGCTCTCTGAAGCTGGTGTCGGGTAGCTTGCCTGAATGTCTGTACATGTCCACATGTTCTAGATGGTGTGGTACTGACACAACACATTTCTGAAGAAACTTCTGTCTTTGATTAAGAGCCTGCATGCAAAATTTTACAAATTTCCCTCAGATACAGTGAATTGTATCATTTACTGTATTTACAAGGCAATAAGTCCATGCCGGTTAATTAGCACATCTATGTAAATTACTGAGTTTAATTTAAAGAGCTAATAACTTATGCTATTTCATTGACCTGTAATAATTAGCAATACTATCAATATTTACTTTACTATCCAGTATATCACTTAAAAAAAAAAGCCTGGTTGCATTTACATGTAATACTTATGTCAAATTGAAAATAAGGCAAAATAGTGCTTTTACAGTGTATATTGTACTTTTATCAAATACTGCATTAGGTTACTGGAACAAATCTTATGAATAACGCATGAATAAAAAAAAAAATTGTGACCACTTAAAGTAAAATCTAAATTAAGGGGATATGGCACAGTCAGGAAATAATGAATCGATTGTCATGAAAACTGACATGAGTGATCTTTGTGCCAGTCAATTTGCTTTGCTGCAGAAAATCATTATGCCTTTCCTCACTAATTTGCTCAACATCTAGACTTTTTGGAGAAACCATGCAAGTTTTCAAAAAAGCGATTTTTCCAAAATAAGGATAAAAAAATGCCAAAATTCTCTGTAAACATTTAGTGGTTACAGGGAGAATCCTATTTAAATAGCATGTGACATATTAAAAGGCACACTGCACAAACTTTGTTCTAACAGAGGGACCCTACTTCAGATAGCTTAAGGTCTCTGGATAATTATTTGTTACAATGCCAAGTATTGCCAACCATATTGACATATATACATTTTTATCTTTAGTCTGGCATCAACTGGACTACAGCTTGGTCCCTGGAATTTGTTACAGTCCTGGTGAATTTGGACATTGTGACAATTTTTTTACACTCTACTGTAGACAACAAAGGGACAAAAAACCCATCTATTTAAAATGAAACCCTTCCTTGATGAGTCAATGTTCCTGGCATTATCAAAGATTCAGTTCCAGATAAACTAACAGGTTCCAAGGTTCTTAAGATATAATAATTTAACAATAGTACAAGATTGCAGGGTTCATCCTGGATCCAAAAATCATGGGCCATTTTGACAAGATTTCAGAAATTGTATGAGCCAAAACATAGAAAAATGAAGAAATTTGTGAGTTTTGGTGGGCCATTTTGGAAAATATCATGGGGTAGGCCTAAATGGCTCCATGGCCCCCTCCAGAGTTATCCCTGAGATTGTTATCTTTATTGTTTCGACGTTTATTTTCAGAACATGTTGTGCCATTGTCAATGTCGTCAAATGACGCATTCAGACTAAATCTTACATGTAATTCACTTACATTCTCCAAGTAATTAATTCCTTTATACATCAGCATGGTTGAAGGAATTGTTGAGTCAGATACTGCTTACATCTGTCTTACACAACTATACTCAGAATCCTGCAATTAGAATTTATGATGTATTATGATGTACTGAAATTTATAAGGCGTTGATGAAAATCTTGGCTTTAGACCACAGCGTCTTTTGTCAGCGATAGCCTTTAAAGGAATCAGACAACTCATCGTCACAAAAATAACCCCCTTTCCTATTAAAACAGGGAATTTATGGCTTACCTTGCTTATATTCTAACATAAGTCCGTGCCATGCCTGCCTTTCAGATGAAATTAAAAAGTTGCCAACTTCTACATTCAGTCGTCTGCCTCCAATCAGGATCTTTTGGACGCTTTGAAAAAATCTTTACTCGATCGAGTTAAAAATGCGGGAAATACGATTCTAGACTTGTAGCTTATGGTCCGATAAGTGCAAGTGACGATTTTTAAAAACTGCAAAAATATTTAATGGATCGATATTATTCTCGATTTATATAAGGTTTTAGAATCTGTACTGTATAAATACTGAAATACTAGCTTCATGACTATAAATATGCATAGAATCTACTTAAAATATTCTGAAACGAGTCCTCTGTGAACTGAATATAAGCTCGCGGCCCATACTCTCGAAAAAGATTTAAATCAATATGATATAGATCATCTAGAGGGTCTAGTGATCATACTATGGAAGATCTTACACAGGCTTATACATGTAGTTAGCACAAATTTAAAACACGGAAGATTCATTGGTTACGCAGAAGAGGGATTTTATATTCATTTTACTGTCATTCTACTACATACTCAATTTTAAGTGAAAAAAAAACATGTACACACACATACACACCATGGTGTTCCTCACGAGACGCTAAAAGCTTGGTAAGTCTAGTAGGTCTACAACATGCAAGTAGGTGTAGTTACTAAGAGTTGTCTTTCTTTGGGATGTGAAAGTGATCTGGCCTACAGATATCTTATCAACAGTGACGTACTACCAAATTGTGAACGAAAATATTTGTTGCCATTATCGGTTTTGGTCATTTTTTTTTGTGTTTGTGGTTTTTGTTTTTGTTTTTGGCTTAACTATCATATACTCACTGTACCTCCATATAAACCTTCATATAACATATATAGAAGGTCTATATACATTAATTTTACAAGTTCAGTATCTAATTCGAGTTCTTCCTCATCTTCGCTAGCCAAGGCTTCTGATTACGTTACAGTTCGTGAAGTGTACAGAAGCCTTAATGGCTAGCGAAGATGGTTCTTCCTATACACACGCATATTATGAAGCGCACATGGTGTTCGTGTACATAAAGGGAACGTGTATGGCCAACATCTTGGCTTTGGCTTTCATTTTTATCAACTGAAAATACATTAAATCAAAATCCAAATTTGTTTATTTAAGTGACACACATACAAATGATGTCGCACAAAAAAAATATACCTGAGCTACACCTGTCTATGATGTAAGCTGTGCCATTGCAAAATGAACGTGCTGAATAAACTAAATATGCCGTTATCTATCTTGATTCCTACAATTAATACCATATGATATGGCCATCGAAACTACCAGACAATATCTTTCTCTGCCCTACTCTGTTACCAGACGCATATTAAGTTTATAGATGAATAGGACGGAGAGTGCAACATACCAAAACGATATACATGTACAGATACAATGTATGTATATGTATATACGTACATTTTGATGAATATTGGGATATTATAGAGATACACTGATAATGTATAAAGGGATGTAGATACACGTGATATATATGGAGGGATGTAGATACACGTGATGTATAGAGGGATGTAGATACACGTGATGTATAGATGGATGTAGATACACACGTGATGTATAGATGGATGTAGATACACGTGATGTATAGATGGATGTAGATACACGTGATGTATAGAGGGATGTAGATACACGTGATGTATAGAGGGATGTAGATACACGTGATGTATAGAGCGATGTAGAAACACGTGATGTATAGATGGATGTAGATACACGTGATGTATAGATGGATGTAGATACACGTGACGTATAGATGGATGTAGATACACGTGATGTATGGAGAAATGTAGATACACGTGATGTATAGAAGAATGTAGATACACGTGATGTATAGAGGGATGTAGATACACGTGATGTATAGAGGGATGTAGATACACGTGACGTATAGAGGGATGTAGATACACGTGATGTATGGAGAAATGTAGATACACGTGATGTATAGAAGAATGTAGATACACGTGATGTATAGAGGGATGTAGATACACGTGATGTATAGAGGGATGTAGATACACGTGATGTATAGAGGGATGTAGATACACGTGATGTATAGAGGGATGTAGATACACGTGATGTATAGATGGATGTAGATACACGTGGTGTATAGATGGATGTAGATACACGTGATGTATAGATGAATGTAGATACACGTGATGTATAGAGGGATGTAGATACACGTGATGTATAGAGGGATGTAGATACACATGTGATGTATAGATGGATGTAGATACACGTGATGTATGGAGGGATGTAGATACACACGTGATGCATGGAGGGATGTAGATACACGTGATGTATAGAGGGATGTAGATACACGTGATGTATGGAGAAATGTAGATACACGTGATGTATAGATGGATGTAGATACACGTGATGTATGGAAGGATGTAGATACACGTGATGTATAGATGGATGTAGATACACGTGATGTATAGATGGATGTAGATACACGTGACGTAAAGAGGGATGTAAATACACGTGATTTATAGATGGATGTAGATACACGTGATGTATAGATGGATGTAGATACACACGTGATGTATAGAAGAATGTAGATACACGTGATGTATAGAGGAATGTAGATACACACATGATGTATAGGTTGATGTAGAGACACACGTGATGTATAGAGGGATGTAGATACACGTGATGTATGGAGAAGTGTAGATACACGTGGTGTATAGATGGATGTAGATACACGTGATGTATAGATGGATGTAGATACATGTGATGTATGAATGGATGTAGATAAACGTGATGTATAGGGATATATATATACACACGTGGGGAATAGATAGACGTACACGTGTGATGTATTGTATATGAGGCAAATAGACACGCACCTTTTTCACAGGGGACACTACCAAGTACATTTTTATATTTAGGGTCTGCAATTAGTAAATGATGGACGTGATTTAACAGGAGGCATGGGAACGCACGTGATCGACAGTAGACTTCGATATACGCACGAGAGAAATTAAATACCATATCCTTCGTGATGCATAAAAATAAAAAAGACGACAGAAAGCAATAACATAGTGTTCATATAACCTTTTCGAAGAATCACGCATCAGCCTATGGTGACTGAGACTAGCCTGGAATGCTGTGAAATTAGGCTTTGCTGAGCTAATGATATGGTTTGTAGTTATAATTATTAATTCTAGCGAACAATTTTCCTTCGAAGAAGCAATTTCTCCAACTATTACAATTTTCTGCTTGGTTTTATTGTTAAGCTCCTGTCAATATTACTCCTGTCATGACCAAGCAGCGAGGCGTTCTCTCTGTTTTGTGCTTGCTTCCTCTTTGGGGAACGAAGACATACAAAATGTACAGAATAACACTTTGGACAAAAATAAGAAAAAGGACTGTTACCATGGCAACAAAATTTAATCTGGAATCTTTCGAATCGGTCATTATTCAAA
This sequence comes from Pecten maximus, assembly GCF_902652985.1. NCBI lineage: Eukaryota > Metazoa > Mollusca > Bivalvia > Pectinida > Pectinidae > Pecten > Pecten maximus. Next base: position 41,605,638 of record NC_047018.1, read on the forward strand.
ATAAACGTCTTGAGATAATTGAATTTTCCCACTAATTCAAAAAGTTGCCTGTTTGACCTTTTCCGGCACACAGAGCCAGACGAAAATCAATGGCGTTAGGCTGGAGCGAGTTACAGCTACCGGTCCTCCAACACGACAGGGTGAGCTGTGTTCCAACTCTCCTAGAATGAGGTGTCTGCCAAAGGATGCTCCGTGTGTTGTTCTGACCTACAAAAACGGTACTCTAAACAGAAATTGTTTTCATTTATAAACAAGGAATGAATTCTGTGTAAGTCACTACTGAAATATATTTACGAGTGTGCCCGAACGAATGATCGATGTACAGATTCTACTCGCATACAATGTAGCTAACTAATAATAAAGTTGTGTTTTTTTCAATCAAATTGAATTTCAGAGTCAATACATGAAGAGAAGGTGGGCCCAGAAACCTTTCCAGATTGTTAATCTATGTTAACTTCAAGACCAGGCTGCATTTTGGAAATTTCAAGGTTGCCAGCTGCTTTCCTTTACGCCAGAGGTTCTTTAAATCCAGTTATACCAAATACAAAAAATCAAGCTCATAGTAAATGAATTGGTGCTCTCTGTTTGGAGTTCAGCTTTTGATAGTCGGGAAGTCCGTTGTCAGTATAATATGGTATTTCATTATGACAGCACTATAGAATAGATATAAAATGATGAGATAAAAAAAATTGTGTACAGAATGTATATTTTTATTTGTTTTACAACTATTAAAAATAAATCTATTAAATTATAAATATTAATCACTCTTGTTGGCCTGGATTGAAGAGCACGATTGATCTTGCTATGAGAGCAAAACGGAGTACCAAGAGAAAGCCCACGTTTTCGGGCAGTTTATCTCATTCAATTGCTTTTATGTCCGATCGGGAAATCGAACCTCCACCGCCAAGGTGAAAGGCAAGTGTATCCAATATTGTACCACTGTGCCAACTTATCACTCATTAACAAATGGTATTCAATATAAGAGTTAATAAACAATTTATTAACTATTTTTGATTTGATGTCAATGTATACATCATATTGAATGTCTATTTTAACAGGTAAATTATATCTAGATTGGCTTAAATTGTCGATAGTGAGTTCTAAACAATACAAAACTGTAGTAGTAAAAATTATTATTTTTTTGTTTTTTGAAATTATAGCGACCATAGTTAAATTCTAATGAGAAAATCGTGTTGTTTTACTAATTTTAGTCAGCTATATTTATCTTGAAATCTTGCGACAGCGTATTGCAGTTTGACTTAATTACCGAAAAAGATATCGTGTGAGTAATTAAGAGGAACATTCAGCCGACAGTAGAGAGCATTTGAAAAGGCTTTCCGACAATATAACAGGCTTGGGTTTTTTTCTGTGACATTTCCTGAAACGTTTTACCAAATGGGAGACGATCCCAAGCAAATGACTGAACAGATAAAAATGCGAAGGCCATGAGCTTTGAGGCTGGCGTTCTTCGTCGTACAAATACTAAACCTGATCTGATTGCGCGCAGATAAGACAGTTTGATTTATGCTGACATTTAAGTGTTATATTTACAGGACGTAGTACCATTGTACACTTAAGAGTTAGTTTGCCCTGCAAAATGAAAAACAAAAGGAATTGGCTTGAGTGAGTAAATGAGATATTTGTCAGACGACTTAGTTTTAAGCAACGAAGATTTGACTGTTATGGGCCAACGGAAGGAAAGTAAAATGAAGGAATTAACTCTGATTGAGAGAGAGAGAGAGAGAGAGAGAGAGAGAGAGAGAGAGAGAGAGAGAGAGAGAGAGAGAGAGGGAGAGAACGAGAGACAGAGACAGATAGAGAACGAGAGACAGAGACACAGAGCCAGAGACACAGAGACAGACAGACAGACAGACAGACAGACAGACAGACAGACAGACAGACAGACAGACAGACAGACAGACAGACAGACAGACAGACAGACAGACAGACAGACAGACAGACAGACAGACAGACAGACAGACAGACAGACAGACAGACAGACAGACAGACAGACAGACAGACAGACAGACAGACAGACAGACAGACAGAGCTTGGTCCTTATCGCTCAATGTCTGTTTGACTATTTCTTCTATTGATACATGATTTTCTGATTCCATTTGATTCCATCTTGTTGACTATGTGTGTGTTCGTATTGATCCGACTCCCCTAGTGCTCATCACTCTCCTATTCTGATCCCGGTTCAATTTATTTGTCATTCTCAAGAATCCAATCGCCCCATTCGGATTACCCTCTACGCTTCCGTTTTCTTTCCCTTTTTTTCTTTTTATCATGCACCAGTTTAAAGGAAGATGAGCTGTACTCCTGTACACGTAAAGGAATCAAAAAAAGAAGAGAAAAAGAAAAAGAATCCCGTGAATCGATCCCACACTGAGCCAGGAATCCCAAATCAAATAAAATATTAATTTGCCTTTATTTTTAAAGTGTTTCAAATCCTATTGTGCATACTTCATTCACAATTAGTACATAACTTTAGCTGTTGGATGCTGAACACGTAAAGGGCTCAGTCCGGGTCAACACTGTGCGAGGTACTAGTCCATGGAACGCGAGCATAAAGCAAAGCTTCCAAAACAAATTATTTATCAGAGAGATTGAGCATAGCTTCAGCAGTACAATTATTCTCTTGTGTAGCAATTTTCTCGCCATTGGATTGAGAATAAATCGGTGTTGTCATTCCCAGCTCTTGTAGTCGGATACCGATTCGTCAGGTCGATGAACCAGTCTTGATCAGGTCAACGTTGGCTGAGAGCTCGTGTATCAAATGAAACCGTCTGCTGCGGAGCAAAGCACGAGATGTTATGATATAAATGAGTTCATTTATAACCCTTTATATTTCAGAAAGGGAAAACATACTGAAGCAGATCTCCTTTCGGTATGGGTTAAATCAACCATTTCAATCAATGAAAACAAAAACAGATCGAAATTTAAATGGAAACAAACTAATGCAGATACAAATGTATGCAAATTGATGACGATTATCTGCTTGAATGTCCATTACTCTATATAGTTTGTTTGTTTATTTGTTGGGAGAAAAAACCAGCAAACAAGCAAATCAAACAAATAAACAAACGAACAAACAAACATACTTAATAACAAGATAGTTCAATTCATAAATACACATTTCACTTTTTTATCTTTTAGGACCTGTATTAACAGCTAAAGGAGGGGAGAAGATGCCTGTTGCACCGTTAATGTATCAATATATGTACTACGTAAACCATACCCATGTCAATACCCATGTCAATATCCATGTCAATATCCATGTCAATACCCATGTCAATATCCATGTCAATATCCATGTCAATACCCATGTCAATATCCATGTCATTACCCATGTCAATATCCATGTCAATACCCATGTCAATACCAATGTCAATATCCATGTCAATATCCATGTCAATATCCATGTCAATACCCATGTCAATATACATGTCAATATCCATGTCAATATCCATGTCAATACCCATGTCAATACCCATGTCAATATCCATGTCAATACCAATGTCAATATCCATGTCAATACCCATGTCAATACCCATGTCAATATCCATGTCATTATCCATGTCAATATCCATGTCAATACCCATGTCAATACCCATGTCAATATCCATATCAATATCCATGTCAATATCCATGTCAATATCCATGTCAATACCAAGGTCAATACCCATGTCAATATCCATGTCAATATCCATGTCAATATCCATGTCAATACCAATGTCAATATCCATGTCAATATCCATGTCAATACCAATGTCAATATCCATGTCAATATCCATGTCAATACCCATGTCAATATCCATGTCAATATCCATGTCAATATCCATGTCAATATCCATGTCAATACCCATGTCAATATCAATGTCAATATCCATGTCAATATCCATGTCAATACCCATGTCAATACCCATGTCAATATCCATGTCAATATCCATGTCAATATCCATGTCAATATCCATGTCAATACCAAGGTCAATACCCATGTCAATATCCATGTTAATATCCATGTCAATATCCATGTCAATACCAATGTCAATATCCATGTCAATACCAATGTCAATATCCATGTCAATATCCATGTCAATACCCATGTCAATATCCATGTCAATATCCATGTCAATATCCATGTCAATATCCATGTCAATACCCATGTCAATATCAATGTCAATATCAATGTCAATATCCATGTCAATATCCATGTCAATACCCATGTCAATATCCATGTCAATATCCATGTCAATATCCATGTCAGAATGATCGTAGGAGTAGATTGAAAGCCCTTATCAATCACTCCTTTCACAATGTAAAAGTGCAGTTTTAAAATTTATTTTACAACAATTGCATAACGAATTAAACCAACTTATATAAATCGCTCTTGTTGGCCCGGATGGAAGCGTATACGTACAAGGGGTCTTACTGAAGAAGATCTGCTTAAAATTCTGCTGTCGTATATACTAAGTTGAAGGAAAGCTTCTTTAAAATAGTATTTTCCAAGAAAGAGGGTGGGGGCAACGATACACGATATATACTATGGATGTAAAGTATTTCTGTATCACGTATAAAGAAAGTATGTCATATATCAAGATGAAATATACATGTAGCGAATAAAAATTGTGAACATATCTGGATATCTGCATTACCTATTTTATAAGAGCATTGCTGAGTAATACGCGGACAGATTTTACAGCTGAGGTTTGGATTTCACTGGGTGGGGACTCACTTTATGGAAAATCTTGTCCCAGGCTTCAAAGTCAATTTTCGAGTTATACGATTTAAGACATTTATTGGCAATTTTGATTACATACCTGAAATTTTGACTGATATTTCAGACTCTGCATACCTAACAGGGACCACTAATCTGTATGATAACAAAACAATGAAGATCTTGGTTTTCCTATTTTTTGTTTTGTTTTTACTTTCCATTTATTGATAGTAACATTCTTTCTTACATACTTACATAATCGGAGTTGACTTGATATTAACATGTCTTAATAATTGTGCCGAATATCGTGATAGATGGAATTTTCTGATGAAGATAACGGGAAATTCGTCTTGTACAATGTACAAGTTTTTCTTTCTTATGCGATAACAAGACGGATGGTTTTTGTCTTATAAGATGTGGCATTTTATATTTACGTAACATTACAGATGTCCATTGTATTTTCACTCGATGCTTTCCTGTTAACTCGATTGACTCATTTGTAAATGTCAGTTCTTCTGTGATTCGCGATTCCGATGTAGCATAATATCTCCGGTGTAAATTCAAGAATTTGCTAATGATAAAAAAATAAATAAATAAATAAATAAGTGTTTTCTCTCAAGTATCAGTGATTCAAAACTCTTTTATAATATTTTCAATAAAACAGACACTGTTGCTACTGGCAAATCAAAATGGAATGAACAGCTCTTATTTGATGAAGGAGAATGGAGTAAAATATACAATATTCCACGTAAAGTAACAAAAAATACTGAACCTGCAATATCGCATATCTCATTATATTCTTACCACCAATTCTAATTTGTTTAAATATGGTATAGTAAATAGCCCTATGTGCACTTTCTGTAACTCTGAAAGAGAAACAATAATTCACTTGATGTGGGAATGTCAGGAAGTGCAAAATCTATTACAAAATTTTGAATCACTGGTAGATGCACTCTATATTCCTTTTGCAATAAATAAACAGTCTTTTCTTTTTGGACTGACAAACAATAGTATTAATGCAACAGTTGATAATATAGTAATTCTTATCATCAAACAACACATTTACAGAACGAGGTGTCTTAATAAATCCTTAAATGTCAACGCATTGGCAAACAACATAAAAGATTACTACAATACGCAGAAATTCATATCAAAAGGTCAGAACGATTTTTTCAAAGCAAAACTCACGAATACTTGGTGTAAATGGAAAAAACTTTATTCGTCTTGATATTTAATAGCCAAAACTAATTCCTGACAGTTTACAAACACTATTATATTCTTTTTGTAACTAAAGCTATGCCATTATCAATATCACTCCCCTTATCTCTACCCTAATGGAAACTCTTTTGATTTCTATCTCTCTATAGAAATAAATAATTTACTCTATGTACATGTATTCAAATTAACCGCAACTATTCTCCTTGTTTCTATCACTATTTTTTTCTTTCTTTCCTCCTCCTTCCCTTCTTCCCTTCTCTTAAATATGTTATGTTTCAGTGTGAGAGTGGATATACTAGTATGTATGCATGGGTGCATGGGTGTAAATGAAACAATAAATGAATATGAATATTGATACAATGAATAAGTTTTAAAATGTTGTATGTGAGGATATATGTGTGTATGAAGGAATATATATATATGTACTCTATGAGTGAATGAGAATGCAATTGTAAAAATATGAACATTAATGTAATACTGTCTCTGTGTGTTATATGTATGTGATTATACATGTATATGTATTACACACCATGATTTCAAAATAAAAAATGAATTATAAAAAAAAATGATTATAAATTAAAAAAAAAAAAAAAAGATATAAATAAAATTAAATAATAAAAAAAAAGAAATACAAAAATAAAAATTAATATAAATAAATCAATCAATCAATCAATACATATATAAATTAATAACTTTTTCATTATCTTGAAATAACACACATTGTGGTCGGATGGTACAGTGGTAACACACTTGACTGTCATCAAGACGACCGAAGTTCGATTACCCTATCTGCCGTGGAAAGGTTTTGAAAGAAAGAAACGTTCACATAGTACACGTGGTCTTAATTAACATGTCAACTTGATTATCGCGTGATAATTGGTGTTCGATATCTACAACCATATAAGCTGAAAGCTTCCGGCTGTATTGTCGCCGATCTTTCCAGAAAACTTAAATTATATCCAATGACAGCGCCAGGATCTGACAGTCCCTGGGGATTAGAAGTGTACTCGAGTCGTCAGGTACACATGTAGTTCGCTCGTACTAGATAGCTGTTACCGTAACAAACGTCTATATAGAGGCAGTTTCTTTACTCGAATTACGTCAGAAGACAGCAATAAAAATAAGGAATTAATGAAGTTCCAATATTAGGTCGGTTTAAGTGTTATATGACACTTTAAATTCCTCCTTTGACAGCTTGTTTCCAGTAAAAATACGTGATCGTAACTATAAACTATTGAAATAAGAGTCATTTGTTGGTTTCTATGGCTACAGACACACATCCCTTGTTAATATGATCCCCAGTTCAATTACAGTGTATGTAGGTTAATAGTACGTTGGAAATACAGATGAATTGAAAGAACAAAAGACGCTTACCTATCGGAACGCCTGATCTTATTATCCGTGTACCTTTCAGGGCCTCCATACAAGTCAGTATTTTTCCCCTTTTTTTTTGTATTTTGCACTCGTTTCATCTATCGTCGGATACCATCAGTTAATTGCACTACGCTTGTGTTTTATGGTTTATTTTGTGTAGTGTCCTATTCACAGCCACAGGGGCTTGGCACGGTTTTCCAAATGATAGTCTATATATATATGTATATAGTATATACATATATATATAGACTATCATTTGGAAAATCGTGCCAAGCCCCTGTGTTCACAGCCTGGCCGGGGTCATTTAAGGACGTGTCTGGTTTTGGAAACAGAGGAAAGCCGGAGTACCCGGAGAAAAACCAAAGACCTACGGTCAGTACCAGGCAAATGGTCAGCGTAAGTTTCGAACTCGCAACCTAGAGGTGGAGGGCTAGTAATGAAGTGTCGGGACATCTTAACCTCTCGGCCACCGCGGCCCCCTATATAAGGGTAGCGTAGCGTATACGTAGTGCAATTCACCGTTGGAATCCGGCGATGGTTAGAATAATGTTTTCGTTATTATGCTGGCATTTTCTGTTGTTTCATTATTTGTTTCATTAAGGATTTGTAGTTCATTAAATTTGGTTTTTAATACAAAAAGAAGTGAAATCGCCGTGCTTTGATTTAGCAAATTGAGGTAACGTAACGACTTTCTTAATTGATCAGACCATACTAGAACTTTACTTCCATGTACAGTAGTTATACCTAGTAGTATAGAATCATTCTATTTACAGTAAAAATTTATTTCCTGATCTATATACATAATGTAAGTATTACAAACAAAGAAAAAGTGGTTTCGGATCATCAATAGGATGTCCGCATTTGCAGTGGCGGTAATCTATCAAAGGTGGGGTTTCAAAAATGGCCGAAGAAGCTATCGGTAGCCTCTGTAGTCCTACGTTTACAAATAGACATTTTAGTCCAAACATGCACATACGCAAAACTATAGCGCCATTTGTGTGCCAAAAATGAAAAAAAAGGTGGTTTGGGGGGGGATGAGAAATTGATTGACAATATTGCTACATTTGTATATACTGTTTGTAGAAAACGAGCACAGAGGAAAATATGTTTTGCAATGAAATATTGTAAAGAAAACTGAAATAGAATGATTGTAGATTGTTTTCATTAGTACACGGGGACCGACACCTACAAATGTACACTAAAAACCAACTAAAGTCAAATTTAAACTTTCAAAATGGCCGCCATGTTCCCCGATAACCATAAATATTATTTTTTTTACAATTTGCTGAATCAATTTTTCGACAAGAACGCAACATGATAGATTTATGTTGGTTTACACATTAAACCAACTAATCTTGAATCCAATATGGCTTACTCGTCCTAGAATCTGATTGGCCATGCCAGTGTTGGTCTACATCCTAAATTCTAATTATCCAAGTCGACCATACCTAAAACCTGGAAGTTGACGGTTGGTAGCGAAATCTACATTACTTGAGGTTTGTCTTAAACTTTTTGACTTTTGGATGCAAAGGGTTACTGATTTCCAAATGCCTGTAGTATCCTGAAGAGTAAAGGATACTCGCTACGTGAGCACATACACCATAGTTCTCTGTCCAGTAGGACACTGGCAATAATAATCCTTTATAGGATTGATGGTGTCAGACTGGCATGCTGGATCCAAACATTGTACTTTACATTGCTCTTATGCCTCGAGTGGATCTGACATTGTACAATGTCTCGTGAGTACCGATAGATCCATATCTCGTAGTCACCATCATCACTGATGTAGCCAGCGAAGGTATTCGAGACTAAATTCTGAAAGTTAGAATTATCCGCAGTCGCATCTAGCTTGACAATTAGGGACTTGGCCCTTCTGGTAAGATCTGGCTCGTCTTTCACACGGTAAGCTGGCTAAGGTGCTGTGAACACTAAGGCGCTTTCATTTGTGTCAGCCAACACCCTTTCCTTTGCGTCTCGCTCTGGTTTTTCTAACATATATGGGTCATCGGATTCTATCGAGACAGGTTGTTGCTATTCTAACGAGTACCTCGATGGCATCAATGAAATAGTTTGAGGCAAGCTACGTTTTGAAAAAAACAGCCATTGCTTGAATCGTGTGTGATTTGACTCCACAACCCATCTGGATTTAGTTATGGATATATGAATGTTTGCTTGTAGGTCGCCATGTTGAGTCTGCCCAGGTTTAAAATAAGACATCTTTCTTGTCCAACTACGTGATTCCAAACCAGTAAAACATCCCTTAACCTTCACATCATTATCGCTATCAGTAAAATGTCCTACTGTGTCCAGAATGTAACCATTAGGTAGGGTTATGCTCATGAACTTCAAATAGTTCCGCTTCTTCTGGTCACAGTAGGAGATTCTCTGAAGCTTGTTATCAGAACTCAGGAAGAAGGGCTCACACAACTAAATCGGCCAATCAGCTGGTGTTTCCCCTGAAGCAAGTCCCTGAGGAAAGTGTGTTTTTACGCTTGTAGCTGTTTTCCCGAGTAATCAACGTATGAAATAAGTACTTTCTATATACAAGAATAAAGGATAGGGTCTTAAGATTTTGAAAATAGAATGACGTAGGATTCCTTGTGTAAAAGGCGGGAATTCCCCAGGTGGTGGTTCTCCAGTGTACTGTAAATGTCAGGGTTACTGTCTTTCAAGTACTGGCGTGCTCTCATATGCCGTAAAACCTATAAAATAAAACATTTATCCTGTAGAAAAAGCTTCAAACTTTAATTTGACAGAATTTTCACATCATTTGGACTTAAAACGAGTGAATGAAGGGATGGAGTCACTAGTAATAACATTTAGTAAATTATTGAGTTGTTTGAGCCCTAAAAGATACATATAACGTCAAGTATGACAGTCAACCGCTTGCCAAAATGCTTCAGACAACACGTGTTGTGCTCCAGAATGCTGTTTGGTGTAAGATGGTTTGCTTTTATTTGTTTAACGTCCTATCAACAACAAAGGTCATTTAAGGACGGCCTCCCGTGCGTGCAATATGCATGGGTGTGATGAGTGCGTATGTGTGTTTTGGGAGGCTGCGGTATGTTTGTGCTATGTCTCCTTGTGATAGGCCGGAACTTTTGCCGATTTATAGTGTTACCTCACTGAAGCATACTGCCGAAGACACCCAGCAGGACACCCCACCCGGTCACATTATATTGACAACGGGCGAAGCAGTCGTTCCACTATTTCGTTAAAATATTTATTTATTTATTTATTTTTACAATCTGCGTTCTTAGTTTAGGAATTAAGTTACATTATTAGTTAATTAGGCAAGTGCATCATCGATTAATTTGGATTAAATGACAAACGCTGAATGGTCTCTAAGTGTAAAGTGTTAAAGATTGTTAGGTCGACCCCTGTGGGAAATTAACATTGCTGGAAACCCCTTTGATAGGAACAAGACATAATTTCAAATACTTCATTTATTTTTTAATCTTGCAATATATTATATTATCGTTTTCCAATTAAATGATAATTTATAATTTTTTCATGGCTATAAAGGAATTTTAGATACTGGGTACGAGACACTATGCAAAATCTCTAAGTCGAGTTGGTTCCAAAGTCGAAGAGTAAATAAAAAAAAACTTAGTTGGTAAACTAAAGTCGGGATTTGGTAAAGAGAAATTATTTGCATCACGGATGTTCATGATAATGACAACTTTCTGAGGCTATATAAAGGTATGTAACGAAGAATTAAGATATATAGAAGAGTTGCAGTTTTCTCCGAGAATGACGATTTACGAGCGATTCTATCCCGCTTTCAGAGTATAAGGAATTTCAACTATCATACTAGATGGTAAACCATTAATTGTTTCTAATTAGTATATTGTATCGGCGGCACCTAGAGAACACTCATCCCAAACTTCAAAACAATATTCAAATAATGAAAGCCTGTATGACTTAAAGATTTTGATTAAAATTCGTCTATTTAACATGATATTGAGCTTAAGAAGGATACTTAACTGTTCTGATATGTTGTCTATATGACTACTCAAATTACAATTGGTGTTTAAAGTAACTTCTAGGTGTTTATGGTTATCTATGAATTCTGAATTTTGAATTTTACCAATCACTTTTCTGCCAAATTATTAATGCTAATTAGAGCGTTGTTAATTTGTCATTTTACCGAATTTTAATCTAGCCCCTCTAAACGTCTGAAAACATGTTAACACACTACATGTACAGGCTAGCCCGAGTTTCCTCTAGCCCCGGCACCTTGTCTTGTGTAGACATGGTGCCAGTGCCAGAGAAAACTCGGTCTTACTAAAGGGTAGGACCATACACGTAGACTGTAACACATTATCAGGCCCCTGTGTATAGGGTAGGCCCAAATACACGTAGAATGTAACAAATTATCAGTCCCCTGTGTATAGGGTAGGCCCAAATACACGTAGACTGTAACAGATTATCAGTCCCCTGTGTATAGGGTAGGCCCAAATACACGTAGAATGTAACAAATTATCAGTCCCCTGTGTATAGGGTAGGCCCAAATACACGTAGACTGTAACAAATTTCCATGTCCCTGTGTATAGGGTAGGCCCAATTACACGTAAACTGTAACAACTTCTCAGGCCCCTGTGTATAGGGTAGGCCCAAATACACGCAAACTAATGTTCATGTCCCTTTGTATAGGGTAGGCCCACAGCCCCTGTGGGTAGGCCCAAATACGCATTAACTGCAATTTTCAGGTCCTTGTATCGTCCAGAACAGTTATTAACAAGATCGTCATAATACCATCTTATTGTATCGTTCATACGTCTCTACATCCACCACTTTGTGGTCAGATATATATCGTCGAGTCAATGTCAGAAAATCTAGAAGTACACGTGTCAGAGAGTACAATCGGGTCAAGTAAGGTAGAGCTCGTGCGTGCAGTAATGCGCGTCGGTTTGTCGAATACAATAGTCAGGTGAAACAAGTGAATACGTGTTGTTTCTATAATTAGGAGAAGAACATTAATGTCAACACAAACTATTACAATATGTGGAGTTTCTTGGATATCAGTTTCTTTAGAAAACCGCAATTAGTGATTCCAAAAGGACTGTATAGACGATATTTCCTATTTGGAAACTGGATCTCCGGTCAAATAACCTCACCCACTTGAAATTCAGTTGCATAACTTAGACTTGATGTGTAAACAGCTATTCCCCCTCCCGGAGTCCTTGCGATATAACTCGTAACCACCAAGAATCAAGCTAGGTGAGTCTCTGTACCGCAAACGATGTCATACGTGATAAAATATATGTACATTGTATTCTTATATATTGTATTATCGATATTATGATCTAGGGTACCTGGGTTAGGATGGGCGTCATTGCAGGAAAGGAGGAGAAACAACAACAACGACGACAACGACGACGACTTTTTCTTAAATGACTCATTATTATACAGATGAATTGTATTAAATAACAGCCAGTAAATAAGGCGTGTGATTACACCATAAACATCTACATTTGGTGGCATAGTCTCCCATAACATGTATAGTAAAATAATTAGTTGTTTGAGACCTATAAGACTTGGGTGGTCTTAGCGGGTATGTTATTATCGGGGACTCCATCCCCTACTGTAAATCGCTCATTTGAAGTTTCAATGATGTAAAATCCTATCAAATGAAAGTTTGAAGTTTCTGTTTCTACCTTAAAATGATATTTGATAGGTTTAATGGCATATAAGAGCACACCAGCACTTGAAAGACAGTAGTCCTCATATTAACAGTGGAATGGGGAACCCCCACCTTGGGAATTCCCGCCTTTTTATACATGTAATCTTTTTTTCAATATATTGATTTTCCAAATCTCAATGCCCTACTCTTTATTCTTGTATATAGAAAGTAACTATTTAATGCTATTTACTCAGGAAAATAACTACAAACCTCAGAAACACATTTTCTTCAAGGGCTTGGTTCAAGTCAGAAGATGATTGGCTGAATTACTTGTGTGGGACCTAATAATTGTTATGCCGTTTTGAACAACGTCACGGAAATGCTTCGCTATGCGCTACGGGTAATTCAAATGGAGCGAAGACTATGATGGAGAATAATTGCGTTATTATGACGTCATTTTAGCACTTAGTTGATCACCGTCACGGCAAGGCTTTGCACTGTGTGTCAGATTGGTTTCGAATCAATCAAAGAAATGAATTTGATTTAAAGATACAATTCTTTCAAATGTGAACTTACAGGGAAAGGTGTGAAAATAAAGGACGTATTTATCAAAGAAGGACAGAGTTGAACACATGTTAATGCAAATATAACAATAAAATGCTTATTAGATTGCATTCATTGCCTCTATAAATGCAATCTGTGTGACAGATAAATATAATTGAGCCCGTCATACAATTTAACAATCGTTGAACTTTTCAATAAAAATACTCATAAACCTTTCGCAGGAAAGAAAGTTCCTAAATAGAAGTTCACTACCTCACGCCGACAGAACACTGCTATAGCTAGTCGATGAGGTGAAACCTAGCAATGGACGGAAACTAACTAATTAAACGAATAAATTATTCTCAAGATTAACTCCGAAACAACCGCAATGCTCCCGATTATCGGACCACACAGTTTCGGCCATTGTAGCACGGATTTGACTGACTTTAAAGTATGTTTTTGAATATGATTTCATGTTACAATGTTTATTATTAGCTTGGATATATTATTTTACTTTCATTTTCCGAAACAGCGGTTCTGTCTGTACTTCTCAGGATCAGACATGTTGTTATTTCGTTTCGCCCTGAATCCGTATTATATACTAACACTACTTCTGACCAATCATAAAAAAAACACTGCATTTACCTCGATGTTAGACGACGTATTTTCAACCAATCACGATATATCACACTTTATTATGACTTCTGTATGACGCAGGTTTTGAAAAATGATCTTAAACGTCTTTGTGACAAAATAAACATTGAGGCTGAATAGCGTTTTGGAAAGGATACGGTGTGAGTTGAGTTGCTATTCTCAGAGGTGTTATATAGAAATGGCGCATGTGTTAAGGAACAGGACAGAAAGCATTATCTACAAACAAATTACACTTTATTGTTTTAAAGTTATTGTCATGATGTAATTTCACCAATAAAAATGATCAAACGGTTTAACAATGGCGGTACTGATAACAAAGGACAGCATTTAGATTACAAAATACGAAAAAGATATTTCTTAAATTGTATTCTTTCATGTCACTGGAATTGTTTCAATAGCAGATCAGTACAATAAAATGGCGTGGGTATAAAACGACAGTAGAGTGACATTATGTATACAGGATGTAATCGTCAGTTTGAGATTTACCGAGAGGTTTAGATATCAGTAACTATATTTACTGTTTGAGGATTTTACGAAAGACATTCCAGTAAATAAAAACTTTTTATACTGAATTTAATAGTATATACGACTATTATGATGGTTGATGTATCAAATAAAAATGGCTCATAGCCCGTAAACGTCGTTGTAGGACTCGTCAGTGATGTTTGGGGTAAAAGGCGAGGGAATCCAGAAGGAAAGTTAGAAAGACAAATTGGCTCAAATAACTGTTATAATATTGAAGAATTTAGATTTTACTTGCACTGTGTTAAAAAAATATGTAAAGAGTGCATATTTTTAACATATGTTTAAATGTCAGAACAGCTGTATTACTCTTATGGAATTAAGTGTTTCAATTTTTTCAGCCTTTGACCATATTACAGTCCCCTGTGGTTGCGACGTACTTCCAGTAGTCATTGCCCATATTACAGTCCCCTGCCCTAGCAACATACTTTCAAGAGGCATTAGCTTTATTACAGTCCCCTGTGGCAGCGACATACTGCCAGTAGTCATTGACAATATTACAGTCCCCTGTGGTAGCGATATACTTTCAGTACGTATTGACCATATTACAGTCCCCCGTGATAGCGATATACATGTACTGTCATTAGGCATTGACCACATTACTGAACTGAATGACGCAGGTCTTATAAAATGATCTTAAACGTCTTTTCGAAAAAAAAAACAAAAACCCATTGGGGTTGGATAGCATTCGGGAAAGGATACGGTGTGAGTTGAGTTGCTATTCTCAGAGGTGTTATATAGAAATGGCGCATGTGTTTAGGAACACGACAGAAAGCATTATCTACAAACAAATTGCACTTTATTGTTTTAAAGTTATTGTCATGATGTAATTTCACCAATAAAAATGATCAAACGGTTTAACAATGGCGGTACTGATAACAAAGGACAGCATTTAGATTACAAAATACGAAAAAGAGTTTTAAATCTTTTATTCTTTCATGTCACTGGAATTGTTTCAATAGCAGATCAGCACAATAAAATGGCGTGGGTATAAAACGACAGTAGAGTGACATTATGTATACAGGATGTAATCGTCAGTTTGAGATTTACCGAGAGGTTTAGATATCAGTAACTATATATACACTGATGGAGGATTTTACGAAAGACATTCCAGTAAATAAAACCTGTTTATGCTGAATTTGATAGTACATTTGTATATACGATTATTATGATGGTTGATGTATCAAATAAATATATGGCTCCTAGCCCGTAAACGCCGTTGTAGGACTCGTCAGTGATGTTTGGGGTAAAAGGCGAGGGAATCCAGAAGGAAAGTTAGAAAGTCAAATTGGCCTAAATAACTGTTATAATATTGGAGGATTTAGATTTTACTTGCACTGTGTTTAGGAAATAAGGAAAAAAACACGCTTTGCAGATAATTACTACACGTATTTATATAAAGTAAAAACAAAATATCTAAAGATTGCATATTTTTTATATATGTTTAAATGTGAGTACAGCAGTATCACTCTTATAAAATTAAATGTTTCAATTTTTCAGCCGATGACCATAGCATAGTTCCCTGTATGTCCGTAAATTGGCTTAAATAACTGTTATAATATTGAAGAATTAATGTTTACGTGTAAAAATGACCAATCGTGGAAAATAATGCACATGTTTTAGATATGTAAACATAGCCATGCAGTAAACTCTACATATTACCTACACATATATTTGTAATTTATACAACATTTGCAATTTTAATACGACTGTGAAGGATAAGCAAACATATTTTTTCTATATTTATTTTTGAACTTTGAAAATCATGGTAACCACTTCTAAAAACCTTAAAATTTGCAAAATTTTTGACCCATAATGACACAATTCCTTACACATTTTTTTCTGAAAACATATTTGAAATCAAATATCTCTATCCTAAAAACAGAATTAATCTGCTTTTGACATAAAGCACTGATTATATTACAGTCCCCTGTGGTAGAGACATACTTTCAGGGGGCATTGACTATGTTACAGTCCCCTGTGATAGCAACATACTACCAGGAGATATGAAACATCTTACAATTCCACATGACAACACCCTATTATAGGGAAACGCACCTTCTTAGGGCATGTTACAGTCCCCTCTGATAACAATATACCATTGGAAAACATGGAGCATAGTACAGTCCTTACTTATAGTGAAATATGTTACAGCTCCCTGTGGTAGTTACATATGTACGTATAAGGGATGCATGGAGTGCGTTTTAGTTCCCCGAAAATGTTACAACTTTCTCCGTTCGCAGGGTGAATCCAATACGAGGCTGTCTAGAGTAAGAACAGCCAATGGTATACAACTAAGAACAGCTTAATATCAATGGCGGTTACTTAATCTGTTGGATATATACAGGTATAGTGTTTCTCCACAATATCATCTACCTTTGCATCGAGACAACCACAAGGGAAGACCAATTGGGACTCTTATGACCTTTGATTACACGGCGGTACATACTCACACATGTGTTTAAAAAATGAAGAAAAAACTACGTTCATGCACACTGCTTATACATATATTTATATAAAATGAAATGAAATTTTTCAAATGTGCGTATTTTGAACATATATTTATATGTCATTGCAACAGTGTTTCTTTAAATGAATTGAATGGGGAACATTTGGAGATATTTTGGACATTTGTATTTTGAATTCTTTAAATGATCAGGTAAATTAAAATCAAATTTCGTTTTATTCTCAGGTCAGTTTGTAGGAGGTAACTCTTGATTTCCTAGTTCAATCACTCTTACTCCCCCCCCCCCCCCCTCCTCCCCCCTCCCATACTACTAATCCCTGCAATTATCACCGCCAGGACTGGCAGCACTCGACTAAGCCGTGACCAAATATATATCAAAACGTGATATTGGTCATGCTCATCCATTCAATGAGAAAATACTACGTAAAGAGGAATATTAGAAAACAATGTATGATTGACAGAAAACTCTGTTGGCTATACTGAACCGGTAACATTTACTGACAGACGTGATGATATCTGGCAATAAAAAATACGTCAATAGTTTTTTTGTCTGAATGCAAGGATATCCTTTACACCAAAACAACGTATTTGTTATTCGATAACGTTTTCAAAACGACTCAGCTGACACACTTTAATGAATTATACAACAAATACCACTGTAATAAACTCATAATGTATATGCTCAAACGATTTTAAAAAAAATGACTTCTGAGTTTGAATGATAAATACCACACGATCGCACAACGGCTATTTAGATTCTCTCTGCTATGTCTCTTAAGGTTTATAAGACGGAACGACTGGACATTACCGCGGGCATTTACTGTTTGGGTTTCGTCGTTTGAAACTAATTTCGGAACCTATTACAAAACGGATAGAGCGATGGTGTCACGCATGATGGGCTGAATAGCAATGTCTTCGCAACCGAAAGTGGCGATGATGTTATGTTGGCGCGTCTTCGTGGAAGCCTTGTCACATAATGAAATAATCATGTCTGGACGATGGTTCGACAATAGTAGTTCTCACACCGACTGTGTCTCTGGCCATCGATCTCGTGTCCACTTCCACCTTGGCCTCCGCCCCAACGACACATTTTAATTACGCACGGTTGTTATTGTTTTCGACAAAACACACTGCCCACATTCTTTAAAACAACCAAGATCGGAGGCCAGAAAGAGACGCCGTTGTATGCATGCGCATTTGTCAGGAATATCGCTCCAATAAAAACCCATTAGTGCAAAGTAGCTGTATCCTGCTTCAGAATTTAATTAAAATGAAAAAAATTTGTGTATAATAAATTTATTCAGCTTCATCCTCAAACAACATCAGTTGACAGTTGGGCGATGTCTTTGTTCTTCCAGACTTTAAATGTAACAGAACGGGATTTACTTTAGTTTCAAAAATAATAGAGAATAATGACTTTAACACGAAAACGCAATTCTAACTCATAATCGACAAAACGAGAGCAAATAACGAACGTCACATAAACACTTACATAGAAATCCTCGCATAAGTAAAAGGAAAAAAAGGACAAGCTGTTTCAGGGGGGAAAGCGTCTTCATTTTCATCAACGACACCTGCCATTTAGTTTTTGGTCAGGTCACATTCTGAACCGTACAAGGACTAAATTCAATACTAATACAGTATTTGAGTCGTGCGACATATAAAGAAAATGCAGGTATAAAAATCAACAAAATAATTTGTTTAAAAATGTTGTGATTTCCTTTCTAAGCGGAAAATTCAAATACAAAAAAAAATATAAAAAAAAATTGTTGAATATGTTGTGATATGCTTTCTTAAGCAGAAAATGTAGATACGAAAATTAACAAAGGAATTTATTGAATTAGCCCGAGTTTCCCCTGGCCCTGACACAATTCCTACACCAGAAATGGTGTCCGAGCCAGAGGAAACTCGGGCTATTGTTGAATAAATTCAATTAAAAATAATTGTTTTTGCATATGTAGTGATTTGCTTTCTTGGCTGAAAATACAGGTATAGAAACAACAAAAAATGGCTTATTATTAAAGATTCAGTGATTTGCGTTCTAGACATATATCATAAAAGACAGACATAATTATAGTCCGTATCTCAACTATATTCTTATGTTAGTCTTTTCTGATTGTATTTCAGACATACCGTACTAAACCTTAATCCACATGGCCGCTCTCAGGTCCTCTAAAAGTCCACGCCATGTTGAATTATATTCTTATATTAGACGGCTTGGTTACGTCATGTCGCCATCGTCTCCAGACAAATTGTAAATATTTAAACTGGTCGGTATCCTTGTGGATCTCGTCAACACCAGAGGCACCGAGTCCAGACGACAAGTTGATATATGACATAATAGTTGGAGATACGTTTATATGTACTTTAAAGCTATTGGTAATTGCTTATCAAACGTGTTAATTGCAGTCAATTAATTATTTTCATATCATAAGCTTTAAAACATTCAGATAGAACGATAGAACGATATAGAAAGAAACATTTTTACAAAATACAAAAAAAAGAGCACTCTTACCCCTGAACTGGTGTATCAACACGTTTACCGGTTTAAAATGTCCCATTCTCTTACTTGAGACAAAGTATAACCCCACTTTTACCGGCATTGGGTTATTCAGCCCCCCCCCCTTTCCCCCCCATCCCCCCCCCTTACCATGGGCATTTAAAGCTGTATGCTTTTTACCTGTTTTAGATGTCATTTTCTCTTAGCCCTGGGGACAGGTTTAACACACTTGAACCAATGAAATTTTTTATTTCTCCTTCCCTGGACAGGTGTATACACATTTGTACCGGCGTAATTAATTTTTCGGCATTTGACGCCACTGATGAGCCCTTAAGTTGATCTAATGTATTGCCCTCCTCTCTTGATCTATAGAGGACCATTGTTAATAACAAGATAGACCTCGTCTATTTTTTTGCCGATTTTTGTTTAGAAAACTATTTTCCAATCGCGTTATTACTACTACAGTATAGTAATACATTGTAACTAGGTAAATACGTCGTGAACAGCTGAGGATAAACTGCAGCTCTTTCGAAAGGCAATATAAAACAAAAATGTTAGTTGAATATACCATAGTAAGGAGTTAGCTTAAACTATCGAACGATATATTGTCGTCTGTGGATTGTTTATTTGGTATCATAAACAGATTAAACTACTGAATGTTAATTAAACTGAAACTGGCTGCTGCAGTTGTGTCCTCCTAGGACTCGTTATTCAACACGGAAGTTAGGAAAACTGAAGTGTGTTTAGCAAAGGTTTAGACATGAAAGAAAAGTAGAAATGAAATGCATATTTGTTCATTTGTTTGATTTCCAGTCTTCATGTTCTTGACTGTTGCTTTGCTATGTGATACTTTTATCAGTAGCAATGTAATGGTTCGGCCAGATTCACGTTGGCCCTGCAAGTCCAGCAACCCCTGTTTTGTTTTAAGCATTGCAATACGTTGGCTTAGCCTCAGGCGTCAGTCCCCTCTGTCATACCCAAAGTCACGTGACAGGATTTCTTGAATGACATCCAAATATTATAGATAGACTTCTCTAAGGAAACGAATTATACTTTCTATTAACAATGAAGCACGTGTATTATTTGGATATACTTTAAGGGTTTATTTCAATTGTTGAGCCCACACAGGCGTGGGACAGTGAAAGGCTGTCATATTCAACCATCTAAGGCCCTGTCAGCTATGTCAAGTAGGCATAGAGGTGGCGCCCCTCCGGACTGGTAAGTACTGCCTGTCAGCGAATGAGATACTCCAGTGCTCGCTGTAATAGTACCCTGTCTCCTCGGCACGGTTTTCATGGAAACTAGAAAATGGAAAGGCTTAAAGTTCTCTTCAATCTGCAACACTGGATAATTTGGGTTTGTTCAGGTCCCCAAGTAATTATATGCTTCAGTATACCGTACCATAACGAGAGCTGTTTGATACGGAGCTTCCCCACCATTTCCAGGTTTGCATTGTTAGCTACACCTGAGAAAGGAAGGCTACCACTTTTAGCAATATGCAATGTATAAGAAACGTATACAGTCATAATCCAAGTTCAGTATAATATAATTACGTCGCATTTTCATAACATGTGTGCTCATCTTTTTTCATGCAAATTTTTATTTTGAATTTAAACAAAAAATTAAACATTCAGGAACATTGTAGGTTTATCAAGATAAAATTTAATGCATAAATATTTGGAGTCAAATATTCTCCGACGACTAAATTATTTTGTGAAATTAATTTGGATTTAGATTTGAATGTTATCGGTTTACTTTAGTATTTACCTTTTTACCTTAAATGTATGTTGCTTAGCAAATGCTAGCTTATGAATGTTGAGAAATTAAGCAATGGAGTTAGGTTTCAGCAGGCGCTTGGAACAGGTCCAACGTTGTCATGGTTCGCATTAAACAAAATGGACTAATTAGCTTAATCCAATCCATTTTATCTGTCAGCATAAGCAACGGACAGTTTAAGAGTAAAAAGGGCTTTCCGGGCGCATTAATTAACGTCGATCAATGTGTCGTCATTTTATCGAAAAATGGCAATATCCCACTTGAAAGTCTTTTCGAAAAAACTTGCAAAATTTGGATTTTAAGGTTAGCCAATCTACATAGTCCTTTATTAAAGGTTAAACAACGTTACTTAAAGGCCAATGTTTTTCGAGGAAAACAAAATATGACTGTACAGTTATGTTTTGAAGGTGTAGGATGTAGACATTGCAGGTGGACGTTAGCCCCCGAGGTGTGCCGTAACTCGTATCTCGTGTTTATTTCATTTGACTAGATAAACAATGTACTTTTGAAATCCAATAATGAAACCTTTAGTTTAATGAGTCTATTGTGGCTTCCCGATTTCGATTTTACTTTTGACTTTTTTTTTTATTAAAACCTTAGGCACTCTGTATCACTAAGAAGTCATAGAATGACGCAACAGCTGTATGGTGAAATTTGTTCGTTTTTTGGGGGGCTCCACTAAACAGTGTAGCCTACTCTTTATCTGTATTGAACAATGGTAATATCTTGTGCGTTTTTGTAAAATCCTTCTAAAATATCAGGAAGTTGAAAGTTACACTATAGAGACGTAAAAGTCGAAGTATGGCTAAATGTTGTGTGTTGGTTCAAGTTCAAGTTTCAATGTTACCATGTATTGCCACAAGAAATATTTGTAAACAATATTTGATGCCGTATAACAGTAGCATCGCTTATCTCCCTTTGATAGAACAGCAGACACTCCGTTATCTGAGTCAGCTTGGATGGATGGAATCCCATACATAAACTGTTATGATATTTCTTCAATTTTTTTTATGGAATGTTTATTTTTGTTTCCATTGTGACATATTTCATAGCAAATGGAAGTTTTATTTTCAAATTACATTTGAGAACATTATAAGGTTTTCCCTTATGGATAACACATGTGTTTATTTAGATATTATATTTTGATTTTATCGAAGTAAACAATATCTCTTTAAAACAGTACGTGCAATACAAAATGTTTTTGTGCTATTTTGGTTAATATGAAGACAGTTTTACTGCCTCAAGGGGACACTTGGTAATTGATAAACATGGGCAATGTATTGTATTTCCGACTGTCGTACAAAAGAGTTAGTCTCAATCAAAACAACTCGTCTCCCATCTGTAACGAAATGCTATTTATGATATTGTTGTCTTTGCCTCGTGCGAGTTTGGTTGATTTCCTCTTGTAGAATTTTATCAACGGTTTATTGGTTTGTCTGTTAAGTTTACCATCCCGTGAACAGTCAGGGTCATTTTGAGGCGGGGCCTCCTGGTAGTAGTTGGTGACTAATTCACTTAACAACATATGGGAGGCCCGTCGCATGCTGTCCAAAACAATTAGGGAAAGTGTCTTGCCCAAGGACACAACAACGACAGCACAGACCGGTCCGTTTCTCAGCTTCCCGAGAAGCACAGATCGACACGGGTAGGGAGCGACGGAGCGGCGGAATAGTTCTTAGATACTTCAGTATAAGACTGAAACAACAGATGTGTGGGTGGTTGTTTTAAATGATGGTCATCCTTTCTCAGGAAGCAAATGTCACTGACAGCCTGTTTCTTCCGTGGGGTTCCATTTGTATGCTGTGATCATGATGTAGCCACCAGCTACTACTAGAAGAACACATTCAAAATGACCCAGTGGTTATTCATTGAACGACTTAGTATATGATGCTCAGTGAGAGGCAGCCATCGGCTACTACAAGGAGATCCGAAACCCTTCAAAATTACCCAGTTGGTATTCTCTGAACGATAAACACAGCAAACGAACAATATACAGACTTGTAAGATGGTGACCAGTGTGAGGTGGCCATCACCTACTACAATAAAACTCTGTCCTATAATGATGGAATATTCTCAGTACAGTTTTATTAACACCGCGGTGGCCGAGTGGTTAAGGTGTCTGAAAACTTTATCACTATAGCCCTCTACCTCTGGGTCGCGAGTTTGAAACCCATTTGGGACAGTTGCCTGGTACTGACCGTTGGTTGGTGGTTTTTCTCTGGGTACTCTGGCTTTCCTCCACCGCCAAAACCTGGCACGTCCTTAAATGACCCTGGCTGTTAATAGGACTTTAAACAAAATAAACCACACTAAACCAAATCCTTAACACCAACATCATAAGTGTTTTAAGCAATTGCGCAGTGGTTTTGATTAATGACGATTTCTCTCAATATTTTGTTAAGACTAATTAGTGAATCGTACACTTTATCGGATTTTCCTCCAAACCTATCATATTATATATAGATTTGATTTAATATTTTCGAAAGCTGTAGGGAAACTGAATTTTCTGAAAATATACCTGAAAATTCTGAACGCCATTTCGTTTCTGGTTAAGGACGTACACTCCTAGCTCGATGCTATTACGTTCTTTAAGAGTCACTGAGGGGAGACACTCCTTGAATCGTTACGTAAAAGAATATAAAACTCATAGTTTTATTAACCCTTCAGGTGTCATCACATAACTGTCTAAAGATAAAATAGCCCTTGTAAGCCATTACATGAACGCCTTAACATTCAAAGCATTAACTCTTGACTCTTAAAAAAAATCTATGAAAAATAAATAAAAAGATATTACTGATAGCACACCCACTGATTCTAATAATATATACCTATGTAGGTCACAAATGATTGTATCTTTTCATTTCTGATTTTTTTTAAACACAAGAAAAATGTTATTGGCCTCTTAAAGCGCGAAAGATGTGTGATTCGGTCAAAAAAACCTCTTATGGACCTAGATAAAGCAGGTACTGTAAATCATTTAGATTTCGTGAATACTTTATTTCGCGTACTGACCTTTATAGAAATATTCACAAATACACGATCTCGCCAACGCTGAATCCAGAAATGACTTTAAAATTTGCGTTTTAGTCCGTCTTGATCTTGCCGGTGATGCTGAGAACCGGAATGAAGAAATTCACAGGACAATCTAAAATAGCATAAACACGTGTTAAGATATTAGAAGGGGAGGTAACTTACCCCATGTCTTATTCAATGTCGCAATTTTCAGATAATGAATAAATCTAAGAGACAATGATATTCATGTGTGAACTCTGAACTGGTGCCACTATCTGTAAGAATAAGGCATCTACAGTATGGCTGCACGTGAAAATCATCTTATATTTCAGATAGTACGTCGGTATCAGAATTCATGATTGCAAGATTGTTTAAAGCTAATTTGGTGCTAAATTGGTTAAACCTTGTCAGTTTTAGTTTTAGATAACACTAATTACTCACAAATACCAAACTATCTTCTGTATCTTCGAAAATGTGCTTTCTAGCAGCAGTACCACTGTATGTAAATATTTGACAAATCCTACCAACCCGCTGGGAAATTAAATGTTACAGTAGTCTTGCCTACCGTATTAACCACTAAACTATGGATTCCATCTTGACGACACAGGAAGTGTGATAATTTCTTTTCGCAAGGCATTTTAGTGTCTCATAAAGCTAGCGACAATAGTACTTTGTATGACGCCTAGATAACACGGGGACCAAGTTAGGTATCTGGCCATTGTCAACACCTGCCAATCTGATTAAATTGTTAGCATGGTGATAATATAAGAACAAAATTTAATTGTTTTAACTTTCATTTATTTTACTCCTTTGAATCCCTTCATATGTAAATTCGCTTTGTTAATGTTCTATCAATACCATCTTTGAACGTAATACATTCGCTCTTGATATGTCGACCTTTCCCTCTTCTTTGGATTTGTGACAATTTGTGACAATTTGTGACATTTGGTGACTAGTTTTGAAAAGTTCACATCTATATAACCATATTTTCCGGAAATTAATGTTGTTTAAAGATGGTCGCAATGGTTTGAAATCATAAAATTATGAAAAACATCTAATAGGATTAACCACCTGTGTATCATTCACAATTTTCAAATGGAAAAAAGGTTCTGACGATTTGTGAGTTCATCTTGTCTCTAAAAATCAAATGGCAACCGCGAACCTTTGAATCTGAATTGATATAATCTATTGTTGCAGAGACGATTGTTTTATCAATAAGAAAACCCTTGAATTTCGAAGATATGTGAAGGTAAACTCAGATACAATGAGGACTGAGAACACAATACACATGTCCTGGTTTTCAAACTGATTATCCAAAGGTTTAAGCACCTAAACATCTTACTTTGATAAGAATTTGATTAAGGACTTTTATTTGTCCATTATTAAGACAAAACCTTTCAGTGTATTTCGTGTAAAAAAAATCACAATATTGCAATAATTTGCTCTTAAAAAATTAGAATTTTCTTAATATTCCTTATTTGCTGTACATTTGTTTTGAAAATTGAACTGAACAACAAAAATGTTCTTAAGAAAATATAACCGATACTACTAAGTCTTCAAATCAAATAATAATGGAGTTTTTTTAGATATTTAAACAGGTGGTCAAGAAGCAAATATGCTTGCTTGAAGACTGATTACGGCTATTGATATTTCTGAAATAGACACACCTAGTGTCTGGAATAAACCGGAAGTGACGTCATTTATTTTAGATGTGTAAATACTTTTTGAGAAATATGTAGAAAGCAATGCAAGTATCTTTTCGAATTAGAATGATAATGTTCGATTGTCGAAAGCACAGGAAACAATTCTTTAATGAAAGTAAATAGCCACAAATAAGAGTTTATTTTGATGTCAGTGTGTGTTTGAAAACATCAAATGACAACGCCCCCTGTTCTCAATACATCCTGCACTTTATGTAAGCAAATACAGTTTAGATAAAAAGATACATCGACGATAAGTAAAATTATCTTAAAATTACAAAAAAAAAAAGATTGACCTTGTCAATGAGATATACACTGAGGAAGTTTAAATGAAGGGCACTTCACACTCTTTGACGTCAGCCGCTTACATCGATCGTTACTTATAACGTGCCCAGATTATTTAATTCCCAAATTATTAATTTTCTGTTTCTAGAAAGTAGCATCACTGCTTCCACTACCTTCGGTGTTTACTTGTCCAAATCTATTCGATATTCACGGACATGTACCATTATTACGATTTCCGTGACATATATCGACCATAGGTAGAACATTAAAACACAAGGTTTCGCGGGATCTAGGCTGATAAGGACCTCAAGGGAAAGTTGATGGTCGACATAATGATTTCAATTGGAAATTATCTATTGCCTTATGCGATATGAAGTCAGACGTGTTCGATGATTGTTGACATGCCGACTGGTTCTGTTGTCACTACACTAGTTCACATTTTGAGAATGTGGCTTTACCCGGATATGACCTAGATTCGATTGACGGGCGTTGTCGATGAAGAAGAAGACGGTTACTCTTCCGAAACACCTGGTCATATTATCATTGTACAAGTACCTCTTCAATAGTATCCTTGTAAATATATATTTTGGTTGTATTTTGCCATTGTTTCGTCAAATTTTAGCTAGGATTACGATTTCGTTATTATATTCGTGATTTCTGTTTTTTCCCTCACAACAACCTTCAGGTCAATAGTCTGACGATCCTCTTGATCGGTGTGGGCTATTAGCGTGGGTACAGTGCACTCCAAGCTTCTGATGACGTCACAGACGAACTAATTTCACGCCTTGGAAGAGAAAGTGCCACATTTAGACTCGCTGTTTTGCATATA
Source organism: Pecten maximus (assembly GCF_902652985.1). Taxonomy (NCBI): domain Eukaryota; kingdom Metazoa; phylum Mollusca; class Bivalvia; order Pectinida; family Pectinidae; genus Pecten; species Pecten maximus. The sequence goes on from NC_047018.1 coordinate 41,632,864, forward strand.
TATAGCCGCCAAGAGACAAGGCCTTCATTGTAACTCATGATCATCATCACCCACAGACACTAGTATAAAAATCAACCATTTTATTTCTCATCCTTGTACACAGATAATAACGCCATGATTTGTCTTTGTTCAGATATTATAAAAAATAGGGGTAAATCATACGAATTGTTTTACTGTTGTGTAATAAATCCATTTGTCGTTTGTAGAAATATAATGTTACAACAACAAAAAGAAGAAAAGGTTTCCGTAGAAAATAAACAACCTTTTGTTATATTTTGTAAAATTTTAAAGGATTAACATTCTCTTGTTTATGCGATCATAAATCAAATGGAGAACGCGGTAATTGCGTTAATATCTTTACCGACTGCTGCATTGAGTTTACGATCTCCTAAACAAAACAAAAGGTTAATATTTATATTTATTCCTTTGTATTTTGACAATAACACCACCAAAAACTCCTACCTATTTGTCCCGTGTGATAAACGATGAAGATTATTTCGACATTAAGTTTATGCATGTTCGCAAAAGCCGTTTAACCCCGCCCACTTTCTCCGTGACAAAAATAAGCAGACGTAATATCCTATCGTAAACATGAGAGCTATAATGTCGCTAAAACTTCTATTTATAATGTTCCGTGATATATTTCACCACCTGGGATGTAAACAAGATGTAAACAAGATCGCATCATTATGTATTCGTCTATACGCAAAATGTAGATTTCCTGTTAAGAATTCAGAACGAAGATATGTACCTTGAATTTCAATATTTTTTTCCAAATAAACATTTAATTATAACAACAGCTTCATAGTTGTTGTAGTATTTTGTGGAATACAATTTTTGATATTGATATTAAAAAGAGGTATGGCATTTGTTTGTAAACATTGACACGTGGTTTAAGAAAAGAAAAGAAAATCCGTCAATTTTTATTCATGTACATATATGTATTCATACGTGGCACACTGGCTCACGTTCTACAATTACATTTGTATGTAAATTAGAAATACACAGCCTCGCTCACACTTAGGTTATCGATTCAGAAACTGGCTATTGTAAATATATATTCATGCAGTTGCATTGTAGGTAGGTAAGTTTGCTTGTAAAATTATTTTCTTTTATTTACTATAATGATTATACATTATACAAGAGACACCTTAGTGGCTAATAATTTTATTTTAAAATTAGTTACATACATAGTGTATGCCACATACTGATTAAAAACTGCATTATATAGCTGATGTGATTTAGAACTTAACAATTATTATTGCCTTTATTTCCTCCAAAATGAAGAGCATGACATAATAACAATGTTCAAAACACATATATGTTAAAGAAAATGCATGGCATATGATGAAGATCAATGTACATAGAATATATATATATATATTTGGTAAACATAAAGGGTATGATTATTAGTTTAAGTTTGGAAATGAGCAAACTTATACATTATTTTGAAGAAACTAGTTTTGAATATGATGATCATCGTACAGGTCAAGCATACACTTTATATGATATATTGTACCCAGCCTGAACTGTTCTAGTATATCTGTTTCCAATGGATAAGCCATAGGGCCTCCCAGTAAAATGTGAACTAATATATATTCTGACAAAAAAAGCAAATATGAAATTAATTCAATATCTGAAATAGATACGATTGCACACCACAATTTGTCACGAATAGATTCTGTTAGTGAACATTTTAAAATTACATGGTTCACAATATCAGTATAAAAATATCCACAATAATTACATAAGTATATAACTTATATTGTCGAGCCAGTTTGGGTAATACAGTGCTTGTTTCCATAAATATTGTGGATTTAATGAGTCGTGCAGTAATGAAAATCTTAAAAAATCTACATCCTCAGACATTCTCTGAGACCAAGCCACTGTTTCATAATTAGTAACAGATTTATAAACAATTTTCTTCCAATATACTTTGTTAGGAAATGTACCATCATCTATTAACAGTTTTAAGAACTCAAATAATTCATACTTTTTAAGCATTCTAACTATATCTGGGATATAACCATTTTGAACACATTCATTTGTTTCATACAAAAAACATCTTAAGATAAAAATTTTACTGGTTGAATTACTTCTTTTCAATCTACACAACCTACCTAGAAACAAAACTTTTTTGAAATGTATGTATGCTTCAATAGATGGCCATCCAGGTAAGGAGGTACACATATCTGTTCTGGTTCTTTTATCAAGACCTTGGATTGACTTTGCAATAAGATGTTGGGTTCTGAAACTTGCTATTGTAAATATATATTCATAGTATAGTTGCATTGTAGGTGAGTAAGTTTGCTTGTAAAGTTATTTTCTTTTATTTACTACAATGATTATACATTATACAAAGGTCACCTTAAGTGGCTAATACTTTTAAAATTAGTTACATATATAGTGTTTGCCACTTAATGATTAACAACTGCATCATATAGCTGATGTGATCTTGAACTTAACAATGAGGTGTATCTAGAAGAAAACTTTGGTAAACACAAATAAATGCTTTATGAATTCACTAACCCCGTGATTAAATCAATGCTGTGCAGTTTTGATGTACATTTGTATATATACAACTGTGCATATTCAAATGTGAATTAAGAACTGTTTTTCAAGTACAAATAGAAAAACAAAGTGAAAAAAATACTGGTCCTTATGTCCATTTCTTGTTAAACCACTTGGAAGTAAATCTAAAGATCAAAATAGCTTTGTTGATCTTAAGAATTATTATACAAATGACACGCGTTATATTTTGATGATAAATAATTTTTCGATAAAATGCAATAATATTTCTAAGTGACCAAATCATTTTTCGAAAAAAGGAAAAAGGAAATAAATAGGTGTAAATAATGTCTGTAAACATGCTCCGTAGAGTTATATATTTATGACACGTAATATATAAGTAACATCTGTAAGTTTATTATAAGTAATACATGTATTTTCAGAGTTCTACTCAATATGCATTATACCATATCATTAATACTTATCTAAATTACCTAAAACAAAAAGCGAAAATCAGAACATACCGAAAATAGACCATCTATAGTAATGAACCAAATAAGTAATATGTCTTTCCAATTCCTGACATACTCCTATCATTAAAACGGTATATTCTTCCGTTTCGGAAACAGACTTAGAAAATGTTTACGAACATGATCCAGACTGTTCTCCTTGTGTGTGTTGACCTTATGAAGTATATATTATCCGTCTATCGTCTGCTATGATACATCTATGGTTCAGTAGGTCGGGACATTTGAGGCAGGCTATCATGATATTCCGCTGACAGGTCTGTATATCATTCAGACGATGAGAAATGTTCTCAACAATGAATGGTATTGTTTACGTCAAACTTTGATTCTCTATTGTTCTTTCAGTATCGTTAATGGTGGTCAGTACATCCGGACAATATGGTTCCGTTACTTCACACATATCGTCAGAAACCCACGAAATAACTCCGCTCATGTTGTTTTAGACTCGAGCTGCAAGTGCAGAGCCTCGTGAACTTCCGATGATGGTTCTCACTTAAACTTACAAAATGTAAAAATCAAAATCGACTTAATATTTCAGACAGAACACAAAATACTTGTTTTATGTGTTTTTAAAAGGCTATCCTACAGCTGGATATGTTTGTGGTAGGAAACTTTTACATTCACGTAGACAAGGCCATAACATATATAAAGGAAATAAAACAATTGTATTCATATTAATAACTTTTTCGTCATAGCCGTGTAATAATCTTTTGGCCACGGATATGACGCGATAGGTGTCGTTACTGGTCAGGATGAAGTATGTGATTGGTCAATGAAGCGGTAAATGCAAAATGCGTTATGCAGTTAAAAACGGAACAAAGTTATGATTGAATGCAAGCTGAATAAGTGGATGTATCTATTCAAATGACACATTGATAATATTATATTCCTGATTCAAATGCAATCTTATTCATCATCAAAAATGATTCAAACTGATATAATTTTGTTATCCGTGCTGAAACGTATTAGTTTGTTGATTTATTTCATCAGCAGTTTTACATTATAACCACCAGCATTAAAACTATGCCGTTTATCTTTTTAAAGATATTTCTTGTTTATTTCTTGTTTCCAAATAAGAAATGACAAAAAAAAAAAAGACAAAAAAAGAAAGAAAGAAAAATGGCAGTTCTTTGCTGTGTCCATGTAATATTATATTATTATATATTTTTTTTTAAATATTCCTAATGTTTGACAGATATATCATTAAAAAATCCTATCAATTTTAACGATAACATCTATTTTTTCTGTTTAAGGGGAGATAACCGTTAGCGACATAACGGTAGACTTCTGTGTGATGATATGCTAGATTGTATTTATTCGAATAAAATGCATGTCATCACACTGGGAATTAAAAGTCATATTAGTCATATTAGAGACAGCAGTACATTATATATTAATAGTCTCATATATATTCAGAGTTCGAGTACCACAACTTTATTATTTCTTACTGATTAGGAAATCGGGGAATCAAAAGATTGAACGTTTCTCAATATAAACTTTCTATATGCTCTGTATAGAGGCTTCTTAATATTGTTTGTGAAGTATGTATTCTTTTTTGAAGACAATTTAACCCATATTTTGAGAGAAGCAAACGCGAATCTCGGATCGTAAGACATACACTCTAATGTTAGATAAGCGTGTTCAGGTTCTGGAGAGCGGGATTGGATAAGAAAGATTAACGGCCATTTAAAGCTAACAAAAGCGTAATTGATCAATTTAAAATCGCAAGGTTCATTATGCTGCCTGCCAGTAAATATACATTATAACACCATAAACCCAGCATACCACAGGACCGATACATTCACAGGCAGTGATGGTGGGCGTTGAACCAAACGTTTATATTCCTTAACCCAGTAATAAAGGCAACGATGATTCTACTGAAGGACACAGTACATTAGCTTCTTTCAATACAAGTTGAGAGTAAGATACAGTGAAACCAAAACCCGCACCACACAACTATTTTGTCCCCCTATGACTCGTCAGTGATGTCAGGGACATACATATTATTGATGTCTATGTCCCCAGACAGACCCATGTAAGGTAATTCTAATCGTTTTACAATCCTTCAAATTATTGATACCTGATTACATCAACATTAAAATTCCTGCTGAAAATTATCCCGTCACAGATGACTGAATCTGCGAAAATATAACATTATACACGTTTTCATGTAATGCCTGCAAGACACATGTATTGAATGAATGGAAATTAACTAAAAATATCATACATTATAAATTATGCAATATTAACCAATATATTATTGTAAATGATAAGAATTCTTTATGATATTCTCGCTATTTCCTTGCACTCTCAACCTCTTTCTTTCATCACTTCCCTGATATCCAAATGCATTGTATAAACTGTACGTATATATCTATTGTTGCTGTCAAATTACTCAATTTAATTGTGGAGAAGAGGGCTTTTATAAGTTGACATAACTTGTGCCCAACCTCTTGCTTGATTAAGAAGCATAATAATATGTTTAAATCAAATATGCCCAGAGTACTGGAATCATACTTCCTCTTAATCATTCGTATGTTATGGACGACTTATGTGTTTCGTCGTTAAGATGGATCATCGATATATATGGGGGGCAATTGGTACTGACTTTTGTGGATATTGTGTATATATAGGCGACCCGGTTGTGTGTCCACATTTGTATACTGTAAACGTGGAAATTTACGCGGGGTCGTTTTACTTTAATTACGATCGCGAAAATTTCCCCCATTATTTTGATATCAATTTGCGTAAACTCGACTACATAACGAAGGTGAGTCGATCGCGAAAATTACTCCACGCGTATAGTTTACATATCGGAATCGCGAAATTAACCATTCGCAAAAATAACCACGTTTACAGGAGTATTTTCGACATCTCATTAAAGGAAAACCATATTTACGCTGCTCGATCCCCGGAATTCGATATCATGATATTAAGTAAAATAACGTTTAAAAGAAATCTAACATGATGAATCATACATGTATATATAGGAAACATTATCTACATTGTATATTTACAAGTATCATCGGAGTTATTTAGCTTTGAAAGAAATGTTATGCTATATTTTTGATTGTCAAATTACTTCGTTTCTTCTTGATTTTCATATTACGTCAGTTTCACCAGTAGAGTAAAAGTCAAATTTATAAGTTATGTTTGACGTCCCAAAATACTGCTATGGTAATCATCTTAGAGTAATAATGAATGAATTTTGATTGGTCATTACTCTTCAAGGTAAAAAAGAAAAGAAAAAACTACAACTTCCGAGTCGCATATTATAATCCCTCCAATTTTGCATCATCTACAGTAGAAATATTTGGTTGGCGGAGTAACACGTCTCATTTTTGTCAAATCCCTTGACTCTGGTCAGAAGACTTAGAATGGTTTACCAAAATATAGATGAGGCGACTATCAGAGGATATACATGAGTACCTGAACGACCATTTTTTTTTTTGGTTTAAGATCCCGATGGACAGTTCATGTTGTGAGAGATCACCAAGGTCAAAAAATTCCACGAAAATGTCATCTCTCAATAAAAATGATTTCGTCAGAAATAGCTAATATGATATACTTGAATATATTGAATGAATTACGAATTATTTGTCCTCTGTCACCTGTCATTTCTAGTCGATGAAATATTCGGTTTTTTTATACATATGCATTTAGGACTTATTCAATATATCATGTACCATATATACTATCTGCTAACCTTACAAATTTTGATCCTATCGATGATTTTTCCTGCTTTTAACTTTCCACTGAGATTCAAGTGTAACACCAAGCTGACCATCTGTATCGAAATATAGGTTCGTTATAATATATAGTAATTGTACAAAATATATGGAGGAAGGCGGCCCAAGAGGCACTATATTACAAGGATTTTCGACTGAATGAATTTATGTAAAATATATTCTCACTGAAGTAGCCCTGTGGCCTAGAACATTTGAAGCATTTTTCAAAATCAATCGATGATAACATTTTGAAATTTGAGCGAATGTGTCAAGTTAAATTGTAAATAAATATGTTTAGTAAAAAGCAGATGTTCAGCTTGATTCAATTTAGTTTGAGCCAACCTGGTGTTCTTCAAGGTCGTTCCCTTTAATCATATCTTTATTTATATTCTGGTTAAATGTGTATCGTTTTGATAGATTTTAAGTGTAGGATGATACAATGCAGATTCGTTTAGAACTAGAATATATTTAAGATGAAATATCAATTATTAACATTATACAATGAAAACAACCTCCAAATTAAAATAACATTGTATCTTTCATTTACAACACTTTGATTCAGATATCATTTTCAAAAGAAAAAAAACCCATATTATTTACATATATACAATCGAACCTCATCATCTCGATATAAGTTGGATCGTGAAAATACAGAGTATAATTAATATAGAGTATTAACAGTCTAGCCTGAATATTTACCTCGAGTTAAGCAGATCCTTCGAGTTATAATAACTCGAGATAACTAGTTTAACAGTACCTTTAATGTATTGACTATTATTTTAATATTTCTTATATAACTTTTTCTATATCGTATGTTATCTTGTAAAAATAGCATCCTGTATTTCCTTAGTCATACATACTATTCTAGAATCACATGACTACGATTGCTTACAGCCATTGGCGGAAAGAAACCTTGCTGGTACGGTGCCAAATTATATAATTCATTTATTGATGAATTCCGTATCTCCAGCATCAGCAGCAATGCCTTGTTTTTTGTGGTATTGGTACTGGCTCCACTCGATCATACACTAGTGATATCGTTGTAATACGATGCTTTACTTCCCAAGATATTTTAGGTTAAAACGTCTCCGTAGCTTGGTCTTTCTTAATCTTTTATCAGCCAAAAGAAGCCAAAACGTCTGGTATGCAGCTTTTTCTGTGATGAAGTATCTAGTGGGCTACTTAGTTTGTAGATTATCTAGTAAAATCAACAACGATGTTAGAAACCTGTCCTTGACCCCGTATATCTTATCGTTTACACGGGGTAATGTATATATGTCCTCATTCATGTCGCTGTCTCCATAGTATTCAACAATTTAGATCTATCTGGCTTTTTGACTGCGTTGTATCTTGTATAATACTATATGTAATATATTCATGATTTCGATTTGGAAATACTCTATTTCCTATGCGATATGAAGCCAGACGTGCTCGATGCTGTAACCAGGAATTCCGTTTTCACTATCGTACTTCTCTTTTTGAGAACGTGACATTACCTAGATCTGTATGTAGGATGTTGTTGATGAAGCAAACGACGGCTTCCCTACCGAAACACATTTTAACATTTTCCTTGTATTTTTTCAAATGACTTCATTCATATCTATTATTTTTTGCTCTCGTTCTATCGATGTTGAGTGAGAATTACGCTTTCGTGAATTTGTCGATAATCTCTGTTAATATTAATTTGTTTGCACGCAGTTTTAGTTTGCATGCACTTAAATTACAACTACAACTACGAACAGACAGCCAATTGTTGTTTAACAGTAGTCAATTTAAAAGAAACGTTTCTTATTATGCAATATTGCAGTTCAAAAAAAGTATATAGCATAAGTACAACTAATACACAAATGAATCCATTACCACCGTTAATAACAATTGTGACATCATTATATAATATTTTCTTGACCCCACGATATAGTCTCTGTAGTGAAAATGTGTCATCAGAGTCTATAAGCTACGTAGAAAACAAAATCGAAAATGCATTAAAATCTCTTTGCATGTTTCTTAAGTTATGAAGTAAACAGACTGCAATGATTGTGTTCCTCAAATATCGAATTTATTGCAGATACTCACTTATCGATTCTATATGAAATAAGACCTAGTTATACTTCAATAAATTCAATATTTCATGAGTACTCGTATACGATCCTCCATGTGTATCGCCATATCTTTAAATATTAAAAGCACAAAAAGATCCCCTGCTTCGTTCTTTCGAGTGAAATGTATACTTTTGGAAAATAATCTAAAGTATTGTATTGGGGCATCAATTTTGAGATATTTTATTCAATAGATGTCAACATTTTTTTATATTGGGATTTAAAAGAACATTAAGCTTATGAGTATTTTTCGAAATCGTGTCACTATTGAAATTAATCAAAACATGTCACACAAGTTTCGGCAAACCTTGGACACCAACACTTTCTACCACATGCAATCTCAAAGGATTGTACAACATACTAAAGATATATACATCCTTTTAACCTAAGCGTAACTATTCATTCTTGTGAGATAAACAAAACTATTCAAGAAATCGGATTCCAAAACAACAACTATAGATATACTGTTGAATACCTCTGTGTTATATCAAATATGCTTTTTCTGTGGAAAAGTGTCACCTGATTCCTTCCTCCACATAGGTATTTTTTATCCAGTTATTTACATCCTTTTGTTTAATTTGCTAGGCTTATCTCCTTATCAAAATCCAAGATCATTTGTAGTAGTTAGTGACTACCTCACGGAAGACAGTAAGAAGACTATTAGTATGCTACCCAGGACGATTCGGTAAAATATTTGGACAAAAGACACAATCAGGATAGCATAGGGCGGTCAGTGATGTAAGGTCCCGGAGTAACACTATGGCTAGAAATGGGTCGACCTACACACATACGATCCCCACATTAGGTGCCTCCATATTCTAGGACACTTTACCGTTTTCCATTCAAAATATGAAAATAGATTATTAAGATAAATTGATATATATTGATGTTGATATTGTTTTTATCTTATAGGCTGCATTCAGTTATAACCAGAATAATGAACTAAATATACAATACGAATGCTTTTAACAATGACCAATTTTATCTGATTTTAAAGTCATAAAACAAAATGATTGCATACTGTTTGGCCCTAAATGACCCTAGTTGTCGATGGGCCGTAAAACGCAAACAAACAAACAGTTATAACCTTGAAACAAAACTTTGTCAAGTTAATGTCACAGAACCTAATATTCATATCAGAAAAGAAACATTTAAGTGGAAAAAGTACTTTTATTTACACAGCGATATAAACATTCATTTGTATACATAAGTAAAGATCAGTGTATCAAATATAAACAAGGATTTAATTAAATGAAATGCGAACATATATAGGTCTCTGGGCGCAGAAAGTGGATCTGCTTCTGCAAAATTCGTCTATGAATATCTAAGAATGAATAATTACATGAATAATCTCAAGCGTATTGTTCACTAATTAGTGTAGTCGATGATAATTAGACTAAGTGAACTCGAGCGTAATATTCCAGACACTCATAATCTAATGAACAAGCACTTGTCTTTTTGTGAAAATAAACAAATGAATAAATAAATAAAAGAAAAATAAATAAAAAAAAACCGCAACAAAACAATAATAAAATAGATAAGAAAAATCTTGAGGCAGAGGATGTTTGTTCCTAAGAGAATATTATTGCCGTTTAATTTACATACATGTATTACTTCTCTAAATATATTGTAAAAGAAGACAATATAAACGTGAATTCCACACATACAATTTCGTTTAATAAAATATACAAAAACAGCTAAAAAAAGGATAAAAACAAATCATACAACAGTTTCGTCTTTCTAGGAATGCATTGTTCAGTAATTTAGGGGCAAAAAATTGAAAGTCCATACTGTTATAGTACTGCTGAGCCGAACATGTTTTGAACACAACAAAAGAGAGACACACACACACCCTCACAAACACCATTACAATGTGTTCATGCTGTCAAAAAGAATTTCCAGATGTGAAGCTATCAATTAAAGCCTGATGATGACGTGACATTGTCAGTTTGGAATTCATGCATGAATACACATGTGCATTTTTTCTGTAGTTACGTTGTCGCGTTGTATATAAACGTTGTGTTTCACATCAAAGGCGCACACGCCATGTCCTTCCGTGTCTTCTTTTGTCCTTTCAATATGGCGCTGTCCATGTCACGTTATTAATTTCAGAAGAAACACGACTCCCCCTTGGCATTCACCGCGTGCCTTAATCATTTCAATACACCAAGGCTACCACAGTGAACACAAAAAGGCAAGCCTACTTATAAAGAAGTGCTGGGCTCAATCCGGTAACAATGCTCGTGGATTTGATGTCAAATTAAGGTAAATAAAATACACAAACGTTTAATATTCTGACTATATTTATAATAAAAGGAACACAAAAAGAAGCATGCATATTCTGTATAAGTTAAAATGATCAATTCAAACACTTGGTCTTTGCAGGGGGAAATGAAATATGCGTGAAAAAAAAACAAAAAACAAAAACAACAGAATTACCAAAAAACAAGGGAAAAATTTGTTAGCCCCTGAATGTCGATTACATTGAATGTCGAACTAGTATGATGCGTATACTTGTACGTAATTCACTCAATGTGGTAATGTTATTGTTCGAATATCATTATCGAAAGATACAGTGATAGATTATATACCAAATCAATACATGTGATTGATTCTAACGATAAGAGATCCTGTAAAGTGTTGTTTTCACGCTTACTAATGCAGTTATCGGTTCTGCTATGCGCCTGTTAGGACATAAATAAAGAATGCAGATGATTTATTACACAGAAATATACAATATATATATATTGCATACATCAGCGTAATTCAATATTGAAATGTTACTAGCATGTCCATTTCACCAACAGACACATCTTACTTAATGGTATTTGCTTTAACCAAAAATAGGCGTAAGTATATATAATTAATATTCTATTTCTGACAAAACAAAATTTGTTTTCCATAAATATACGAAAACAGAAATCATTATGTGTCTATAGTACCAGATAACGTTGTTTTAATATCTGCGAGGCAATATGTTCGCCAGAACTTGCAGCACTATGAAAATAGAAATTGACATTTGTTCCAAAAATATACCAAATTGGATCCTACCTTCTAATGGGCATCCACATTGTTCCTGAAATACATGAAATATTATTATGAAATTCTTAATTTGACTCTTAGCAATAAAACAATACATTTCCTTTTTACACCAATGCGGTGTTTATCCATTCTAATGTCTTTTCTATGCTAATTAGAACGATTTTTATGTGGGTGAATCGAGAGAAAAGATAAAAAGATTATTGTTGAATTAATCTTCCTAGTAAAATCCTCATAATTATTATCGAAAAAAACCCGCCTTGGGCATGACAAATGAGTTGTTATATTGGAAAAATATTTTATATCCTTATTTAGCAATGGTTTCGATTACAAAAAAGATGTTCTTAAAATAGAAGATGCGTCATAAATTCTATCTTTCTTGACGTATTTTCTAGCACGCAAAACTTTCTAAAATAATGTTATTTGGAGAGTGTATGGAAAATGAAATAAATATACCGTGTCCCTGAATCTATTTCTGCTGGTGACGTACTCAGTGTGCATGATACAGAGTATAATTAGATTGCTATATTTTAAGCGTTTAAAGATGCTACAACGTCGTTATTGCATGCATAGCTAGTAACAAATATGCATAAATTGGCAAGGAAGATATCTTATTAACACAAACTCATCAAAATAGAAACTATCGCTGATAACACTGAACATCACATTCAAAATATTGAGGCGGAAACATACACTTTTTCGTGACATAGTTTTTTAATATGAAAGTTAAAAAGAAGCTCTACATTTTGGAATGTGGTAGTAGTGTAGAATGTTTGGTATGTTGTAAAATATACAATAGCCAGTTGTTGGTGTTTTAATTTAACTTCTCTTTGTCGGAGATATACTTTCTGAATTCAATCTAGTAAATTTGAAGATTGGTTTTATGTGTATGACACAGTATTGGACTTCAATGACGTCAATTAAGAATGGGTTAAACTATTTGGACGTTTTATAGGAGAAATAATCATGACATGTTGAACACCTTAACTGAAATTTCTTTAATTTATCTTGAAAAATACTATCCTCCAAAATTGCAAAAGAAAAAAACCCCCAAAAAAACCCTACTTTTTTCGCCAATGTAGACGGGGATGGCGCATTTTAATGAGCTGTTTAAAATGTAAATCGTTATTTCAATGAAACAAAAGTCACTTTGGCGTTCATACATTATTTTCTCTTGCTTGATATTGCAAGTCTCCCATCCATGATCTCATTTGATCCTTTTATCTTTATCAGATACAGTACTTTGATTAAATTAACAATTAAATATTCACTTAAATCAGAAAAAAGACATAATGAAGATATGAAGTGAATAAAGATTAAAACGGTTTGCGCATTGTGTTTGACCTTTAGTGTTCTGAGAATGAATATTTAATATTGGTTAATGGTTTACATAAATCAGGAACATTAACTGTTCGCTAAGTAAGACTAGTGTTTTTTCCCCTATCGGCGAACTCGATATTGCTTTAACCTTGTAAATCGTTTCCAGGATGTACATTCCAGGAAACAGAGAGACAGCCGCACAACACACCAGCTCAATTTGTCCGTGGATGACGCAGAGTGTTCGACTCTAACGGGCAACACGTAAAGATTCTACATTCATGATTGAAAATTTATATTAATGGACATCCGAGTGTAGGACTGGTCTCTTCGTATGGTCGCGGAGGCCTGCAGCGACACGTGAGCCTGGCGATGTCTTTGATTGAGTGATCATGGTGTCACCCGTTGATGAGCCATTGTTTCCCGAGCTTTCATCCCAGATACAAACCTGAAATACGTTTCCGTTGAACTATGATTTAGATAGCATTAATTACACGTAAAATGGGAGAGATTGTTGTTAGGTTTTTTCGTCAGTGACTTACATTGGTTCATTAGTATTGCTCTACTTACACTAGGATACGATAGAGTTATGCTCCTTTGAATGGTATGCAGTAGACTGAATTTAGCTGAACTTCACATCATAACCTAGTATCTTAAATCTGCTGTTCCTTCTTTGAGGTTATCTAACGCTAACATAAATAATCACACAACAGTCAAATACGCTAATCGATTGATTATGTTATTACAGTATTTGATGCTTTAAGTATACTTACATTTCAACACACAAATATAATACATAATAAGGATGCTTAGCAGTTTTGGAGGAGAGTGTTGATGACGTTTAACATTTGAGATTTTCCCCCATATTAGATTTATTTTGCTTTGCCTCACATTGTCTTTAACTGGTTGTGCCTGATGTTATTTTCCCTGTTTGTGCCTCATTTTATCTCATCCTGGTTGTGTCTGATGTTACTTTCCTTGTTTGTGCCCCATCTTATCTTTCCCTGGTTGTGTCTGATGTGATTTTCCTTGTTTAGGACATATATTGTCTTTTCCCTTGGTTGTGCATCATATTGTTTTCCTCGGACGTGTTTCTTACTATTTTTTGTTGTGGTGCATCTTACTGTTTGCTATATCGACATAATAGTTTGGTTTGCACATTGTTATTGTTTTTGATTATAAATCATCTACATTTTGTATTTAGTATCTTTTACGACATCCCATTAAGTTTGTTTTCAATGCGCTTTTAGTTTTACAATCTATTGAATGATAAATCACAGTGCTAGCTGACGTCATACAGAGCTTACTGCAGTTCACAAAAAATACAACTAATCTATAATTTATTCATCTACAGCTCTTATAAATAAAAATAAAAGAAAAATACGCTCGGAATTGAAAAGATAATGGACATGTAATGACGTCTGGTTTAGGGCTCTGATTGGCTAACGAAATGACCAATACGCTTTTGGTGCAGATCTTTTTAAAAATTGGAAGAAAATGATGACGAATTAGGTAATAAATTGAAACATATATATATACCTATTGAATTTTAAATTGGTATCCATTGTGAAGATTATACAGTATTAATTTTCAATATTAAGAATATCTAAATTGAATGTATTATCATAGAAATTGGTAAGATTTCTTTCAGGTGAGTTGATTATGTCCAAATTCAATCCTAAATAATAAATATATTGGAATAAATCTATAAAACAATAATTATTGGAAAGTTGCCATCATCATGGACTATTTTGATCCGACCATTTTGGTTTTATGTTAGATATATAGTGTTATGATTTTAAAAGTACCCATCTGATGCTGATAAAAGTACTAGTACAATGCGAAAAATGAATAAAAATCGTCTTTAAATCCGGTAAACTTTGTCGAATGTGAGAAAATCCGGAAACATCGCTTCTCCAGGTAGTTTTAATTTTGCCACAATGAAGAGCTATCTATCCATTTAAAAGATAAGTTTAACACATGAACGATATATCGAACGAAAACTGTTACGTATCACTTTCTGCTGTATTATCAAGGATCTTTTCTGGGTACCTAGGTGGCATAATGTCCTCTGATAATTCATGTCGAATATTATAACATGACGCTATCTCGTAAAAATTCTTAGAGCGGCAAGTAATTAAAGATATTATCTATGACACATATTCGCAGACACTTTAATGCGGTTTTGATGTTAAAATGATTTTCCTGTTTCACACCTTTTGAAAGCTGGCTTTAATTAGCTTACACGTATGGTGTTCTAGCTAATACCATGGTGACATGCACATGCGAGGCTTGTTATTAATGATTTTATCCAGTATATGTGTGCGGCATAATAGTCAATACGCGTGGGAAATATAGAAAAGCATTTACTAAGTATTGTTAGCTTGAAGAGAATTTTATCCCGTACATTATAGATAAATGATTAGTCAAATAAATAAATGAAATAATGATGAAAATAATCATTATAAACAATAAAAAAAAATTTGCTTGATATTTTCACATTTTTTAATGTACATGTGCCATATCTGTTTATAGTGAACGGTATGCTCATTTCGGAAAATATATAAAGCTATGATATATGAAACATAATTTGGTTTGATAAAATCACAAAATCGACAAAAATCCATTAGTTATTGAAGATCTTGTTCAAATATCTGTTTCTATTGTGAAATCAACTGTTATTTAGGAAACTTCACTGCAAATCGATAAAAGTTTACACGCGCGACTTAAATAGAAACAAAGGAGACATTAATCTTGAAGGATATACGTTGTGAACCTATCAACAGAGCCGTTTTACGATTCAAATAACAGCGTACCTACGTCACTAATACAGAGAGGAGTAAGTTAAGATTGCTTACATATCGATTAACTTTTTCACAAGTCAACTATTTCAGAAAATATTGTACTGAGGCTAACCCGTATAACTTGCGTTGTTCAATCAAGAAGAACTACAAGAAAGCGCCATAGGACATAACGTGATGGATACCAATTTGACTATGGAACTTCTGGCATCATTCCCGGGTACAAACTACAGAGTGGAACTGAGGACGGGATCTTGTAGTGTTAGTGAGAACACATTTATTACACGTGGCTGATGCCGGCTGCTGCTGCTGATGATGATGCTACTGATGCTGCTACTGCTGCGGGCTTGCTTCATGCCGACGGTTCGCGCCTATCATACGCACATTTCTTATCGATCGATAAGGACAGGGCTATGTGGATGCAGGAATTCGTATTAAATTGAATACCAATGCTTTGAAAGCAAGAATGGTGCATATGGAATTGTAGTGTGTGTTTTTAACGTCCAGCATTTATGAATTTCTTCCGCCACATCGAATCTGGCCTGCCCGGTTTGACGGTATGCAAAATTTGATAAAGCTTACAAATTGCAGCAGCTCTGGCAGTGTGTTGGCCGCGAGATATGCTTCAATGATGGTATTCGCTTTGTTGAAAGAACACATGCAAGTATAGTCTAATGCTAATTACTCCCCTCTCTGTGTGTGCTGTCGAAACGAATCTAATATATCTTTGCTTTTAGCTAATGTGAAAATCATTTAAGAGGCTTAAAATCTAGACACTCAAGCAGAATTAAATGGCAGCCATAGACATGCTCATATATGTAACTCACACATGTTCCTGATAGAAATATGAAACAGACCTTTTAGAGTAAGAACTGAATTAATTATGATCATCTGTGATTAAAAATGTACGCTTACACCGTAGAATGTTCTATTTGATCCCACAATGCCATTAATGTTTTACACACAGAAAAAAAAAGAATATGAAAAGAACGTTCTGGTAGAGTGTAGATCATTTCACTTCATCACGCTGTAGCTAAATAAATTATGCTGTATCGATATTTTCACATTTCATATACAATCCATACAAACTATTGTGTGTAAGCGCGTTAACATGCGATCATATACAAAATAAACATATGGTAATACTATTATCATTCAGCCATTGATTTCTACATGGACGCATATAATGTAAAGATCATACACAAACACAACTCCATATTGTTCCAACAGACACACCACGCCACAATCAGCATTATACTATAAGAGAATCAGTAGAAAATAGCTATAAAAATAACGTTTGGAATCAAAAGAGAGAGAAGAAGATAAGACGTCTTACCTCGTGCTTGGGGTGACCTGCCAAAGGAGAACAAAGGCACGAGACATAACCTTCAGAGCGACATTGATCTTCTCGAAGCCGATTGGTCGATATTGCTGTTATCAGAGTTATGGAATGAATTGGTTGCGGAAATCATCCTCTATAAAGCTGCTGTAATTGCAGGGACGATTCAGTAATGTATCCGCCGGGCTGCCGGTCCTTGTCTCGCGGCCTGCACGAGAGAAAAGCAAACAGTCCAGTCAAGAGCTTTAACTCCACATTAAAGAATGCTTATTTACTTCAAAATAGGCATCTCAGCAGGTAGTTCATTGATAAAAAAATATTCAAAAAATATTCTCTAATGCTTTCCAGAAATTTAAAATAACTACAACAGCAGAAAACAATCAATATGACATGAAACACACCTTGACTCCCCCTCTATCTCCTTCTCATAGAGATTTTTGTTGTCAGCAAATACATTGACTCAACACTCCACAGCTTTTTCTCTCCTTCCGCATGGGAAAGCTAGCTTTCTACATTTCTATCTACACTCAAAAGGACGGCCTCACTCTCTCTCTCTACACCCCCTAAAAAGTTTTTCTCCCCTCCTTTTCTTCATAAACGAAACATTTTTCTCACATCATTAGGGACAGCAAGTTTCCTATTCCTTCTCTCCTAATGGTAAGATTTCTAATACCTTCCCTCTCGACCCCCTTCCTCTCCACGTGAAAGCTCAAATACATCCCAAATATTGTTCAAATGCACAGGAATGATAACATTTTCGAGAACTGTTTCATGATGTACGTATACATGTATATACCCAGCTATTTATCATGTTTATGATGATGTCACTAAAAAGGTTAAAGGAGCAATCATATATGTTTGATGGAGGAAAACACGAATCAAAAATGTATGTTAATGTAGATAGTTAAATCGTACTCTATACGTTAAAACGAAATACAGCATTGAAATGAAAGATTTCACATTTACGATATAGCATGTTTTTGTTAAATCTCATGAACTTGAGTAGTGTTTTACTACATACACATCTTTCGTTCTTTGTGCCTCTCAATCACATCTCTGATTTACTACGCAATTTATGATTACATTGTAAATCTCTCATTTATTACCTGTCTTATCATTACACATCTTATTTTCGCCCTGTATTATAATTGTATCTCTGAATAACGTCATAAAGTACATTTTTTCTCTGATTTATATCAATATCTTAAATTACATCTCTGAGTTGTGTAATGTCTTATAATTACATCTCTGATTTACATAAATACTTATAATTACATTTTTGGGTTTGGAAATAATTATATATCCAATTTACTACGTGACTAATGATTTCCTCCTCTGATTTTCTACGTTACCATATATACTCATTATATAAAGCACCACATCAAAATTTCGTATTGTTTTATTGCAACTAATTAGCTAAACATCCTTTTGTCGTTGACAGTTATGATTACCTCCTATGCAATCACAGCTATTTTGGGAAATTCAGTAGTGTATTCAGAAAAATTTTAATACCTCATCGACGCGTTTCAGATACATTTAACTAGAGTTGATATAGCACTGATATATGTTATTCACCGACCCACTTGTATATGTACATGAATAACACATGCCGCAAATTTCCTTTGATAACAATCACCCTTCTTCATAAAGCATGCTTAAATTAGTTTGATTTTGGTTTATTTTAGTTAACGTCCTATTAACAGCCAGGGTCATTTAAGGACGTGTCAGA
Organism: Pecten maximus; assembly: GCF_902652985.1. Classification (NCBI taxonomy): domain Eukaryota; kingdom Metazoa; phylum Mollusca; class Bivalvia; order Pectinida; family Pectinidae; genus Pecten; species Pecten maximus. The sequence continues at coordinate 41,651,948 of NC_047018.1, forward strand.
TTTAAGAGGTGAAGGAAAACCGGAGTACCCAGAGAAAAACCACCGGCCTACGGTCAGTACCTGGCAACTGCCCAACGTAGGTTTCAAACTCGCGACCCAGAGGTGGAGGGCTAGTGATAAAGTGTCAGGACACCCTAACCACTCGGCCACCGTGCCCCCTGAAATAAATTGATAAGAATATAGATAAATATAATATTTTATCTTTGAAAAAAAATAGATTATTATTTGATGTGTTTTTGTTTTTAAACATTTGATATATTACATTAATAATGATATTATATAATTTCTTTGTTGTAACGAAAGTCACTACGAACTGCAGACAATAACTGAGAAAAGCAAAAATTACAAGTAATACCACGTGTTCTGCATCCAGCCGATTGATTAACTAGAACAGGTACAAGGCACAATCACGATATCAGCATCCAATATGTCGGTTCATTTAGTACATTCATACCCAATCAATGATTCATCTAATCAATAATTAAAGTAGAAATCTGTTCCAAATTTATCAGCGAGTGGTATAGTGGTAAAGGTATCGATCGCCACAAACTCATTTACGGTTTGGTCCCTGTGCGCACTTAGCACGATTAGCATAATTTCTTCTTGGCGTGTAACAGCAGAATAAGATTACATTCTAACCCTGATAATCACTTTAATACAACACTTATAAACGTTTACTTAAAGCCGACTTAAACTATTTGACTCTAGGTTTGTCTCTCAAATGACCAAGCTTAGAGAGGCTAAATTAAGTTGTTACAACTATCACTGGGGGTCATTAACCTCCCAGCGACAATGTGAATAACTGTTCAATGTACAATGGCGATAATTAGTAAGATCCGAATATAATGCGTCATTAAATCTATACAGAAGGGGACGGAAATGGCATGTGGGAACAATCATTCCGACATCTCAATCGAAAGCTTTGGTGATAATTACAAGATTTTCTCACGCTGTTTCATTCATATAGCTTGATATTACTTTTACATGCAATATGTCACAGAAATGATAATACATGTATGCACCAGTATTACTCTACATGAGGTTTCCGAACGCAAAAACAATAAAAGAACTACAGTAATATTTTTCACATTTTCTCTTTTTTATTATATTTTTCCACAGTTCCTATTTTTATTCATTATTTTTTTTCACTGAACCTATTTGATTCATTTATAATTTCGCAGGTCTTATAATTAATTATATATCATAATCATTCATTATATTTTTTTATAGTTCCTGTTACATATGTATTATTCAACATTTTGTTTTCAAATTCCTATTATCATTATTCTTTTTTTTCAAATTCCTAGTATTATCTATATTTTCAACAGTTCCTCTTATTCTTATTCATCACATATTAAACAGTTCTTATTATTATTCATAATATTATTTTAACAGTTCCTATTATGATTATATTTTTTTCACAGTTTCTCTCATAAATCATCTTTGTTTTACAGTTCCTATAATTACAATGTACATGTGTATTATATTTTTTCACAGTTCCTTTTATTATTCATCATAATTTTTCACAGTTCCTATTATAATTTTTATTTATTTTTCGCGTTAAATATTATCATCTATGATCATTTTCATATCTACTATTATTTCTATCAATACTTTTATAGATATTATTATCTATTACCATTTTTCACAGTTAAACAAATATATGTTTTTTTTCCCATCTTAACGAATATCAGTTATTATTTTGTACGGTTAAGATTTTCATTTATTATTGATATCCATAGTTTCTTAATTACTATTATTATTCACAGTTTTCACATGTGTTTTATTTTCTATAGTTTTTATATTACAGCTAACACAGCGTTTGTGTACACAATATGGCGTCTATATACGGATGAATGTGTGAATGGGAACGCGATCAATGTTTGAATGAATCATTTACAAACCTTCCCTCTAATGTAGTAATGCTATTATATTCGCTCGCGTTGACCCTTCAAAGCTATCTGTAATATAATGAAAGCGATATTGCTTTATACAGAGTCAGCGTTTCTTTTTAGCTTTAGGCTTCTATGACGTCTGCCTACTTCAAGAGAAGTAAAATGGCGGGTTCTGCTCGCCCATCAGGCATGGACAGATTCTACTTAGGACTAACGTTGTTTTATTAGTTCCGAATGCATCTCTCGTGTATCAAGCCTTTGTTTCAGAGAAGCAGAAATCGATACTCAGCTCTATCAAACAATTTAGATGTGACAGCTTCCTTGGTTTTAAGAGCGGTGGTCCTCTCCTACTTTTCCAACATGGCTATCGCCTCCATCTTTTGATAGGTGGCAAGCCTCGTTCTCTAGAGACTCCGTGTAATTGTGTAACGCTTAGGTTGAAATCGTTATCTTTAGTTGAGTCAATGTTAAAGTATTCTGCAACTTTGTATTCGCTAATTACGTCAATATTATATCATGATTTTACTAAAATTTTGCAATATTGCTACAGGAAAATGCGACGATATAATGGATTAAACCATTGTTGCTAAGCTGCGTCCTTCCTATAGCTACAAAAACTGTTTTGTTTGAAGCTTGAATAAACCATTTTCATGAAAATGTAGCCAATAGGATAAAAGTGCTATATTGACTGCTTCTTAACACTGACGTATATTTCATTGCGTTGCACTTGCATTAAAGATGATTGAAGCACATAATGCTAGCCACAGGCTATCCCTTGGTCTCTCCTATTCAGAATGATCAGGAGAAAAGCTTATGTTCTTTAACATGCTTAATAAGCCGGAGGATAAACACTAATGTATTACCAAGCATATCGTACAGGTTGTTCAATCCAAAGAGACATCTGGCCCTAAAACGCCATTGGTCCCGAGAAAGAATAAATCCTGTTCTGTGTCGCCATAACGCTTCCAGATCAGACGGGCTATAATGTTATTACATGGGCGACCTCTAGTGGCCAAAGATGTCTGCCGACTATAATCCCTTTCTTATGATGGCGCTTGTGTTTCTTGCAACTAGGTCTCTTGAGGTCATTGGATGACACAATACAAGCGGTTCCCCCAGGAATAAAGGCTTCTGTAGAAAAGCTGTAAAAAATAATCTCTGACAAGGGTTTATATTTGCAACGGAATGTTCACCTTCGCCTATTGATCAGATGCAGCCAGACTTATACTGACAGTAATTGGTCTTTGGTAGGATTCTCCCCGACAACTGGCGGTGTTGAAAACTAGCAGAATTAACTAAGGGCCCTTTGACTACTCATAAGCAGCTTGCTCTCGATTCCTCTCGTGGGGATCCGATATAATCTTTAATTTCCTCACTGCAGGATCTCAATTTGAATGTCTTTGTTTATTCATTAAGCGTCCAGCATTGAATTCCTGTCAAATCGATATATTCACTCTCTATCTCACGGCAAGACCACACGGGCACTGGAAGCTTCTCTAGATACGGTCACTACCAGTCGATACCTCTATAAATATAAGTCGTTCTCTCGCTTCAGTAAAAAGTTCTATTAGTTTTAAAACCCTATTTAGAAATTCTACTGAAGGTAAAACTAATTTGATTTGACATGCTAAATTTGATCAACGTGCGAAACGTGTGCGGTAGCTAACGAACTGATGCTGATTCTCTTTGCATATGTTTGAAGTCGCTTGCATAACCCTTTTTCATGGACTGCACCATGCGTGATATGTATATAATTCATAAGGCCCTATTGCGGTAAAATACATGGAAAAAGTGCTTACATTAGCACAACCAAACTTATCGCGTAAATTATATCTTATACATATGTATATAGACGCAACACATAGATGATTTAGTTCCCTTTACGTTACGAATAATCATTATTGTGTACGGACGCGAAGCGTTAACATGAATTAGACGCAAGTATTCACTTTTTTATTTGTTATGATTCAGGATATTTACTGCATTGTAAATACATTTTTTGCAAATAGAGATAAAATTAACGTTTTCGACTCTTTTGATGTAACAGGGAAATGACTTGTTATATTCTGACTCAAAAATATTTAATTATACAAAGTTAAACCCATATTTTAATTTCCTTTTTATCATATATTTGTGTTTTATGCTCTTAATAACTGGTTTGTACCGAACATTCATATTATGCTACATTATCAAAGATGGAGGAACTGTGAAGACCAAAATATTGCATACTTTTGCAATATGAAACTTATAAACTGTTATCTTTCTTTGTTTTATGGTTAGGGGTCATTTTGCTGCTGATAATGATAATTTTAATGATAATAATGTCTTCTTTTTTTTTTTTAGATTAGTCACTTATATAAGACATAGAACAACGAAAGAATCAATTATTATATATTTTTGAATTACAACAATGGCGATTGTTAGATTTGAAATATCGAAGACAAAATTATTCCAGGCTTAATAAATTATTACATATTATAAATTGACCCGGAAATAATTCGAATCGTAAATCGGTGAAATTATATGGTTAAAAGAATGCATACCAGAAATGGAAACTTCGCCATTTAAAAATGTCGACCGTCTGTGAAATTATAATGTAGACTATGGTCAAACCGATATCAGTGGGCGTGATACTGTAGAAAAATACACTTCTTTTTGATCGGTGGTAATTGAACGGATATGAATAGAACGACGTAGGAAACGAAACATAGACAGAATTTCCAACCAAATACCTAGACATGATACACGTCACAGGTATATTAAACTGAGAAACCGAATACATGTTCTATTTCCACGGAGTAATGAGAATGAATTGTAATTTGACATCTCTTCAAAACAAAACAAATATGAAAACAATCGTTTTGGAATATTGCAAAAAAAAAATGTTAGTGAACATATTGAAATATATAGCATGTCATTAAGTATGTCTGCTGTTGAACAAAGGAGCTAGTTTTATATTTCAACTAATTTGTGGACTGAATGGCCTTTTGACCTACATTAGAAATAGCTAGACAGCAACTACACACGTCCTTATGGGAAGGTAATGCCCTAGAGGATAATAACGGCAGATGGAGATATTCCGGAATCCTCAGAACGTGTCGCACCATACGGTTATAACACATGTCATTTGCCCGAGCATAATTGGGTGGTGACGACATAGTCATAGATTATTTATAGAATTGCGGGAACATACGAATATTTCTTTTATTATGCTTCATACACTATTTCTTAATCCGGACACCTTTTAAGTATCACAATATGATAAAACTTAAATCTTAAATTTGAAGTTAAAACATTGTAAAACAAAAAAGGGTGTTAATTTCACGAATATTTTTAAAAGATCCTATGTGCATTCTATAATTTAAACCTAATTTCTGTGTTTATAATTTCTCTTAAAAATGTACACGTTTACGCGGAACAAAATTTAGGTGCCTTTCGCTCAATAAGAAAAATGATATTTGAAGTAAGAACAGAACACGTCTGATGTGAAGAAGTCTGAAACATCTAGCCTTAACTGGATGGCTACTGTCTTTTGTTCTTCCGATACTGTCTTTACCATTTCCTTCATTAAGCTGAAAGTCACGCATCTCCCATGCATCATCTCCGAATCGATGAAGCTGTACTTGGCAAGGTTTTAATGCCGTCAAAGGAAAAACTTTATGGATACCCTTGTCTCCCAACTGTGGTGAAAAAGTCAATCCGCTCGTACGGCATGAAAACACCAGCTACCGGCAATGCCCTGATGGACACGTTGCCATGGTTACGACTTCATTATGTCCTGGTTTTGTGGAAGAGACTACGGGTCGACGTATTGACCAAGCGATAGTGACGTGCACTATTCTACTGGACACTATCTGCCCACGCACGTTGACAATAAAAACACGGATGGCCAAAGAGCAAGATGTCTACACGATATGCAAATTTTTCAGCCAGATGTCAAAAGCATAGCTGCATTGGTGTGTTTGTTTTGTATTAAGCATTTGTGACAGGCAATAACTAGAAACGAAGACTTTGAAATAACTAGCATAACATATGATAGATTTACACGAGATACCAAAGATATTGAAACCTTTCAATTAGTAAATAGCAAAATGTACATTTATATGCCGACTAATAAATAACGCTGCGAAACTAGTATAATCCTTTTCCACCATTTTTGTTGTTTGGATAAGGATGGTTATATATTTCCCCTACGGAACGAAACTGATGGTCAAACAAACACAATATCATTCCGTAATTTAATTTCAGTAGTGACCCCGACCACCAAAACAATTTACATCATGTATTTCAATATAATTAATTTATTGTTAATATTTTCAACACGATATGCAAAAAATTAGTAAGAATTGACACGCCGTATTAAAATGTAATCATTTCACAATGTTTAATAACGTATCAACGAATAAAAAATGGAAAATTTGAACGGTGAAATTTTAAAAAGAAAAAGTTATATAAAAACGCTTAGATATAAAAGAACAATAGCTATATAAGATCACATAGCTATATAAGAACGCTAAGCCATATACATTTTGTAAGAACGGTTAACTTTATAAGAACGCGTAGCTATATAAGAACGCGTTGCTTTATAAGAACGCGTAGCTATATAAGGACGCGTAGATATACAAGGATGCGTAGCTTTATAAGAACGCGTAGCTTTATAAGAACGCGTAGCTTTATAAGGAAGTGTAGCTTTATAAGAACGCGTAGCTATATAAGGAAGTGTAGCTTTATAAGAACGCGTAGCTATATAAGAACGCGTAGCTATATAAGGAAGTGTAGCTTTATAAGAACGCGTAGCTATATAAGGAAGTGTAGCTTTATAAGAACGCATAATTATTCTACTTTATGAGAAAGTAATAAACAGAGGAAATATTTAAAAAGGCAATTGCTAAAATATTGAATGAGACATTGAAATATTTTTTTCTGAAATGCCTGATTAACATGTGGAGTCGGTAATCGCTAGACTGGACAGTTTCCGGAATTGAAATGCTTCGCGACTGATTACGCCTACATGTATCACTATGGTTTCTGGCTCTTGTTGTCTGGTGATTGTGTTCGCGACGATAGCTTGTACGTACATTGTGTTCTAACGAACACAATTCTCAAATGCAATTCCACTCCCTATTTCCTCGCGTATATCTCATTACACGAGCGATTGGCGATTATTTACACATTTATTTCGTCTAAAATGCTGATGAAAAGGGAGACTTATGACACTTTGAATGATATCAGAACAAAAAAATTGAAGAAAAAGAAATTACTTCAATCCTTTCAATATGTGATAAATTCCTTCCGTAGCAGTTTTCACGTATTAAATATCTAATACTAATCCAAAGTAAAAAAAAAATCAACAAAAACAGCAAATGTATTGTATTAGTGAATGATTAAAATAATCATTTATACCAATAATTTTAGAAAACATTTCATATTGCATTTTGGAACTATTGTTTTATTATAACAATATACTCATCTGTTCTATTGTAGTGGCCCGGTAGTGGAATGAAAGTGTCATAACTTCATATTATGTAGCCAAACATGTAAATGTATATTCTTGACGCTGCAGATTATTATTGGTTTTTTTTTATTTATTGTAACCACTAGCGCAATTTATTGCATTTGGCGCTAATATTTTCCAAACCTCATCGTTGTTGTAGTAATAAACAAACGAACACTAAATGCTACTGTAATCATTATTTTCCCCTAAAATTTTAGTTGTTTAATATCGTTTATGTTACAAAGTATAACTATATTTTTCACACACCCTTATTCCAATGGAAGCACATAGTTGGGATGATTATGGAATTAAGAAAACCATTGTCTTCTTGCTATCCATTCTTTTAAAATATTCAGCTTTATTAACATTATAAATAAACTTATAAAATCATGTTAAGTTTTCTTATCAAAATCTGACACCCATCAGGTGTTCATATACGCATAGCTACAAAAGGAAATTGTGCCATATGGCTCGTACCGATCACCACACAGCCCATCTACTTAAAAAAGTCACCTTAAGATATTATCTGTTCGCTCCTTTTCTTTATGTATTAATTAACTCCGAATGCTGTTTTCTTTTCTGTTATTATTGATTTTGAATACATTGATAGCATATGTTCTGTATGATACAATATTCACCTGCTACGGTTGTATAATGCATCCCATTTACAATGCTAATACACCACACCTTGTGCAGTATTAAGACTTAACATCTGCCCTTAAAACACTGACCAGGCCCCACGAAGACGATAATAACCATTGATTCTGTTCGATCCAGCTCGGAGACAAATCTCTTTTACGTGGACTTGAGTCTGTCAGACCCCTAGTTAAGCAAGATGGATGCATATATCCTCCGCCAATTTTAGTCCTGGTACATCTTCCCTGATTTATCCATTCAGTTCAATTTAGACTTCGGATTTCCTTCTAAATCGTATTAAATCACGAAGCATATCATTTTGTATTATATCCGCGAATCTCAGCATAAAATTCTAATCATCTAATGAACAACTAATCCAATACTGATTTGTACATCTGGAGGAGCATTGGCCGATGTTGTAGCCCTAACGATACCAGACCCATTCTGCTATGAGTCATCTGAGGCCAGAGAAAGGCCTTTCGGGTAAATTCGCGACTTCGGGGGATTCTTATGATCAAATACTGATTTATCTCATAGATAACCTTTAGTAGCTATGCCCGCAGACCTTGTTTTCTAATTCCACTTTTCATTACTTGTTTAAAGATTTGTTATCGGGATTTTTAAACAATTTAAAATTTCGATATCAGACTTGTTTAATACAAAATATTTTTTGTTTCAACATTCAGCTGATATGTATAATGGCACAAATCTCACATCTTGAAAAGAATATAGATGCTACATTTTTGAATTCACAGAAGGTAATTAGAATATTGATTAATATTAAAGTATGATCGAATAACTGATATAGTTCTATTTCATATCGGCAAACTAATTAATTATAAGTGATACAGGTGTCGGAAGGGAAATGTTGATAAAATAATTCGAATATAATCTTGTGCAAACACTCATCGGATACAGGTATTCAAACACTGAAGATAGCGCGCAAAGCCTTTATTGTATTTCTAGCGGAAGCTTTGTTTGCCCGGCGAACAAACTCCGTCAACAATTATTTCGCTCAGTTTGGTTCCTATATGTCGGGTATAACCGCCTATTAACTGATACGGTGTAGTGCTGACAAACTCATCGTACGCTATTATCACTTGAACAAATAATCTGCTACGTTATGAGGTTATCCAATCTTGTAACGGAATAGTTTTGCTATAAAAATACACCGGAGGATACAAAGGCGTATCAAACGGATCATTCCCCTTTGTGTTTAGTATGACAGTACTTCTCGGCATTCAATTAGGTTAAAGGGTTATAGAGAAAAAACACAGAAAGAAAAAAGTCAAACAAAAATTACTAGAACATCACAATATGGAATTCCTTACATGAATGAAATACAAAAAATATTTGTTAATAGAAATGAAATATTAACATCAATCTTAAAATTCAAAATTATATATCTTTACCAATGTATAATTATCATTATTGTTGTGAATCATGTTATACGAAACCTTTATTTATTTATTTTTTATCAACAGGAATGTTCTGTATTTTAACACTCTCAATATTATTGTTAAGTACACAATATACGCGCTCCACTAGCTATCACTAATTTCATAGCCACACAAATACATCTAATATCGACAGCACGTGACCAGCACGCGCTAAACACAATTGTGCTAATGAATGTATATTGTCGGGTCCATATCCCGCAGCTGAGACTATTGGGAAGTATGAGGGACATTGTTGAACAGAAATCCCGTATTATGATTAAAGATTTAATAATTCATCAATCTATATATAGTAGTAACCTTTAGTACTGAAACGGAGAGTCGTGTTCATCAGCGGGTTGTGACCAGCGAAGCGTATATATAGGTCGATATCTTTGTGTATCTATGCCTACATTCACTCGAGGTATAAAATACACTGAAGACTACAGTTAGCACATATAGCAATAAATTCATCATGCTTCAGTAAAATATTAAAATATTTAAAAACAAATTGTTTAATAAATTTAGGCAAGCGAGCTATTCTATATTATATGTTATGAAATTTAATCTACTTGAAATCAAAGTAATAAATGCATTTCTTGTTAACTTACCGAAATCTGCATTTCTTGTTTGTACTGGAGTCTCCGCCAAGCATCATTTCCTATCAAAACAAAACAACGTACAATAAGCAACCATTGTTATTGAAATATTTAAAATATGTAAATATTAACGAAGAAATATAGCAAGTGTACTTGAAATGATAAATATTTTTTTCTCTAATTTCCCTGCGAAGCCTTTTGAACCGGATAGAAAATAAACGAAAATTTCAATGTTTTGAATCATTGTCATAGAACGTTGGTTTTCGTTGTGTTTATGAAAAGATTTACTCCGTATGCTAGTGAAGACCTACGCTACTAAATCATAGTATGGCACATCCGGGTCGGATTCTGACGTAAAATTCTGAGTAGTATATACAATGCCGTTAAAATGCACCATCAAATAGTTTGCTTTCCACAAACTTGCATACTTTCATAATTATACAAATCGGTGATTAGCGCTTTCATTTTCATAAGAAAGGCCTACAGTCAGTTAATCCAAGGAGAGCCAACATTTGAGCAGTATATCGGGCCGCCGAGAGGAAGAATCCTTCCATTGTACAATAGAAGCTTTGGACGCCTGTTATATCTGTCCGAGACGGCGCTCTCGCTGGTAGCCTCACAATAAAACGACACGCCGTCCTCCTCTGGTGCCTAATAGCAATATCGCCCGATTGCACTTTCATTAATACTAGGCCTTTCCACTTGTATATTGCCCAAGCTTCGATTTGCATCAGTTCTCGGGGAAAAATCAATGAAGCCACATAGCAAATAAAATTAGTTAGATGTTGGCGAAATAGAAGCTGAATTTTCTCTTTGAATATTGCTTGTACATGGTGTCGTGATGCATACACACATGCAATCCCTCGCCCACGACGGGGATCTGAAGCCTGTCACTTCATCAGATATCTGTACCAGACGGATGGCCTAGTTTTCATGTCATTGGGCACACATTCACGAACACTATTTTATAAAAGATATGATGAGAGCCGGAACAAAAAAAATCCTAGGACATTTAAGTGATATCTGGCAACCATCTGATAAAGTTTCCGTTCTCACAGTTAGCGAACGCCCAGGTTATTGGAATACCTAGATTCCGCGTGAGAATATAACACACGACGCTCATTCATTAAATACGTTGAAATTTTTTCTTGTTCGATTTTTTTCATTTGATTTGACATGATAAAGTCTCGGTATTTTGCATGATTATGTGGGTACATACGTAAATATATATTTTTTAACTTTCATATCTTGTGGCTAACAGAAGAAACGTATATTAATAATTTGTTTTTGCTCTAACATAAAACAAGACATAATTATTTTTATTTTATTTTATTGGTTGTGTAGTTATTTTTATGCTAAAACTAGAATTAAATTATTATCTTATCAGAAGAACACTGGTTAGAATTATCTCAACTTGAAAATAATAAAAAAAAAAAACCAACAACAAATTTTGAAACATTCATCTTTTTTTTTTCAAAAAGAAATCATTTTTTCTTAATATGTTTGTTTCTCTTAAAGATTAAAAAAACACAAAACCTCTGCACACAAAAGTATTAGGAATAACGAAAAAAAATCGTAGTAAATCATAAATACTTACGTATAATGGAAAGGCTTTGGCGAAGTTTTGTTGTTAGAATTTCCTTTTTATCTATACGAGTTCCATTACTGGAGCGAAGGGGTCTTCTTGGTGCGCAGTAAGCAGAGTATTTTATATAACTTTAAAATACTCAAGTGTATCTTGTAAGGTAAAACTCCTATGCATGATGTTAGGAAGCGAAGATCAAATGTCCAAACTAAGAATGCTGCTGCTTACTGCGCCACTGTTCTTGTCAAGGTCCCGAAAACGTCTGTGCACGACCTTTGGAAACCTCCTGGTATCTATGGTACTTTTTTGCTGCCGCCGTGTATTTGAAGCCACAACGAGGCAAATAATGCAGACATACCTTAAGTTTGGTAATTACCCGAAACCAATGATAACGATCAATTCTAGCCTAATTTGGCTACAGGCTGACCTAGCCTAACGTGTAGTTTCATACATATTTTATAACCTTACATATTGAATTGTTTTCGGCATTCTCCTGGGAGATTTGATTGCAAAACGCCATCTGTCAGTGATAACACAATATAAGTTTATAACGGTTAACAATTAATATTAAGAAAACAGTCTACCTAACCACAGGTTATGTCACGAAAAGGTATTCCATTTTCTCTGGCATCTCTAAACTTACCAGTGGAGGTCCGCTCCGATTTTAGAGGAAAGCATTCCTGAAATGATCGCTTCGTGTGTGTCGTCCTTTCATCTTCCCCGGCACTTTTTCTTCCATGGACAATAAGAAGCTCCGTAGACATGCGCAGACACGGAAGGGATGCGGTTGCCTAATGCCGAAATTGCTGCAGCACGGACCAACCAATCACGTTTCTCGACTGATTAGCAAAGGTGCCATGTCGCGTTGTAGGGCCGGACCAATCTCGCGAAAGTTCCAGGCACAGAAATCCACATCACGCTGTCGTTGTTCTTGTTGCGTAAGATTTTGTGGGCTAAAACGTCTGACCTATTCGCTGTGACATCATTTCGCACCAGCGTGAAACGATTCGTGTTACCCTACATAGGACCGTCGACATCCAGTTAGAGCAAAATTAAGATTATTTGTTCACGAATATGGTGTAGATTTGTTTCAAGAACATTGCACGTAATTGTTTCGATCAATAAACATTCATTTCATAACCTATTATACAGTAAATGTGTCCCACTTTCCCCATCCATTGTGTAACAGTAGGTCATTAACATTAGAGGATTGTGAATTGTGACTAATGCCTTATAACAAGATATATCGCTATCTTAGATACATTGATATTTATAGAATGCAGTTTTTTTATCAAAATACATTTCAGTAACATTTCCCCCTTAATTCCCAAATGGCTTTTACGTTGTTTTCTTAAAATAGCTTGCTGAATGCAAATCTGATTCCTGTTGCTGTGTTGGAAGTGTTTTGCATGTTTACATTGTATTTCGTACAATCATCATTTAGAAGCCGGATAATTGATTAATATATATACTCACTCTTTAGTTCAATTTACACTTCCAGGTAAACTATTTTTGCTTGCTGCTTAATTCCTTAAGACAGATTATTTGATAGAAATTAGTAAGAAAACTAATAGACATTAATTATTTTTTTAAACATTAAAAAAAAGTTGATCCCTCACATTTCAAATACTTAGTGTGTACACGCATACATAGGTACGCAATGCGTTGTGTGTTAAAAAAAAACATGTGTTACACATGTCTATAGACCAACTTGAGTGGAAATATCTCACTGCTTTGTCTATGTAGAAGTTGCAATCTGTTAATGTGTTCGATATAGATACATTCCTATCTAAATTTGATATATATTTGTAGGTGTTTGTATTCAAGGAATTGTAAGTTTTGTATCACATCCCAGATGTAGGTATTTTCATTAAGGACACTGTAAGTATTTATGCATATTAGTAGTAACGTTTAATATAAGCCCATTATCATAAGGTGTGGATGTTCTTTTTTTGTAAACGATTATGTCAATATTGAAGAAATTAAAATACTTACAATATATCCATATAACAGATTTGCATTAAAACATATTTGGCTATCTGAGACATCAATTTTACCTTTTAAAAGTAAAGTAGTAAATGTTTCCTGTGAATTCATAAACGTTCTTGATTTAGTCTAACAGAAAAGTAAGGTTAAAGCCTATACGTATGTTTAGGTTTTGATTGTGAACTTTTAATTTCGTGTAATTTATTCGAATATAGCCATATATGGTGATTTCGGGATATATATATATTATAGTGAGGTTAATTTTTAATATCTTTTTTTTGGTTCTTTGATTAAATAGCGAGATCTGAATGCATATACCAATGATTAATTATTTTTATTAGAATGTTGGAATATTTTCCAAGCAAGTCGATACCTTTAGGAAAATGAAAATGCAGAAAATCAATAACTATCTTCATGTAAATTTAAGGAAGAAATGTACATTATGTACTGCGATAACTTGCTATGATATGAATTGCATACGAACATTCTTAATAATTCAATTTTCCTTTGATATATTTTCTATCAAAATATTGTAAGTTAACATCCAATAGGCAGATAGTTCATATTTTTGTTTACATTGAGGGGACTGTTTTAATTTACTCTTGTTTACATTGAAAGGAATGTTTAAGTTTACTTATGTTTACATTGAGGGGAATGTTTTAGTTTGCTCATGTTTACATTGAAAGGAATGTTTTAGTTTACTCATGTTTACATTGAGGGGAATGTTTTAGTTTACTCTTGTTTACATTGAGGGGAATGTTTTAGTTTACTTATGTTTACATTGAGGGGAATGTTTTAGTTTACTTATGTTTACATTGAGGGGAATGTTTTAGTTTACTCTTGTTTACATTGAGGGGAATGTTTTAGTTTACTAATGTTTACATTGAGGGGAATGTTTTAGTTTACTTATGTTTACATTGAGGGGAATGTTTTAGTTTACTCATATTTACATTGAGGGGAATGTTTTAGTTTACTAATGTTTACATTGAGGGGAATGTTTTAGTTTACTTATGTTTACATGGAGGGGAATGTTTTAGTTTACTCTTGTTTACATTGAGGGGAATGTTTTAGTTTACTTATGTTTACATTGAGGGGAATGTTTTAGTTTACTAATGTTTACATTGAGGGGAATGTTTTAGTTTACTTATGTTTACATTGAGGGGAATGTTTTAGTTTACTCATATTTACATTGAGGGGAATGTTTTAGTTTACTCATGTTTACATTGAGGGGAATGTTTTAGTTTACTTATGTTTACATTGAGGGGATTGTTTTAGTTTACTAATGTTTACAATGGAGGGGAATGTTTTAGTTTACTTATGTTTACATTGAGGGGAATGTTTTAGTTTACTAATGTTTACATTGAGGGGAATGTTTTAGTTTGCTCATGTTTACATTGAGGGGAATGTTTTAGTTTGCTCATGTTTACATTGAGGGGAATGTTTTAGTTTACTCATGTTTACATTGAGGGGATTGTTTTAGTTTACTAATGTTTACATTGAGGGGAATGTTTTAGTTTACTCATATTTACATTGAGGGGAATGTTTTAGTTTACTCATGTTTACATTGAGGGGAATGTTTTAGTTTACCTATGTCTACATGGAGGGGAATGTTTTAGTTTACTCATGTTTACATTGAGGGGAATGTTTTAGTTTGCTCATGTTTACATTGAGGGGAATGTTTTAGTTAACTAATGTTTACATTGAGAGGAATGTTTTAGTTAACTAATGTTTACATTGAGGGGAATGTTTTAGTTTGCTCATGTTTACATTGAGGGGAATGTTTTAGTTTACTTATGTTTACATTGAGGGGAATGTTTTAGTTTACCTATGTCTACATGGAGGGGAATGTTTTAGTTTACTCATGTTTACATTGAGGGGAATGTTTTAGTTTACTCATGTTTACATTGAGGGGAATGTTTTAGTTTACTTATGTTTACATTGAGGGGAATGTTTTAGTTTACTAATGTTTACATGGAGGGGAATGTTTTAGTTTACTTATGTTTACATTGAGGGGAATGTTTTAGTTTACTCATATTTACATGGAGGGGAATGTTTTAGTTTACTAATGTTTACATTGAGGGGAATGTTTTAGTTTACCTATGTCTACATGGAGGGGAATGTTTTAGTTTACTTATGTTTACATTGAGGGGATTGTTTTTAGGTTTGTCATGTTAACATCTTTGATGCAGTTTATTTTCGTCTTGTTTACATTTAGGAGGTGGTTTAAAATTACTCATATTCACAAAGACTAAACTGCTTTAGTTCATTCACAATTTGTTTCATTGAGGGAATTGTTTTAGATCATTCATATATTTCTTTACGTCTATAAAAATATAGCTATTTCCGTGTATTTACACGGAATTTAAGTCCGTATATTTACGTTGAGAGAAATGAATATTGCAGGGAAAAAATGTGTGATATCCTCTAAACTTCGTCGCTGTTGTTTATTGTTATTTCTGTGTATGTTGTGTTAATGTTTTTCTTTGTATATACTGTATTGGGTTGTATTAAAATCAAAAGC
This sequence comes from Pecten maximus, assembly GCF_902652985.1. Classification (NCBI taxonomy): domain Eukaryota; kingdom Metazoa; phylum Mollusca; class Bivalvia; order Pectinida; family Pectinidae; genus Pecten; species Pecten maximus. The sequence continues at coordinate 41,668,100 of NC_047018.1, forward strand.
ATTTGGTGCAACAATAAAAGTTCGATTCAGTCAAACCATTTTAATGAAACTGATATATAGTGACTGTATGGGATTAATTATATAATGGAATTGACCCTAGTTGACTATAAGGTTTTGATATTGGCCGCCATTGTGCTGTGGGCTATATTACCCTATACATCTGACAGACTGCCCAGTCACCCGCTTCCAATCCATTGTCACCTCAGGTGAACCCTTTAGCAGTAACACAATGCACACCACAGATGGCCGAGCGCCTTTACATATTCACGTGCTTTGCACGACCAGTTTAAACTACCGTTATTACACGTGGCCTACTAAGATTAAAACATGTCTATTCAGAAAAAAAGTCTGTTGGATTCTTTTGCTTTTTATCATTAGTGCGAACCTTGATAAATTATTAAATGTACGAATAAACGAAAAGTGGCATGTGGATGTAGGATTGGATTGTAAGTACTGTTGAACACGGGAACTATATTCTTTTATCTCGCTAGGTTGATCCTAACACTGTATTTCTACATATGCATATTTAATAGGTGCCGGGGGGAAAGACGGATATAATGTCTTAGAAGATCTTGCCTTTTAACAGTTGATGGTATATAATCTACTTTGGCTTGGGCGTATCCAGGGCACATGCTGGACGACATTAAATTAACTTATTTAGAAAATGTTACAATCTCATTAACGTAGCGTTTTGAAAGCCCTTGATATGTTTAAAGGTAATATGTATCTAGATAACAAAAAATGTTCCATATAAAACGCCCCTTTTTGACCTTAAAATACAAATATATTTTTTTCTAAAAACTGTTTTCGATTATATCATCATTAAGCATTTGACGACTACTGATTGGGGAAAAAATGTTTACGAGGTTGACTGCACTGTGATTCACAGGCCATTACATGACACGACGTAAGGAAACCATATGCCTGTTGCGGATTCTACAACTACGTCAATAGGGACAGGGTCAAAACTTACAAGTTTAAATGTCAACACAAAGTGCATAGATAGGAAAAGAACAATGAAATGTAATTAAGCCGTCGGAAACAATAGATGATAAGAATGTTATGGACCGTCTCATTCTGTGTCACAGAAAATTAGCACAGGAAAATACTGAACTACTCGATGATGTGGCAGTTAGATTAGACGTTTTTATTAGAAATGTAATAACATTTATTCTTGAATGGCTCTTTGTTACAATGTAAGGTAAGTATACCGTGTAGGTATGATACTGTTCCTATTAATCGTTAATACACTATTGATATAGCTATTACTATATGACTTTATATATATATATATCATATCATATTATATCATATTATATCATAGTATATCATATACCAGTATATACTACTAAACTATTTTAGTAATTGCAGATTATATGTTGTCAAACCAAAATATCGTACATGTTTATATATTTACATAATACTCAATGTATTTCTCAACATCTACTCTAAGGCGTTTATAAAAAGTATCTATGTCAATACATTAAAGGAAACTGTATCAGACAGGTAGGTATAAACATAGCTATCCTGTCCTTTATTTATCACTACCTAAAACTTTTTTTATCTGTATTAGATATTATTAACTTGATTATGATAAAAAAAAAAAAAAAAAAATTAAAGAGCATTAACACGCCAGTATAGCTCGGGCAGGAAGATGGCGGACTTAATACAAAATGGTTTCACATTCGTCCAGCTGATGAAAGTGTTCTGGAATCTTGAAATGCTTCGGCTTATCACTAGCCGGGCACAACAAGGAAATTGTTCCTTCGCCTACACTCGTGTACAACACTCCACTTCCGCCCTTTTGGGGCAACTCCATAAACGATGTTTTAACTCTAAAGAATCAATACATATCCTAACCTGAATACTAAACCGTCTTCCGGATCGAGTATTAAGGCGATACGCGTGAGGGTCGGTAACTTTTCATGTTTCCTATATATGTCTATGGGGCACTATTGATGTCGTGACGAAATGTCCCTGCTATCACGTGGTTAGACCATAAATCGGTCACGTGATCATCGACAACGTGCCTGCATTCTCCGAGAAATCGATAGCGGATGATATTGCATTTAGACAAGAAAGTAGCGTAGTGTCATGTGTATCCACGAATAACGTGATCACATTTAGACTGTTATTTCTCAATTAGCAAGCCAGCTGGCTAGTCGCGTAGAGGTCAGTTGGGTTCACAATATCTATCAAATGGCTAATTCTATTCTTAAAGTTAGAATAGCCAATATTATCTAGTCTTCCATTGCCTGTTTTAGAGGTGTTGTCGACATGTAAGGGAGATCAATATAATCAAAGTACCGAGAGATCCCATACATGCTGCAAATGTGAGATTGAAGGCAGGAATAACGGGAAGGGTATATCAACATGAAATGGTTAGAAACATTTTTGTGTAAACAAAGACATGTTCTAGTTACTCGTTAAGGGATGGATAATGTTTTTCATATCTGACAATGAAATTTGATCATACACCTAAACATTTCAGTAGTATCCTTCTAATTTACGAAGTCATAAAACATTTATCTGTAAAAATATATAATATTTAACCTTTCAACCAATGACTTTTTATCAAGTGAATTTTCATTTCAGTCACTCACCTTTGCTTTAAGAAGGCGACGTCATTTTAGTAACTGCAATGGTGCATTAATGTTTCAACATCAGGAAACGTGTATTTAAAATGCTTGAAATTATTATCGACAAGCTTGTTCTGAAAATTTTAATTTTGCCTTTAGGTCAAAGATCATAGTAGGCTGATTTTAGTGCACGTCATTCCATCTGTGGGTGATGAATTTAATTTCAAGGGCCACCAAGATAATGTTAACGGTTTGAAAGTTATGAATCCAACAATAGTATTATAGAGGGATCAATGAGAAATACAATGATCTTCACTGGATCAATGTAAGACTGATCTTCCTTCTACTTTGCGTTTCTTTCCCCCTTTTGGAATGATTCGAAAACAAGGGAACATACATATAAAATCTGCGAAAAATACTCAAAGAACTTTATGAAAACTTTGAAACTCAAACTGGCGTTTTGTCAGCCATTTTTATCAATCTCAAAAATTCAACGTGCACAAATACACATGGACCAGACCCCTACACATAGTATTTGAAAAATAACAATTGACTTTCTTCAAGAGACTGTTTGACCAGCTTCCGATCACCGAGGGTACCCACAGATGCGTGTAACATCTAAAATGATTGTAAGTCATTTCCTTTATGTCTCTTGATATCATTATGAAATATTTTGCCATAATATCAAAAAGGTGTGTTTAATTTTTCATAGAATTCGTTTAAATTGAATTTCATTTTGATGCATTATTCAAATCAGGCATGTAATCTGAATGTATCGTAATCGAAATTCATAATAAAGTGCTTATTTAAAAAAAAAAAAAAAAAAACTAGCTCATGGTTATATAACATAAATGTGCATGTGCAAATATAATTTTGGAGAGCCTGGACGTCATAAAAAGATATGATAAATCGGAATAAATCACGCTCTCTGATAGTCATGTTCACGTAATTACGTTAAGTTTAAATAATGTTTATTTTGTTCAAATAAAATATAACCTACCTAAAAATGATATCAACATAAATCATACATATATATATATAGAAGTATTATCAATTGTTATAGATTTTTATTTAAAACCCCTGACATGAATTAATCATTTTAAGCGAGCATGAACCTATCTGTGGGCTCATCATGATATATACACCTATTTGCAAAACATGTAGATGAGTAGACGATTAGGGGTTAGATTAACTCGTATCGGTATGGCTCGAAAATATTGTAAAGCGACCACAAAGTGGATATTGTTGTACAAGGCAGCTATACCAAAAGATTTCGCAAATTAAAAGGAAAACAGTTATGGAAACTGAACATGACTCATTACCTTCGCGATAATATAGATACCAAGACAAAAATGATAACTTTTAATGCAGTTTACTTTGTACTACGACAGAAAGATCGCTTTCATCTAGGCATACTTTATTGACCATACCAACATCAGCCGCTTACCTCGATCTTACAACTTAGCTGTAGGAGATGCATGGTTATTTCAATTTTCCAATTGTTAAGTTTCCATTTCTAGATAGTAACATCCCTGCACCCGAACGTATGGTGTTTCATGTCCCAGTTGATTCGAAATTCAAGGGGTTTCTCCTAATATTGCGATTCCCATAGAAGACTAAAGACGGAGGACGCTGTTTGATGAAAACCATGTAAACGTTTTGTGGTTCACATCGTGATCTCATTTGGAAATATACTACTATCTTATGCGATAAGGAGATGTTAGTAGATATATCCGATGTTCCATTGCAAACATCATAATTCTCATTTTGAGAATGTGACTTACAATGGATGAGATATGAATTAATATGACGGGTGTCGTCGATGAGGCACAAGACGCTTACTCCTCCGGAACACATGGTTTTGTATGGTTTCGTTATTATGTCGATAGTCTGGTTTTTTTTGCCTAGACATACGTGGGGCCGTGGTGGCCGAGTGGTTAAGGTGTCCCGACACTTTATCACTAGCCCTCCACCTCTGGGTTGCGAGTTCGAAACCTACGTGGGGCAGTTGCAAGGTACTGACTGTAGGCCGGTGGTTTTTTCTCCGGGTACTCCAGCTTTCCTCCACCTCCGAAACCTGGCACTTCCTTAAATGACCATGGCTGTTAATAGGACGTTAAACAAAAACAAACCAAACCAAACCAAAATCTAGACATAAATGCATAAATGAATAGAAAGGAAACAAGTGACTAAAAGTATAAATGTACGGATATAGGAGATAAGAATAGTATGCACATATCATCTGTAAATGTATCATTGTATAAAACAACGAAACTTAAGTCCTTTATATGGTATTGTAAACTTCACCAGAGGTAATGTCATTGTTATAGCATATTAATATAAATGTTGGTATTTTTACTTGGTATTTATGTAAAATTTACAGGAAATTCGATTACGACCATTTTGTTTCCATGTCAACTTTTATTTTAGGAACCTCCAACATCCTAGCCTTACTAAACTGGTATACATAAAGTTAAACCTCACTTGAAATAAGGATTAAAATTGTTCTTCTAAATGTTTAGAAGCCAGAATATTCCTCGTGTAATTTTAACTTGAAATGATGAACAGTGTCTTAAAGGAGTACATGTGTAACATGTTTTATTATTTGAGAAACGAATACCCCGGTATTTTATAAAATTGACTTTATGTAATAAAACAGTAAAGCAAGGATTTAATACCACACAAATCTGGTTTGAATAAGTATTCAAGGAAGCAACAATACTAATATGGTTGTAATTCAGTTCCCTCTCTGATAAAATGAATATTCCAAGCTTAAAATTTAAACTAAAATGAATATTACTGAGAACGAAACACGGACAGAATCTCTTCAAAAAGAAAAAAATAACAGGGGAAAAAACCTCCAAAAACAAAAAGAATGAAATGTTAGTATTGAGCAATCAGTGAGACAAAATACCAGTAAAATGAAAACAGATTGAAATTTTAAATATTTACTGCGAGATTTCGCTGGATCGATATTAATCCCAACAAACGGTCTCCGAAGAGTTATTGAGAACTCGTTATTTACAGGTTAACTCTAAGATTCATTTGAATAATTTGTTTTAAAACAAGTTCGGTTTTATCTTGCTGCCAGCTTGGCTTCCTGGGGGCTCTTGACTGTTTGACATTCACATTTACTGCCACGCTCAGGCTGAAGCCGTCACACACACCCGCTTACGAGATTACAAAATATTCTGTGTCTGTTTCATTTTTACATAAAATAGGTTTTAGAGAGGAGTCTAATGTATTGCTTAGCATAAGACAAGTGCTGTAGGAAACGTTAGAAGGATTAAATTCTTAGGATTGAACCAGATGAGTTGGACGGAATCCATGTCCCTGGATATTTTTCCAAATTCACTGTAGAGATATTTGGAATTGTCTGAAATAGATCTTCTCCCGATGACGTAGTTGTTCCAAAAGAAGTCATTGATCGAACGAGGCACACACTTACACACAGCCAGCGGCTTTCTTCCATAGTCGTCAAAATCTATCGCTTTTTCTACCAGAAACCATGGTAACATGAAGGCCTCTGTAGACCAAAACATGGATCTGGCTACCGTTTGTTATGTCTTGTGCCGTTGGCTGAATTTTCTCTCGGTGTTCAGTTATATGGTGAAGGACATTTGATATTAGATGAACAGACTGACTGTATATACACATAATCTCACTTGACATATGTATCTACTTTTATTGAATAAAATCTGCCATTTACACGGCTTTTGTCTTTGGATTATACCTGTAGGAACAGAGTTGTCAAAGTCCCCTTCAGAAGGCATACATATATAAATCAAAAGATAAACCCATTTGAAATCTCCTTAATCAATTACCTCTTTTATTTTCTTGTTACACCCGACTGTAATCTAAGAAAAATATTTAAAATGAAGGTTCATATTGATCACATTGGTTTAAGGTGGTGTGTTATATTTTGATGATATACGGACATTTTCATTTGTAAAAATGAATCAATTAGAAGAGATATTTGTCACAACACAGAGGTAAAACAATAGCGCCAAAATTGGAATCTGAATTCACGAAAAGAATTCCATCATTAAGATTCACGATACAAAAATGTGTAGAGCTGCTTAATCTACGTTTACATTGTGTTGATAATTAATCTATTGGACATTCTGATTTTTATAGAGTTTTATAGAGGTGGGGTGTGTTATCAAAATAGAAGACACAGCCAAAAACAAAATGAAAAACACTTTACCAATTTATCTAAGTAAATTAAGATAAATTTGAAAGCATTTGATCAATTGTACAAATCCAGTTTGATGATGATTTATCAAACAATAACATGAGGAAAAAGTGTTGATTTAACACCGAATTGAGTGCATTTCTCGATAAAAAGTATGTATAACAGCAAACACGACTGGTTGCCGTGATTAAAAAATCACAAGTAAAAAAATGAATGTCTTTTGTCTTCTGATATCTGGAAAACTAGGCTCACAATATCGTTGTCGAGGGACACCATTAACGGTAACATAGGAAATGGCATTAAACTGAGTCTTCAATTAGAAAAAAACGGATGACAGTAAGAGAGCACAGCCATGGCCGCGTTCTCTCCTTTGTGAGAAGATGGCTAATTAGAGTAGCTGTATTACTAGTGACTTAAGTCGACCATTACTTTATCACCATTCCTGAAAATGACAACATCAACAACATGTTATTACCAAATGTATTTATCGTATCAACTCTTATCTTGCTCATTAAACAATAAATGCCAAAACAATGTGTTAAGACAATGTCAGTAAAATTATTGAATCCTATATATAAACCCCTACTGGACCAGGACTGTCTGACTACAGTGTGATCAAACCTTTATATAAACCCCTACTGGACCAGGACTGTCTGACTACAGTATGATAAAACCTTTATATAAACCCCTACTGGACCAGGACTGTCTGACAACAGTGTGATCAAACCATTATATAAACCGCTACTAGACCAGGACTGTCTGACTACAGTGTGGTCAAACATTTATATAAACCCCTACTGGATCAGGACTGTCAGACTACAGTGTGATCAAACCTTTATATAAACCCCTACTGGACCAGGACTGTCTGACTACAGTGTGATCAAACCTTTATATAAATCCCTACTGGACCAGGACTGTCCGACTACAGTGTGATCAAACCTTTATATAAACCCCTACTGGACCAGGACTGTCTGACTTCAGTGTGGACAAACCTTTATATAAATCCCTACTGGACCAGGACTGTCCGACTACAGTGTGATCAAACCTTTATATAAACCCCTACTGGACCAGGACTGTCTGACTACAGTGTGATCAAACCTTTATATAAACCCCTACTGGACCAGGACTGTCTGACTACAGTGTGATCAAACTTGATATAAACCCCTACTGGACCAGGACTGTCTGACTACATTGTGATCAAACCTTTATATAAACCTCTACTGGACCAGGACTGTCCGACTACAGTGTGATCAAACCTTTTTATGTATCCCTACTGGACCAGGACTGTCCGACTACAGTGTGATCAAACCTTTTTATAAACCCCTACTGGACCAGGACTGTCTGACTACAGTGTGATCAAACCTTTATATAAACCCCTACTGGACCAGGACTGTCTGACTACAGTGTGATCAAACTTGATATAAACCCCTACTGGACCAGGACTGTCTGACTACAGTGTGATCAAGACTTTATATAAACCCCTACTGGACCAGGACTGTCCGACTACAGTGTGGTCAAACCTTTATATAAACCTCTACTGGACCAGGACTGTCTGACTACAGTGTGATCAAACCTTTATATAAACCACTACTGGACCAGGACTGTCTAACTACAGTGTGGTCAAACCTTTATATAAACCCCTACTGGACCATGACTGTCTGACTACAGTGTGATCAAACCTTTATATAAACCCCTACTAGACCAGGACTGTCTGACTACAGTGTGGTCAAACCTTTATATAAACCCCTACTGGACCAGGACTGTCTGACTACAGTGTGATCAAACCTTTATATAAACCCTTACTGGACCAGGACTGCCTGACTACAGTGTGATCAAACCTTTATATAAACCCCTACTGGACCAGGACTGTCTGACTACAGTGTGGTCAAACCTTTATATAAACCCCTAGTGGACCAGGACTGTCTGACTACAGTGTGGTCAAACCTTTATATAAACCCCTACTGGACCAGGACTGTCTGACTACAGTGTGTATAAACCCCTACTGGACCAGGACTGTCTGACTACAGTGTGGTCAATCCTTTATATAAACCCCTACTGGACCAGGACTGTCTGACTACAGTGTGGTCAAACCTTTATATAAACCCCTACTGGACCAGGACTGTCTGACTACAGTGTGGTCAAACCTTTATATAAACCCCTACTGGACCAGGACTGTCTGACTACAGTGTGATCAAACCTTTATATAAACCCCTACTGGACCAGGACTATCTGACTACAGTGTGGTCAAATCTTTATATAAACCCTCTACTGGACCAGGACTGTCTGACTACAGTGTGATCAAACCTTTATATAAACCCCTACTGGACCAGGACTGTCTGACTACAGTGTGATCAAACCTTTATATAAACCCTTACTGGACCAGGACTGTCTGACTACAGTGTGATCAAACCTTTATATAAACCCCTACTGGACCAGGACTGTCTGACTACAGTGTGATCAAACTTGATATAAACCCCTACTGGACCAGGACTGTCTGCCTACAGTGTGGTCAAACCTTTATATAAACCCCTACTGGACCAGGACTGTCTGACTACATTGTGATGAAGACTTTATATAAACCCCAACTGGACCAGGACTGTCTGACTACAGTGTGATCAAACCTTTATATAAACCCCTACTGGACCAGGACTATCTGACTACAGTGTGATCAAACCTTTATATAAACCCCTACTGGACCAGGACTGTCCGACTACAGTGTGGTCAAACCTTTATATAAACCTCTACTGGACCAGGACTGTCTGACTACAGTGTGATCAAACCTTATATAAACCACTACTTGACCAGGACTGTCTAACTACAGTGTGGTCAAACCTTTATATAAACCCCTACTGGACCATGACTGTCTGACTACAGTGTGATCAAACCTTTATATAAACCCCTACTAGACCAGGACTGTCTGACAACAGTGTGGTCAAACCTTTATATAAACCCCTACTGGACCAGGACTGTCCGACTACAGTGTGGTCAAACCTTTATATAAACCTCTACTGGACCAGGACTGTCTGACTACAGTGTGATCAAACCTTTATATAAACCACTACTTGACCAGGACTGTCTAACTACAGTGTGGTCAAACCTTTATATAAACCCCTACTGGACCATGACTGTCTGACTACAGTGTGATCAAACCTTTATATAAACCCCTACTAGACCAGGACTGTCTGACAACAGTGTGGTCAAACCTTTATATAAACCCCTACTGGACCAGGACTGTCTGACTACAGTGTTATCAAACCTTTATATAAACCCTTACTGGACCAGGACTGCCTGACTACAGTGTGATCAAACCTTTATATAAACCCCTACTGGACCAGGACTGTCTGACTACAGTGTGGTCAAAACTTTATATAAACCCCTAGTGGACCAGGACTGTCTGACTACAGTGTGTATAAACCCCTACTGGACCAGGACTGTCTGACTACAGTGTGATCAAACCTTTATATAAACCCCTACTGGACCAGGACTGTCTGACTACAGTGTGATCAAACCTTTATATAAACCCCTACTGGACCAGGACTGTCTGACTACAGTGTGATCAAACCTTTATATAAACCCCTACTGGACCAGGACTGTCTGACTACAGTGTGATCAAACCTTTATATAAACCCCTACTGGACCAGGACTGTCTGACTACAGTGTGATCAAACCTTTATATAAACCCTACTGGACCAGGACTGTCTGACTACAGTGTGATCAAACCTTTATATAAACCCCTACTGGACCAGGACTGTCTGACTACAGTGTGATCAAACCTTTATATAAACCCCTACTGGACCAGGACTGTCTGACTACAGTGTGATCAAACCTTTATATAAACCCCTACTGGACCAGGACTGTCTGACTACAGTGTGATCAAACCTTTATATAAACCCCTACTGGACCAGGACTGTCTGACTACAGTGTGATCAAACCTTTATATAAACCCCTCCTGGACCAGGACTGTCTGACTACAGTGTGATCAAACCTTTATATAAACCCTTACTGGACCAGGACTGTCTGACTACAGTGTGATCAAACCTTATATAAACCCCTACTGGACCAGGACTGTCTGACTACAGTGTGATCAAACCTTTATATAAACCCTTACTTGACCAGGACTGTCTGACTACAGTGTGGTCAAACCTTTATATAAACCCTTACTGGACCAGGACTGTCTGACTACAGTGTGGACAAACCTTTATATAAACCCCTACTGGACCAGGACTGTCTGACTACAGTGTGATCAAACCTTTATATAAACCCTTACTGGACCAGGACTGTCTGACTACAGTGTGGTCAAACCTTTATATAAACCCCTACTGGACCAGGACTGTCTGACTACAGTGTGATCAAACCTTTATATAAACCCTTACTGGACCAGGACTATCTGACTACAGTGTGGTCAAACCTTTATATAAACCCCTTACTGGACCAGGACTGTCTGACTACAGTGTGGTCAAACCTTTATATAAACCCCTACTGGACCAGGACTGTCTGACTACAGTGTGGTCAAACCTTTATATAAACCCCTACTGGACCAGGACTGTCTGACTACAGTGTGGTCAAACCTTTATATAAACCCCTACTGGACCAGGACTGTCTGACTACCGTGTGATCAAACCTTTATATAAACCCCTACTGGACCAGGACTATCTGACTACAGTGTGGTCAAACCTTTATATAAACCCCTACTGGACCAGGACTGTCTGACTACAGTGTGATCAAACCTTTATATAAACCCCTACTGGACCAAGACTATCTGACTACAGTGTGATCAATTTTTTATATAAATCCGACACTTGACCAGTGTTAAAAAAACGTTATCCTTTAGTCAATGTTAATTCCGCATCTAAGAACAGTAAACGTCCTTTGGTTATAAAATTCAATTGCTTTCACTCGAAAATGGAAACATAGAAAATGTCACATTTTGTTTCACTTATTTTGTCCAACCTTTCTGTCTTGAAAGGGGAAATCTGTCGTTCATATACCATTTAGTTTCCTGTGACCTATCTAGACCTTTTGTTAATTTTCCTCCATCTGATTTGAGTAATAAAGTATTTAAATATTTACGTTCCACACCACCATCCATAAAAACTGAGTCCTTTTCTGATGGCGTCACTTTAGTAAAGAAATAGAGTTTTCATAGAACCTGGTATCTTTTGGCCTCATAACGCTTCGAAGTCAGAAAAAATATCGTTTGAACGGTTGAAGGAAGAGTAGACACACACAATGTTAGGATATAATATAATTTCGCGCCTCTGACAAGATGAACCAGCAATGTAAACTTAAGAGGAATACAAAGCAACACATGTCATTCATTGAGTGCAAAGTGAATTAGAAAGTTAGAGTATGATTTTCAGAACTTCCTTTTTGAATTGCCATAATTTTGACTTTTACAAAATAGCATCACTGACGCCCTAGACAGGCAGAACAGCTAAAATGATATACATTTGTATTTTCATTACATTAAATACCTGGAACATACAATATAATACCAAGTATCTATTACTTACATAACTTTATACTTTATATTTAGCAACTATCTACTGCTTAATGCATAATTAAGGATGCTATTCACTAAATGTCTGTTTTTGTATCATCCATTGGTATGTTTTGTTTTAATATGTTTATGGGAAAGATAGAACAAAAACTGCTTAAGCGATATTGTTTCCTTCTGTTATCAAGATGTAATAATGTACTGCGGTTACAGATATCAATGCGCCGTGGACGACTTGGTTAGGGTAAATCTATAGCTCGGCCGGCCATACATCACTGTAGTATTGACGGATTAATTCTAATTTCCTTTGTTTAATACATAACATGGACATAACCAACCAGGAGACCATAAAACCCTCCCCCGAGACTTTACAGGGGCTCAATAGGGGAAATAGACTAATTTTCACATATATACATAACTCATATTGACCGCAATTCTGATAATTCATTGTAAGTAATTAATATGTAATATTATCAGATTAAATCATAAGGTATAATATGCAAATCATAAATGTTATTTCGTAATTTTTATTAATTATTAGTTTGTAATTATGGATATATATTGTTTTATAAGTCCCTTCCGTGTTCCCCAAATAAACATGAATGTTGGTTCTCTGATAATCCAGACACAACAAGAGATAAAACAATGACTATTATCCTACATGTATTTTGTATACGACTGAGGGATTATGTTCGATTTCAGTGTTTGAAGTCCGAACGAATTGTGAGTGATTAATCCGTCAGTTACCCCGATAACGTCACCCAGGAGTAACATTACAGAGCTCGTGTTTACGTAACATACGAAAATTGATTCAACTTATTGGAAACAATATTTTTATTCAATTAACTCACGAAAAAAGACAAATATAGAAAGATTATAAAATTGTGATAGTTCTAATAAATCTCTTGACATGTATTATGTTTGACGGGTACATAGACGGACTGTGTGCTATATTTATGTGCGTGGAAGGGAAAATACACTAACAAAAAATTGTTGTGGCATCGACAGAGCATTGTACATGTACATTGTATATTACCTTGTAACGCAAACTTGTTTCTTTATCTGTACTACTTCTAGCTTCTTCTGTTGTGATGTCCAATTTCAGTAGTCTGTAAAATGGAGAATTAAGACATTAATATATTAAATTTGTATTTGTATCGGCAGTAAATATATATGAAAAATTGGAACGATACAGAGAAGATAAGCATGGCCGCTGCGCAAGGATGACACGCAAATTCGTGTAGCGTTCCATGTATATATATATAAAGTTATATTTGTATACTGCACAATGTTGTATTATCAAACAGACACCAAAATTGCTGAATGTACATCTCCGTTATATGGAATACAAAACATTTAACCGAAACTGATAAGCATAATAATAATTTAGCGCGATATTTTCAGTACAAAAACCGCTGAAGTAGGATAAGAACTAAATTGCATATTTTCACGTTTATTGTTTATCGTGTTTGCACCTTTTTAGCGAAGGTGAGATTCAAAAAATGTTATTTGTTTTATATGTTCACCAGTAAAAACAACACTATATATTGACCTTATCCAAATTAACAGGATATTTATCAAATGTTTTATTATTCAGCACCTGTACTAGGCAAAATACAAAATGAGCCACTGCTATTCTTCAGTTCTATAGATCTCAAATCGATGTAAACGTGTGGTTCAAAAAATATCACAATAATTTTTAAACTGTATCTCGAAGCCTGGATGCAAAAATAACGCAATTATTGTTGTGTCGCCTACGACGGATTTTGGAAAGGCGGCACATAGACGTTGCTCTTCCGACGGCGGCGGCGTCAACAATATTAAGGTTTTGCGTTTAGCTGTTTCTGACAAAGGTAGACCAATAAAACCTCAATCATAGATGAAGCATATGTAGAAGAGCCTACTTCACAAAAAGTATCTCATGGATTACAGCATTTTAGGGTAAAAATCTCAAATTTCTGGGAAATTATCAACGTTAAGGTTCGTGTTTAGCTCTTGCATATTAGTCTGTTTCTGACAGACTATAAAAGTTAGAGTAACCATACCAAAATGTACTTGGGTTTCAGTTGTATCATGGGATAAAAACCTCATATTTCTGAAAAGTCAAAAAGGAAATCAAAATTATCGTTTTGAGCTTAAGTCTCTGACAAAGTATATGAGCTATACCAACCAAACCTCATTTCACTAGTCTCTTCAAAAAGTCCTTGAATACCTATATAAAATGCCTTATGATATTGACAAATTGGGACGGGCGACACATATATTTACGCGTAAATCTTGTTTATTTCGACTACTCATATTTCTGAAAAGTCAAAAAGGAAATCAAAATTATAGTTTTGAGCTTAAGTCTCTGACAAAGTACATGAGCTATACCAACCAAACCTCATTTCACTAGTCTCTTCAAAAAGTCCTTGAATACCTATATAAAATGCCTTATGATATTGACAAATTGGGACGGGCGACACATATATTTACGCGTACATCTTGTTTATTTCGACAACAATTCAAAAACGACTTCTGAAGAATTCTTAATTAAGTTCCCGTTATATTTGTACAGATAACAGGAAACTTTCAATATCACTTATAAGTAGATTGAGGATATAATATCTTAAATAATCAAGATATTATGATATTATTTAGAGTGACGACCGGATGTATCATGTAGAACTTGAAATCATCGACTCTACAGACTTTTCAGCATCAAGCTGGTCTCCTCATACTCTACATGCAACCTATAGCAGGAATTGTATATAACTAAACAGTAGGATAAGCGTGAAGTGAAATTGTTAATTTCCTCTTTCTAGATAGTAACATCCCTGCGCCCCTTTCCTACAGTTTTTGCATGTACTAGCTGCTTTGATATTCAGAGTCTTTTTCCATTTATCAAGATTTCTTTGAGTGCTAACGGAAAAATTAATAACACAAGGTTTCGCGAGAAGCAAGTTAATGAAGACCATGGACGCTTCAAAGCATTTTGTTTTTCATTGCGATATCAAGTCAGAATTGATCGATGCTTGCTGATACGCAGATTGGGTCTGTTGTTGCCACCGTAACTTTCATTTTGAAGATGTCAATTAATCCGGAATTCCGGAATTGAACCTAGATTCGAATAACGGATGTCGTCGATGAAGAAGACGCTTACTCTTCCTGAGCACCTGGTCTTATTCTCCCTGTAGTTTTTTCAATGGTCTCCATGGAAACATATATTTTGCTCGTATTATGCCCTTGTTTCATCGATTTTTTAGTTAGAATTACGATTACGTTATTATGGCGGTTATCTCTGTTTTTGTTGTTGTTTTTTATGTTTTTGTTTTTTGTTGTTGTTTTGTGTTGTTGTTTTTTGTTGTTGTTTGTTGCTGTTTTATTTTTATCAATTTGTTTTTTTAAAAAGTTTGATTAATTATAAGCGTTTTAACCAGCCTTCCGTTTTATGATGGCAGTTCGATGAGAAACACAGCATGATCCGGTTATCGGAATCGAACGATATTTAATAAAAGGTGATTGCACTAAGTCTACCGGCCAACTAAGGGCTTATGTATAGGGACCAATCTTTAAAACCAGTAAGGATTGTTTTTCTTTCAGAGAAAGCAGTCAAGATAGAATATGACACTTAGATATAATAATTTTACTGCTTTAGGAAACGGCAATTTAAGAGACATAACTAGTACAAACAGTGTTTAAAATAATGTGATTAAGCGTCTATGCAAAACTCACTTAACCATGATCCAACTCGTTTATGTAGATAGGTATCTGTGAGCCTACCCACAGAACAGTAGAACTGTAGCACAGGCTTTGATCGTATTGTACATGATCTACATCTGCAAGCCATGCAGTAGTTCGATATGTGCTTCAGAAGTGGATGATTGGTTTTTAAACAAATAAAAAATTCTAAATATACATATTTTATTTGATTAGAAGTGAAGTTGCCTACTTTGATGGTTTTCTAGAATACTCTGCAGTCCCCGATCAATATGTTTAAAGAGTAATATTCTTCGTGACCTATTTCAAGGACACTGCCAAGTATATTATAGTCAGTTGGAAAAGCCACAGTTAAAGGGCAAGGTAAACACTGAATAAGTTTATTTAGGTAGAGCAAAACAGCAGCTGCTGCGTCAACAACAACAACAACAACAACAACAACAACAACAACAACAAACTAAAATACAATGTCAGTTTGGTTATCCTTTCTAACCAATAGGATCTTTTGATAACAGTTTGATCAAAGATAAAAACGAAATCCCTTTCAAATTTCCATTAACACAATAATTAAAAAAAAAACCGTGCATATACACACTAAAACGCAAAATGAACTGAAGATGTGTGTACATTAGCTTTGTTGAACAGAACAGCATGAAGATAAGTTCATTCAAACGGTCTAAAGAACAGTACATCGGACATGATAATGCAAACGTCCACGTAGATCACGAGCTTCGTCATAGCAATTACTGATGTACCTATAGCTACCTTACGACAGTGTGTGTACTCCTGTGAGTACGTATTGGGTGTAATGGTACACATTTAGTTGTTCTCGCCAGCC
This sequence comes from Pecten maximus, assembly GCF_902652985.1. Lineage (NCBI taxonomy): Eukaryota > Metazoa > Mollusca > Bivalvia > Pectinida > Pectinidae > Pecten > Pecten maximus. The sequence continues at coordinate 41,684,908 of NC_047018.1, forward strand.
AAAAGTTAGCCTGCAATAGACAACCTGCTAAAAGTACAGATTTGATCATTTCTAATAAAGAAGCGAACACGAGATATCTCCACGATTAGTGTAATGATACCTTGTAATGAAACGAAATTATATTTTAGTGGAATGACCTGGGATTTTCCTCGGATGAGAACATTTTACGAGGAGAATGACTTCATTGCAGTTGTTTATCAGAAGTAATTCAACAATTTTCGTCTAATTGGTGCACTTTACATGTGAGATATATGATGTTAATTTTCTTCATACCTCATTTATCTTACATTAGTATTGATTGCAATTTCATCGACACAAGACAAATGAATGTAAAGTGGAAGGAATTATCTTTTAACGACTATAGTCCACTCATTGTTCAGCTTTTACATGATTCGAAGTTTTCCTCTAGTGTGTTGAATTACAAGAAATTCACCGGGCGTACACATCATAAAAATAATTCAACTAGATGACTTAACCAAGTGTTGCATAACATTGTCTGGTTTTATTGTACCAAATAACATCCTTTTCCTCTTGTTGGTCAAAAAAGGAAACGTTCTACACCGGCTCTAATAAAACTAATAACCAAGAAACACGATAAAACATTTCTCAAAACTTGATTGCTTTTAGAATTATTGTTCGGTCAAAATCTCGGTTTTATGCCTGGTATTACATTAATACATGCAGCGTGATTTAGATGGAGAAATGACGTGTGATAGTGTTTAATTATAATTATAATTAGCGGGAACTCTAGCGCACGGCGCACCGCCTACGTGGAGAGAGCACCCTTAAACATGGCGTGTCTCGTAGAGGAAATCTAGCACCAGTGCTGGTTTGATTGTATTCTGTCAAGAAAATGAAAAACTACCCCCATACACGGAATGGTGAGCTTTCTTTTGGTAGGGATAATTCACGCCTCGTGCCGCTGGGAAAACCATCATTATTTCTTGTTAAATAAGTGATTTGATTTATTTCTTTGCGTCATGGGCGATCCAGGCCACCAAAAAAGACTTACTCCTTTTGCTGAAAAAGCCGCTCGCGGAACAGCTTGATACAAAATGGCGGCAGGCGTGCGATCGAATTCGCTGTTTGTTTGCGTTGAGTAAATGATCTGATTAATGCTATCTGCACTCGAAGCTATCACACAGGCTTGTGTTAAAGTCAATACACAAGTACTTACTGACAATAGTTTTAGGAAATCAAAGGAAGTTGATTTAATGATTTCGTATTGGGTTTGACCTAAGAACTGGCATGTAAGACTGCACTGGGAAGATAGCGTACCCCATGCAAGGTTTTTATCAATTCTGTTAGCCTCTGTAACAAACTAACTTTACTATTTCTAATTGAATGTCAAGAGAAACAGAAATTGGTTTGTGGATGTTTTAACTAAGTCTATATTGTCCACATTACATCGTTTTATCACACACTAGGGGAGATAAATGGAAGAAAGTACGCAAACACGAATGTGCAGCAAATACTGTATACCTTTACATTTTCGTTGTGTATAACATTAACTCATTAAACAATTAAAAGTCTAGTATTCAGCTGAATTTCTTTGACTTATTTACATAAATCTGTATGATGAATTAAGCTGAAATACTAGACTTTTAATTGTTTGATGTGGGGCATCATCCACGAGAGTTTCGATCATAAAACTACTTATATACACATTTTAAGAATGAAAGAATGTGTCCGTGATTGTTTCATGTTCTCGTACAGTATATCTTTTAGAAATGGAAGGACAGATAGAGAGGAAGAGAGGAAAACACGAGGACAGAGAGACATACACACAGACACAGACAGAGAGACAGAGAGAGACACAGACAGACACACCATGACAAACAGACACACAAACAGAGAGACACAGAGAGAGAGAGAGAGAGAGAGAGAGAGAGAGAGAGAGAGAGAGAGAGAGAGAGAGAGAGAGAGATACACAGACAGACACACAGACACAGACAGAGAGACAGAGATAGACATACACAGACAGACCTACAGACAGACAGAGAGACAGAGTCAGACACACAGACAGACAGACAGACAGACAGACAGACAGACAGACAGACAGACAGACAGACAGACAGACAGACAGACAGACAGACAGTCACACAGACGCACGTAAGCAAACAATATTGCGTATATGTAAGCTGCCGTATAATAACAGATTGAAAACAGAAAAGAGGGGTACAGCCACTCAGACGGACAGATAGACAGAAAGATAGACAGGCGGACAGAACAAAAACTAAACACTCTCACTTATAATGACTAGCGATCTACAAAGCGATTGTGGACACAAGCTAAGATCACTAGGCTGGGGACACAAAGATATGGGCAGTGGGTTATAAAGAGAGAGCTATTGACAAAGGGGTATGAACAAACGCCCTCTGATTGTGGACTTGCTGGTGAAAATAGATACAATTGTCACATTCATCATTCAGAGATGCTATTTTCTAAACAAATCGTTTAACTAGAATATTGACGAACGTCAGCGAGCTCTGATTAAAGTCAGCTATTAAATGGACGGGACTGTCCTGAATTGAACGCTGGTCAGCCTTAGCTTCTTGTGGTCAAGCGCGGAAGATAATTGATTTTCGCAAATAAGTGGTTTCGTTAGTACACCAACGGCATGGACGTAAATGAAAATTGAGACTGAATTCACAGCCGCTGTATCCAATTTATACATTGATCAGTTGAGTGTTAAGATAAGGGTACAGAATTGACAGTCCGCGAACAGTCTGGTTTGTAGAGATACAACCCGAAATATAGCTGCCCAATGGGATTTAAATGTTAAATATTTGATTTAGTTTAAGTACTTTCTACATTTACGTATTGACCCACTAAATGTGTTATATTGCATTCATAAATGATAAATATATAAAAAAAATATTACTGTTTCAAGACTGCTCTATTTCAATACGCCAAGAAAACAAAGATAACTTAAACGTTATACATATAAATCATTATCTCATTGAATCTATTGTTATCTTTGAATATACTAGTATTGTCCTCATTAAATTTTATTGTTTTCATTGAATCCATTGTTCTCTTCGAGTTTATTGTTATTTTCTCACCTAAATTCCATTTTTACATTAATATTGTAGCTTGTGATAAACTCTTATTGTAGAAATGACTTGATACAGTTCTTGAACGTCAGCATCAGCATAAACAATGCTATTTATTTCCCAGACTCGGGAAAAAATGGAAAATGTGTTATATTTCACGGCAATGAAATATTTCACGTTTATTTTACAGTAAATATATATTTATACGGTTTCGTTAACAAAACAAAACCCCTCAAAAGCATGTGCGCTTAACGTCTGTAAATAAAACGATGTTTATGTATAAATATCAAAGATATGCTTTCCAGACAAATGAAATACATCCACATTTAAATGAAATATATACTCTAACGTATAATAACTATTCTTTCAAATTACAATAAACTGTCACCTCTCCTAATTGAAGAGAGAAAACATAGGAAGGTCGAGTTTCCCACGCTCTAGGATCTAGTGATATTAATCGCGATCTGTCTTTGTGGCATTGAAATAAAAACCGCAGAAAGGATGACTCCATTATTTCTGAAGTAGAGTGTGGCGATATGTGTCTGGTTTTACAGGGCGTTGGAGATTTCATGTGGTCTCCGCCATATTTTCCTTGACAGCTTCCCCACCAAATGTGTATACCCATCCTTTTGTTTATGGGTTGGTTTCGTGGTTGAAAGAACAATTAATAATTTCTGATGATGGCGTGTCATATCTTATCATGTCTATGCTTGATTGAATTAGGCTTGGCATTTCTTATGAAATAAAATCCGACTTTCTGACATGATATTGGCTCCCCAGACTAACCTTATAAGGATAATAGATTCTAGACAAAACAACACGATCACGTAGTGCCTGATTTGGTTGCCGGTGTCGGTACCTCTGCTGAGTGTCATTCTCAGCACTATGATTGGAATTAACTTCCAGCATCCCTGCTTCATTGATAGACAGACCCCTTTGTGTATTGTTATGCTAATTCTGGTTAATATATATTACTGGAGATCAGTTAATACTAGAACCGATATGTGGTAATGAAATGAAAGTTAATTTCAATATTTATACTATCTCTCTCGCTCTGAATCACATATTATCCAATGACGAATATACACATTATATCCTTTAGTTGATTTATCGTGGATTTCGTATTTTAAATTTAAAAAAACTCAAATTTATTTCTTTTTCCTTAAAAACTGGAAAATTCTAACATGTTAAGATATAAAAGAGCTTCTTGAAATTAACACAAATAGGCAGTATCACAAACTTTGAGGACACCAAAACAAATCAGAAAGAACCTTATTACGATATATCGCTACAATCGGAAACCGGAAGTGTAATGGTTTCTCGCACCAAAAGTGGAACCAGTCAAGATGCTTAGAATGGAATCTATAAATAGTATAAACGTTATTCAAATATGCTATTTGATGAAAGTTAGCATCAAAATACATGTGTGTTTTTAAAATATGCATAATTACATAAGTTTAGTTTTAGACTGAATAAAAATTCATAACATTTCGACAGAAAGCCATAGAAATAATATTCATTATATATGAATAGTAATTTTATTCAACGTGCTAAAAAATAAATCCAAAGTGCTAAATTGAATTTTTTGTATTGCTGAAATCAGTTCAGATAATGCCGTTGAAACGAACTTCCAGACGGTAATGATAAAGAAATATTCATGAGCAGGAATTTGTAGGAATAACAGCGATCCGGAAATAGCACTCCTATAATCTAATGTTAAAATCAACTTGTGACGTCACCGATGCAGTTCATCACCGTGGGTCAAAATACAATACATAAATCATGTTATGAATTTCTCATGAAAATTAATTCTAATCACAGCAGACCACTTCCTTTTCCGTTTGATAGTTCACTCATACAAATGACTGCTGAAAAAATATTGGAAATATATAAATATTTTCATAGATATATATCACATCGTTTAAGAAAACCAACTAAATATTAATCATTAATTAACCAAACATTGATAATTAAGAAGTAGTTATTTTGTCGGCATTAACTGTAGTTTTGCTAGATACAGGGATGCACATAGGACTACTACACCCCATCAGATTTTGACATAACTTTCGACATGCATTATGTATTTTCAGCTCCCTCCGTCACCCCTTAGGTATCAATACTTTCGGTCCCGAGCAACACTGACTTGTCCTCAAAGAAAGAAACAGCTGTATGATTCAGCTTAATTGTTTTTGCCTCTACTGTATCTAAGTTTCATTTTTATCGAGAGGTGATAATGTTTGCCTCTACTGTATCTAAGTTTCAATTTTATCGAGAGGTGATAATGTCTTGCTTATCCATTGTACAATCTTCTGAGAGGGGAAGATATATTACTTTCTATATCAATCAGACACCTAGAAACTTTTGACCACATTTTGCAACCTAACGTCAGTTTCCGTCATGATAAACAGTAATATAGCATTACGAATTGTATTGTTTTTCCTGCTCAATATTAAATGGATATCTAATGTAGCTATGTTTGTCAACGGGACAGGATTGGTCTTATTTTTGAAGCTAGAATCATTCCAAAGATAACCGTCAATCATAATCTCTCGAAATCAGTGTCTTTCTGGCATTCGCTGGAAAATGTATCCTTTTTTTCAGCATCCAAATGCTGTATGTTGAAGTAAGTGTGCTTGACTTTCTAATAAATTGCTATTTTTGAAAGCCAAATACGTAATTGTGAGTATCTATACAAATATATTCATACATAGACAATCATTTTCATTTTTCTCTATTTGTTTGTGTTGAGCGCCCCCAAACATGCTGTATGCCTACCAATGCATTGCAAAGCGGTCTGTCAATGGAAATTGAATTATGGCCGTTACCTTTAGCAAAATGGGTTTTTTTTTTTTACTCTAGCACAAGATTTTTATCGACAGTTTGACCCTTAATTTCTCTTTTTGCCGATGGACTTTTAACAATAAAAAAACAAAACAAACTCCCAGTGATACGCGCATGTGGGTTAATGTTGCATTTATAATTAAAAAGAACAAAAAACGTCATGTTTTAATATAAATTCAATATTTAATGATTTCCCGTTGTGTTCTGTTTGTTTTCTTGATCGGATTTTAATGTTAGGTGTCCAACGTCTTTATCGGGATGTTTTCGTCGTTCCTCGTGTTCTCGCGTGGTCACGTGACCGGCACGAAGGATTACATTAACACTTGGTCGGTAAATATGGCCAGAGCACCCGACCAACGTATTTTGTCGTACAAACAAATATGATACACTTATTCATCGTGCTAAGAAACCGAGAAAAAGTGCTGTACATTCTTCTATTTATTCAAGTATGGTTACATAACGGCGTTATAAACTGGTGTTAATTGAAGAAGTGCCGATTAATTGACTACTTTTTAAGTAATTTTGACGATGTTTGTCATTTTCGTAAGAATGTACAGCACTTTTCGTTGTTCTCATGCAATTGCCTTCACGCTCTTACCTGTTTCATAAGTATTGATTTAGGGTAGTCGGGTGCTCTAGGACGATTCATAGAGCAAGTGTTAATGTTCATTCTCCAATATTGGAACTCTTCAGTGTTTTAAGTATCGAAATCGGCATATAGAAACGAACAAACGTTAATAAACGAATGCAATGGATCGTAATTAATTCAATTAATTATTTACAGATGATTTCCAAAGACATAAGGTATAGTTAGAAGTTTTCGGCTGTACACATGCAAGTTTGTAAATTCGCCACTGTGATGAAACCACCGTCCTCGTCGTTGCCATGACAGCCGATCGAAGCTGCGATCACGAATGCACTGACAAAGTGAAAGTTGAAGTATTTTTCGCAACATGCGGTTTAAACTTAAAATTACAATCACACCTCATATTGATTGGGGTTGTTTAATCATACCTGATCAATTGAATTATCAGAAAACTAACAAAAACACTAAAAAAACACAGAATGAAGCCTTCGTGTCTGGCAGTGCAGACACAACGCGGGATCTGTAAACAATGTGACGTCATTAGAATGTACAAGTTGCAACAATGTACAACAATGTATATTTTACATGAATACACTAATGAGCAACAAAACGGGACGCAACATTAACCCACATGCGCGCATTGTTGTCAATTTCTCCTAACCTACTTACAATTACGTAAAAATAAAAACATGTATCACAATAACATGTAATTAACGTTTTAGGAACACCTGCTGGTCTCTCTAGAGAATGTTGACAAAACTTTTGCTCTCTGTATTTTGTATCAAAAGTAAGTTAAGATTTAATTCTTGTATATTGATGCTCTGCATTTCTTTTTATCATTTTTGTATACTTTTGTTGACAACATCTGGATTTTAATTTGAAATTTTGAAAATATATATTACACGTTCGACACAATTGAAATAGACAAATAAATGTAGTTTTGTTTCAATTCGAAGCTTTTATCTAACATCAACGTGGCAGAAACTAATTTGCATTATTTAAGTATCATTTAAAGCTATTGTAATGCTTCGTTCTAGTTTTATATCGATACCCTATTTCACTACAGAAAGTAGTTTCATTGTTAAAGGTTACATATTCATTTCAATTTCCCTCCATTTTACCAAACAGTTACCTTGGAAACGATTGACAGGGTCTATATTTTCAATAAATGAGAACCATTAAGCAGATGCTAGAGACATTTACCAACCCACGGATGATAAGTAATTGAGATCAGCAAATGAAATAAACAACATTAGATTAAATCTCACACTTTCTAAAAGTATCTGACTAGATTAAATGTTCATATAATTGAGATGCCTTCCCACGCACTTCCATGAATTTGAAACTTCAATATATAAAACATTTTTGATTTGCATCCTGAACTACGCAATGATTGAATTAATTGTTTTCAAAATAAGCTGTATGTTAGAGTAATTATCAATATCACAAAACGTCTGCTTTTATCTAATTCTAAATTTCTGTTATATTTTCAGGAGAGATAAAAGAATAGATTTTTGAAGTAAATATTATTTTATACGAAACTAATAAGATACAGCGCCGAATGTTTCAAATGAAGCGGACTCAGGAGGTTAAATTAGTGACGTTGCAATAATTGATAAAACAGGCACGTCATCATTTCATGTGTAAATATCACCGACTACTTGTAGTATATCGATGTCATACCATTGTAGATGGTCACGTTTTGAGCAAATGAGAGATGGAAAATCATCTTAAAAATCACAAAAGTGGATGTTTCTTTAAATAAACATAACCTTAAAGTAATACTTTTCTTTGGCAGACTATCGAGGTTCTGGCGTCAAGGTTGACACCATTTTCTCTAACGCAAGTGTCTTCAACATCGTGTGCATGAAAAGCCCAGGACTTATCCTGGTTGGCAAATATTGAAATTCTAATTGTAATTCTACCGTCACTGGTGCCATTTTTATATGGTCTAATTAGTAAACAACCGTACAATCACGACGAAATAACAACATCGCCATAACGGAATGGTAATTATTGCCAGAGCGGATTCGCCCAATATAACGGCCCCATTTTACTGATTCTAAAACACCAATTCAATAGATTTTCTCATGCTGTTACAAAGTGTTGTTGTTAAAAGTCCTGGCTATCAAATCGATTTTGTACGTTTATTTTTACATTCCACAGCTTGAATTTCAAGACGGTCTTACAAATTTGGTCGATAGAATTACAATTGAACAATGGGGCAATACAAATGTGAACGTGTTAGAAATTGTGGTAATAGTTTCAGTTTCTATTGGGAACGAAAACAGCATTTGAAATATTCATTGGCAATTTTTTTGCTCTCTCCAAAACATGTTGACACATAATATGCATTACTTTTCATTATCGTTTTTCGAATGAAACGCCAAGTACAGCCATATATCATGCTAAAGAAAATGAGTGCGTGGAAGAACTCATCGCAAAGATATCGCCTTAACATGTCTCTGCTGTAATGGACAGGCGTTGAGCACGTGGTTACACGTGCACTCTTATGTTTTGTTTCGAATTGGAATGCGTTATGTCGGTGTTAAGCGGTATTGCATTACAGCTGTGTACCTGGCGTTGAGGTTAACTGTTAATCTATGACGGGGTAAGAAGACGAGGGGTAACGAAGGCATGGATTATGTGGTTTTACAATCTGTGCTGCATCCTACCGCCCGTTATCTACACACAAATATACCAATGAAAAATTAATTACTTCCTAATTAAATCAGGTTATTTACTATCAAACATTAATTTATTGATACCTTTGGGGAAACGAATAACGGTGCAGACCTCCGGATAGTGGGGCATATACAGACAGGTTTGGTACGTAGAGATCGATATTCAATATCGCTGAGACACCCAGTACGCAGCCAGGCGGACTTGCAAGGCCCGGTAATCTCGTTCTATTCTCACTTATTTCGATTACTATTAAATATTCAAATGAGAGAGTTACGACTTGATACCACGAAGCATTAATTACGCGCAGGGCGTCAGTATCTATCGCGTTTGCGCACACGGGGCCGATAGCCCAGGTGTTAATTAGACAAGAGGGGTATCCTGTCCCAGGTATCCGTACACAACAAAAGAGGGACATCAATCATTGTCTCTGTTCTATAATAAAAATGTTTGAAATTGTGTATATATAGATCACAATATAAAATGGGATTGCTATTCTTTATCTACTTTAACACAGTATGCTTTGCGATGTTCGTCAATTTTGATACCTGGTTTTGTCAGTATCCTAGACGTGGTGAGTCGTGATGACGTCTGATAATTTGTTGTCTTTTTGTTTTGTCAAGATGGTATTTGCTAACCTAGCCTGATAACGCAGTATAATCTTGTCTTTTTGTGATTGTGGAATGTCAAATATTGTCTATTGTGGTAGCGTGATATTATTTGCTGTCTTTTTGTTGTGACGCGATAGTATTTGTTGTCTTTTTGTGATGACGCGATTTCATTTGTTGTCTTTTTGTGATGGCGCGATATTATTTGCTGTCTTTTTGTGATGACGTCAGTATATTTTGCCCATGTGTGTTAACTCCGTGGAATATGGAGATATAGGCCTTAGCCAAGCTCTTTAAATCATTCTCTAGTTTCGTCCCTAAATAATATTATCATATACGTTCCCATTTATTCTGAACAGATTGGTGTTGTATCTATGCGAAAAAGCTAATACATGAAGGAAACAAAATCGACAAATTCATTTATTAAAATAAAGCTATCATTTCCCTTTAAGTTATTTGTTCATTTATTCTAATTGTGATAAACTGCATAAATGGACGATCAGCACTTTAGAATAGACAGTTGCTGTTAACGTCAAACCCCAATTAATACTGAAAATAAGACAATGTCTACCGGTATATTTAGAGAAATCACCGGGCGTTGCAGGTATGACACCGCAATCCCTTTACTATTGTCAAGAAAATTCCACTAAACGGGGGATAGCCATTCAAAGCGGAGTTGCTAGTCTAATCAAATTAGGTCGGAGTGCTGCCCGTGGCACAAGCGAAGAGCCGAGCGTGAGCCCAGAAATGGACAAAAACTCTGCTTTAAGACAAGTAATTGTATAAAAGGTTTTACTTGTAGCTCAAATCATGGCAAGGAGAATGTCAGGCCTGAAATGCATTTCTCTCATTCATTCATCTTTGTTCATTGTGGACACTTGTCCAGCGCAAGATATAAATTGGATAGAATTAAATGGCCCCCAGTTGGATTGGACTTGCTGTATCTTGGTGGTCATCAGATAAAAAAAAAAGCTCTTTTTCTTGAAGTGTGTGATTATTAAAGAGAGATATACATTAAAAGAATTTTTCCGTTCGTTAATGAAATTTTCTCCTGTTCTGTGTTCTGTTTTTTTCATTCTTTAATTGCACTAGCGATATTGAACAATGCCCGACCTCAAGGTTCAACATACAGATAATTGCCATCGTTATGCTTTTTCCTAAACGTTGTGTTCTGTCTGAGTCCTCGTCACTACTTGTCCGTCGTCGAATGTTTTCTCCTCGTGGATCGTCACTTGACGTGCACTTTTGTACCTCGACTATCACTCATGGGCTCACAATGAAGCTTATGCAACTGACACTTCCTTCTACGGTTTCAAATTAAACAATGTGTCGTTGGATATTTTTTACCACATTTTAATCACACATAGTTGCGATCTAGATATTTTTCCCATCAATGACGCTGTGATGAGTGACAACGGCATTGTTCTCGAATCTATTTCAGCGCGTTGTAATTATCGTTTCCATCAAATAAACTAAAAGGTTCAAGCGTATATATCACGCAAGTCACCTAGGTAATATTTAATAGCTTCTGCACGTGCCATTTCAGTAGTATGTCTGATATACTAGATATCATCGGCTTCGAAAGAAAAACGACACTTCCAGTACGCCAGTGGCTTCCTGCGCGTGAGTTCTGTGTCCCCACATTTAGGTAAACGACACCCACTTGGGAAGAGTCAAACTGATGACGTTCGTAAAGGTCAAAGTTCATGCCCTCTTCACCGCCAGTACATGTTTTCAATGCTCTTAGTTCTGTCAGAGAATTCACCGAAGGCGGATTAATTACATCAATAAAGAAATATATTTTTGTTTCGTTTTCGACAAAGTTGAAATATGAGTTTGTTTTCTTGTTTTAGGTTCCTAATTCACCATTTATTTTTAGTTTGAGAATGAACTCATTGACACTTCGTAGACAATCATATGACATCACCGCAACTGTAAATTGTTAGCTAAATCTCATCGTACTCGACTAAAAGTAGTTAAATGAAATATTCGACCAAAGTTTATAGCATAAATTGTTGTTGTACATGGCATAGAGGGGACACAGGTACTTTTGTTTGTTTTACACCGATTCAGTGAATAATTTTTGTTTGGTTGATGATTATACATTTATATTTATGTCGAAGTAAAGAGTTTATCAAAATAAAATGTATACTAATCAAGTGCAGTTATTTGTATAATAGTCAGGGATTCAACAGTAAAGTGTGTAATTGTGAGGTGTGTAATAGTTAAGTGTGTAATAGTGAGGTGTGTAATAGTTGGGTGTTAAAGTTAGGTGTGTAGTAGCCAGGTTTTTATTAGTTAGGTGTGTAATAGTTAGGTGTGTATTAGTAAGTTGTACAGTATAATAGTCAAGTGTTTATTAGCCAGATGAGTAATAGTTTCATATGTAATAGTAAAGTATGTAATTGTGAGGTGTGTATTAGTTAGGTGTGAAATTGTGAGGGATGTAATAGGCGGTTGTGTAATTGTTGGGTATGTAATAGTTTGGTGTATAATATAAGGTGTGTAATAGCTAGTTATGTAATAATTAGGTGTGTAATAGTTAGGTATGTAATAATTAGGTGTGTAATAGTTAGGTATGTAATAATTAGGTGTGTAATAGTTAGGTATGTAATAATTAGGTGTGTAATAGTTAGGCGTGTATTTGTTGTGTAATAATTATATGTGTTATAGTCAGGTGTGTGATAGTCAGGTGTGTAATAGTTAGCTGTGTAATAGTCAGGTGTTTATAAGTCATGTGTGTTATAGTCAGATGTGTAATAGTCAGGTGTGAAATAGTCAGGTGTGTAATAGTCAGGTGTGTAACAGTCAGGTGTGTAATAGTCAGGTGTGTGATAGTCAGGTGTGTAATAGTCAGGTGTGTAACAGTCAGGTGTGTAATAGTCAGGTGTGTAACAGTCAGGTGTGTAACAGTCAGGTGTGTAATAGTCAGGTGTGTATTAGTCAGGTGTGTAATAGTCAGGTGTGTAATAGTCAGGTGTGTAACAGTCAGGTGTGTAATAGTCAGGTGTGTTATAGTCAGGTGTGTAACAGTCAGGTGTGTAATAGTCAGGTGTGTAATAGTCAGGTGTGTAATAGTTAGGTGTGTTATAGTCAGGTGTGTAATAGTCAGGTGTGTAATAGTTAGGTGTGTAACAGTCAGGTGTGTATTATTTAGGTGTGTAATAGTTAGGTGTGTAACAGTCAGGTGTGTATTAGTTAGGTGTGTAATAGTTAGGTGTGTAATAGTTAGGTGTGTATTAGTTAGGTGTGTATTAGTTAGGTGTGTAACAGTCTGGTGTGTAACAGTCTGGTGTGTAATAGTTAGGTGTGTAATAGTCAGGTGTGTAATAGTTAGGTGTGTATTAGTTAGGTGTGTATTAGTTAGGTGTGTAATAGTTAGGTGTGTATTAGTTAGGTGTGTAATAGTTAGGTGTGTATTAGTTAGGTGTGTAACAGTCTGGTGTGTAACAGTCTGGTGTGTAATAGTCAGGTGTGAAATAGTCAGTTGTGAAATAGTCAGGTGTGTAACAGTCAGGTGTGTAATAGTCAGGTGTGTAACAGTCAGGTGTGTGTATAAGTTAGGTGTGTAATAGTCAGGTGTGTAACAGTCAGGTGTGTAATAGTCAGGTGTGTAACAGTCAGGTGTGTATTAGTTAGGTATGTAATGATAAGAGTGTAATAATAGATATGTAATAGGTATGTAACAGTCAGGTGTGTATTAATTAGCCGTGTAAAAGGTAGATGCGTCATAATTTGGTGTATAATAGTGTGCAACATCACTTGAAGCACCATACGCGACACACAATGTGACTCATCACATATTTTAGAAGACCCTGCTTTTTGAACAATTTGAATTAATTTTCTCATTGCCCACAGTAATACCTAAATTCATAACAAAGATATAAAAATAATATCAGATTATTTCTATTCTGTCAAAACCAGTCATAACATCCTATACTGTTTTTACTCATAACACGTGTCTTTCCGGATATAATATCCCTGTATGTTGTCCATTGTATATCCAATCTATCCTGAATTTAGTTTGGACCTGGATTGGGGTAAAATGGATGCCAAATCGCGATTATTTCCACATATCGATATGTATCTCGGGCCGATGGCAAAACCTACAGCCTATACGTCAGCGTCCACATTTGATGGCTAATATCCAGTCACCTAATGAACCTCTCTGCGTCAGACTGGGCACTTGCGTGGCTTTGATTTCTAATCCCATGAAGCTACCGGTGATAAACAGGATCTAATGTATTAAATCAGAGAAAAACACCGACAACCCTTATATATTTAACATGCGAATTATTTAAATTTGTTTCCAAGACTTGCTGACTGTGCTTCCACAAAGTCAATTAGAATTCAATTGAAATTCTCATGGTAGGAATACAAATCAATGGCGGATGTAGGCAAATGGTTCTTTAGGTTTGCGACTCATCAATTCGAGGAGTACCATGCATATTTTACTAATGGGGGAACCCTTCCGAATAGTAATAGCTTCATTAAATCATCCAGTTTTTGCAATTATTCAAAAAGAAATCGGGAAGACGATTTTTTTTCTACCATTTTGTATCTCTTTTACCTAACCAATTACCACAAATGAATTCAGATACATTAGATCAGGGAAACGTTTTATAACGGCTTGAACATTTAAAACAAATATCTTAAACCTAGAATTTTCTTGGAATTTCGCATTAAATGCGAAGTGTGTTTTCTAATTGCGTTAAAGACGGAGACTAGAATGTCTGTGTTGGTCCCATTTCAGACGGAAGTGACAAACCATCCAAAATGGCGGAGAGCAGGCAGTGTTAATGACTATACACGTTTTGTCAGTGAGCGAAAGATTTCGGATTCCAGCAAATCACTTTGTAAACGTAACTGGAGGAAATCAATGTCAAGTTACACCTTAACTAATCTCTTCGTTATCATAAATTACAAGCATGAACATTGACAACACACTACTGCAAAACACAGTAAACTATCTTTGTACAGGGACTTGACACGAATGCCCACTCAACGCTCTATATAAATGTGTATTACAGTAATATATATATATATACCGTGAGATGCGAATTCGTGCCAAGTCCCTGTGTAAAAAACGGTAGTAAGGACAACATATCTTTAGCAAAATAAACGGAGCTCTATTGTTGTCTTTATATGGCGGAAAAACAGAGCTCTATTGTTGTCTTTATATGGCGGAAAAACAGAGCTCTATTGTTGTCTATTATTGTTGGCAGATAGACAACAACAGAAACCAAAACCGTCTTTTTCCTCGGTTTTTTTTTGTTAAAATTGTTTTTGTAAGTAACGAAAGCAATGGGGCTACAGAGAGGTTACACTAGAAGCAAAACTATGAGTGTTTGTAGTTGAAGCATTAGAAAGAGCACAATTGCTTCAGAAATTGTACCAGAAATATATTTTTGTCTGCAGACACTAAGATAGATATCAAGAAGCAGAATAGTAGAGAAAGTATGAAAAAACCTAAATCCCTCTGATTGGCTTTCGTTGGAAAGCAAATGAAAAAAAACCCAACAAAATCGATAAAATAATGGTAAAATATTAATGAAATATAGAGCATTGAATTGTTTAAGGAGTTTAGAACCAGGTGATCCGGAATGGTTAACGTCTTCTTTTTCAACCACCAAGATAACAGTACAGTAACGTATACTACCAAAGTTTAAAGTTACATCATCGGCTTTCTGTCCTTCACAGGAGAAAGAGTGGAGTTACTACATAAAATCGAATGATAAATGTCTCTTCGGCTTTCTGTCCTTCACAGGATAGAGAGGTGTCACTACAGAAAATCGAATGATAAATGTCTCTTCGGCTTTCTGTCCTTCACAGGATAGAGAGGTGTTACTACAGAAAATCGAATGATAAATGTCTCTTCGGCTTTCTGTCCTTCACAGGATAGAGAGGTGTTACTACAGAAAATCGAATGATAAATGTCTCTTCGGCTTTCTGTCCTTCACAGGATAGAGAGGTGTCACTACAGAAAATCGAATGATAAATATCTCTTCGGCTTTCTGTCCTTCACAGGATAGAGAGGTGTCACTACAGAAAATCGAATGATAAATGTCTCTTCGGCTTTCTGTCCTTCACAGGAGAGAGAGTTGAGTTACTACAGAAAATCGAATGATAAATGTCTCTTCGGTTTTCTGTCCTTCACAGGATAGAGAGGAGTTACTTCAGAAAATCGAATGATAAATATCTCTTCGGCTTTCTGTCCTTCACAGGATAGAGAGGTGTTACTACAGAAAATCGAATGATAAATGTCTCTTCGGCTTTCTGTCCTTCACAGGAGAGAGAGAGAGAGAGAGGAGTTACTACAGAAAATCGAATGATAAATATCTCTTCGGCTTTCTGTTCTTCACAGGATAGAGAGGAGTTACTACAGAAAATCAAATGATAAATATCTCATCGGCTTTCTGTCCTTCACAGGAGAGAGAGGAGTTACTACAGAAAATCGAATGATAAATATCTCTTCGGCTTTCTGTTCTTCACAGGAGAGAGAGGATTTACTACAGAAAATCAAATGATAAATATCTCATCGGCTTTCTGTTCTTCACAGGATAGAGAGGTGTTACTACAGAAAATCGAATGATAAATGTCTCTTCGGCTTTCTGTCCTTCACAGAAGAGAGAGTTGAGTTACTACAGAAAATTGAATGATAAATATCTCTTCGGCTTTCTGTTCTTCACAGGATAGAGAGGTGTTACTACAGAAAATCAAATGATAAATTTCTCTTCGGCATTCTGTTCTTCACAGAAGAGAGAGAGGAGTTACTTCAGAAAATCAAATGTTAAATATCTCCTCGGCTTTCTGTACTTCACAGGAGAGAAAATGAAGAGTTCGTTGTCCGTAAATAAAAATTAATGAGCATTATGATGAGGAAAGTAATGTGGAAGTAGTTGGTGACGTAATATGTAGCCCATTAGCAGTTTAATACCTTCACTATAAATTTGAAAGATTGGATTGATGTCGACATCTGAACAAACTTTTTATTTCAGGTTTTCATTTCCTGCAATAATATAGATTGGAAAAAGTCTGGCTTTGACATTTCTCTACCTGCAAACGTCAACAGTATTTAAAGCGTCAGGGATTAAACGTGTGTGACAAATGACAGGAGCAATTTGTTGAAGTGTTGTCCTTGGAGAATTTACATTGAAACCTTAAACAGTTTAACCAATAAAATGATTAACAGTTGCTAAACCTAACACCTCTTTATCTGATGTTTAATACTGCAGACTTGAATTGAAACAGGCAATCTTCTGCCATGTGACTTTACAAGGGCAGAAAAAATATACAGTTTCCCCATCCTGAGAAATGTTGGGGTACATGATTCAAGTGGTCCTTCCAAGATGTTCATAGTATGAAATTGACAAAAGATGAATCGAGGATAAAATGTATGCTATTTGAACTTTGACACCAGCTGAGTTGATGAAATAAATTGTCTCAGTTTGTTTTAATATTTTTTATCGGGAAGGGATAGCGGTACATTTTTTATCTATATAAATCCATCACGTACTCTTTGATATTCAATGTACATTGCATTGTGCAAATTATATAGAAATGTTATCTTGTATATTGACGTCCTTTGAAAGATATTTTCTCTTGTTTTGAAACCGGAATTAGAAATATGTATGTAATTTAAGAACTGGACCAGTTACACATTTTCCGGAAATTGCTTTAGCTACAAGTTCATATGCTATGCAATCAAGATCTCGTGTTTTTCCTTGCAGATTTCCAATCATAGTTTCTATTTGGATTCAGATTTATTTCGTGTCAAAAGATTAATTTATCAGCTCTCTTTTGGTTGATGAACATTGATCTGTCACATACAGAGTTATTTCCCTTAGGCTTCACTCTTTCAAGACTTTTCGCCAGACCCATGGTGTCTTCTGCCTAGGGGTCGTTCTTCCTTTGAAAAATGTTCAATGTCCCCAGACGAACCTTATAAAACAAACAAAACCATCTCATTTCTACATTTCTCACGGAAAATAATCGTCTCCGTATAATGTATCTTGTGTTCTTAGAACCGTAGCTCTCAGCGGGACGAGACAATTTTTCATTCGCCGGCGAGACTAAAGAGACCTTCTATGGGGTTGACAACCATGGAAACACGGTGGTTCTACCATGACTGCTAATACATTATTATACCTCTTAACTCGGATCTCATAGCCTGTTCTTGACACCTAAGGATATTCAAAACCATATAAACTTTGACATCTGACAAAAACAGTTTTGTGTCTGCAGTCACACAGGGACGTTCCACAGAGAGAAACGAGGCCCGTAATCAATACCATCCAAGATGAAATATATTTAATTATTCAAATTTCTTATGACATTATTTACTTAATAGTAATTTTATTTCAGCTTGAAGCTATATTACAATACCTTAAAATGTCAAAATTTCCATTTCTTGACAAGACCCGAATTTAATTATCTCAACATGTCTTCCGTCATGCATTGCAAATGCATGAAATGGAAAGCCGAAAGACAATTTCGAATACTGCTTCTTGCACCATCAAATTGCAGCTTCTCCGGTGCACATACAGATGAGATAGATTATATGTCTTTTACAAACATCCTTTCCATTAAAATGGGATTTGCTACAGAACAAAGGATAATGCAAGCGAACTTCATATCCAGGTATTTTATATTCGAGAACACAGCAGAAATGACTTAATACATGAAATTAAGAATGCACATACAGTTTACATATTAATTCTTTATAAATTCTGGAGGTCCGCGGCAGGCGCAGTGTTAGCAAACCCATCAGTCTCACGATCGAACGAGAGGTATGGGGGTCACCCGTCCGACCACGTGGGTTATACATGTGTATATAAGTATCGTCAGGTACTGTTGGAGGAAACCGGAGTACCTATAAGACCCTTCCGCGCTTTAATCTGAGTGATTCAGGTAAAACCTGTTATAAAGGACACCTCTATATAAAGGAAACTTGTCTATAAAGGACAGACTCACAGACCCACTCCTTGCAATTCACTATATGATTTACCTCTGTATAAAGGCCACCTGTCTATAAAGGACACCTGCTTATTATGGACACCTGTCTATTAATGACACCTGTTATCTGTCCCTTAGGTGTCCTTTATATACAGGTTTTTCTGTAGTTCATATAACTTGTTTCGCAATTGTTGTTCAATAAATAAAGATTATAATTAAGTTTATGACATATTTAATTCCTTTTAACTAAGAACCCTTTTTAAGCAGTGCTATGCTTATGTAGGGGAAACCGCCATAGCTTACTTGTTTAGTTTCAATCGAAATCATTATAATGGGGATGACCTTTGAGCATTATATCGATTTGCATGGAGAGCCTTACAAGTCCAAGGATAATATGGATCTATGTTCCAAAAGGATAAGCGTCTTCACTTCATGATCTACGACCATGTAAAACTAGGTCAAATCTTCAATAAGTAATGTCACGTTCTCAAACTGAGAGCAATGGCAGTGATCAGGTATATCATAGAGCATGAGGGATGTTACTATCTAGATTTTAATTTATACAATTGTATATATATATTCATTGGACGTATATATGTATGTTAAGATATTCTCTTTAAAAATATACATGTATATACATGTATCATTTTGAATAATGTTTTATTAACAATATTTAATGTCTAAGACCAATTCCATCCTCAGGAACACCACATATTTTGTATTTCTAAAACACACCATAATTGAAAACATCATTTAGTGATTTTATGAAGGGCCCTGTCGATACGACTACAAAAAATACCACATTGAGTGTGTTTTATTGTGACCGAGTGGAAACTATAAAAATAAAATTTTGAAAATCTCAGGAACTGGTGTGATCAATTTTCTTTGAGTAATGCAGTCTGTTGATAAAAAAGACAGATGACGAATGACAAACCAAAATAATGATGGATTGTCGACAAAATCTCTTTCAACAAGCTTTTAAAATTGTTATCGGCCTGTGGGAGAGGCAACCAATAAACTTCTGTTTACGATATCTGTCACGTGACTTTATCATGTGACTTTACGATATTTATCTGTCACATGATGATATCCATATGTCAAGTTAACTTATTAATGTATTACGAGACTTGACGATATCTATTTTGTCAGCTTAGCGTTTTCTTCTTCAGTTTTGGTCAAGTTAGCTAGGGATTTGTAAACGACCTTCTGCATATTATCTTTACATGTGATTAATGTAGTTCATTTTTGTAGGGTTTTTGGCCGTTTCTTCTGTTTAAGCAAAGCATGGTGGCAGCAATAGCACAATCGGTAGGAGTACCGACCACGTAACCTCAGGTGAAGATCCGAGGTACGTGGTTTGTCGCCCCCAACCCGTGTCGGTTTGTATTTCTCGGCTGAGAAACGAACTGGTCTTTGCTGTCATGTTGTGTCCTCGAGCAAGGCACGTCACCTTTACTGCTCTGGATGACACGCGGCGGGCCTCCTATATGTTATTCAGTGAGGTAGTCACCAACTACTACAATGAGACCCCGCCTTAAAACTGACCATGGTTGTCCACTAGGAGATAAACCAAGAACAAAAAAACTTCGGCACTGAAGCTTATTCTCCCTTCCCTATCCAATCTCTAACTAAGACACTACGGATACATATTTGTGTCACATTTCTTACCTGCTTTCTGACTATGACGTATCTTCTACAACAGTATTTTTCAAGCTATCTAGGTTTTTGTTTCAAGGCTAATTGTTTTATCTACGTGCGTCAGTCCTATTTTGGTTATCAGGAGATGTGAGAAGGATTAAGATGTCATAAAATCTACATTAAATTATCAGGTTATCAAAGTTACGGTACCAAGGGTATGCCTGTCTTCTCCGCTCGTCATTGGATTATTGAAAGATTGGTGTCAAGGGTGCACCTTACCATTGACGATACTCGTTTGAACATGTTGAACTTTTGTTAATGTCCCTAACGCTAATTATTTAACACCTTTAAAGTTCAATGCAGCTGTAATTGCTACAAATGATTTCCTAATATGCCATAACATTCCTCCAATTAAAATGCAGAAATGTCTCAGAAACGACAAATATCGGCTATAACTTACAATATACATTCGAAAGCATTGCGTTCGTTGCTAACGTTGTTGTCGTGTGCGGTACCAAAGTAAGTAAGTATTGTTTTACTGCTTCAAAAGGTGTCGTGTGCAAATGTTATGTAGGAATAGTGTACATTGCTTTGTAGGTACCGTGTGCAAAGGTAAAGCAATTTTTGAATAAGGCATCTTGTCCAAGCGTAGAACAGATATCGAGTGCGATGTTAAAATAGATTTAGCGCCAAATGCTTAAGTATACATATGTCCTTATTAATATTTATTTTTACTTCACCTATAAACAAAATATCAGTTGTTTTTATTTAGGTGGAAAGAAATATATAAATATGATAGTGCACAAACTGTGCAAAACTGCTGTTTGATATACAGTGCTACCTCACGCAAGCATACTCCAGAAGACACCCAGCAGGAGACCTAAATTACGGAAATAAACCGTTAGGTATTCAGTTGAATGAGGCATGTCAACACCATAGGTGTCATTGCATGATCGTAAGAGGCGACTAAATTTGGGATCTTATCTTTTCTCTTCTTTCTGAACAACTTTCTTCTTCCTAATGTCTCCCCTGACAATGCCTCACTTTTGGTCTTCAGTTGAGCGTTCGCCCCATGTGGGGAAGGCTTTGGGTTCTGTACCCTGACCGCGACAAACCAGAGTCATTAAAAATGGTAGTTGCTACTCCTGCTTAGCGCTCAGCATACGACTGGTTCGCCTGTTGTCAGTATAATATGACCGGGTGGGGTGTCCTGCTGGGTGTCTTCGGCAGTATGCTTCAGTGAGGTGGCACTATAAATCGGCAAAAGTTTCGGTCTATCACAAGGAGACTTAACACGAACATACCGCAGTCTCCCAAAACACACATTAGCACTCACCACACTCATGCATGTCGCACGCACGGGAGGCCGTCCTTAAATGACCTTAGCTGTTTATAGGACTTTAAACAAAATAAACCAAACCAAACCAAACCATAGGTGTGGAAAACGGGAAATGTTACTATGTAGAAATAGAAGACGTTATTTATATCAACTAATGTGTCATATTTTGAATTTGTATAATGTTAAGGACTATCATAATCAACAATAATAATCAACATTTTCGTTGGGCGCATATGTGTATGCTAAATAAAACCCGATTTCAATTAGTCATTTAGACGCTAGATGAAATATGTTTCTCTGTTTCGTTTTAAAATCGGTTAGATTACATTGTTTCTCAACGCTTGTTTTTGTAATAAAACTGTCTTCCGTGTTTCTTAGAGGTGATAAACTATCTAGTGCTGATGTAATTTCAGGCATAAGTGTTGTTTAGTAAACGTTTAAGTCACAGTTACGTAGCCTTGAAAAAATAGATCGTTTTCGTTAATGAGTAGGTTTTCGATGACAATGAGGATTGGAATTGATTGGAGAGACGCTCAACCTTTTTTTCCCCCTTTTATTTCCACAAATCGTGATAGATTGTGTATTAGGTGGTTATACAGATTTCAACACTTGTCCCTGGCATAGTGAAGAATTGTGGGAAAACAGTTTTAAGGAGCAGTTTAATAGTTCTGTGGCTGATATAAATGTTTACTTCATTTATGTATATTTGTTCAACAACAACCGCCACCACCACCACCACCACCACCACCACCACCACAACAACAACAACAACCCCACCACCACCACCAAAACAACAACAACCGCCGCCACCACCACCACCACCACAACAACAACAACCACCGCCACCGCCACCACCACCACGAAAACAACAACAACAGCAACAATAAAAGCCCTTCAACGGGCAGAAATTGAGTTTTCAACAGAAGGTGCATTTTAACAGGATTGCGTTAGAAACAGAGTTCTTGCATATATGTATTTCTATTTCTACAGGCAAACCTAGTCGTCAGCAATTTTGACGTATCAACCTCAACAGGCTGAAGTAAACTATCTCTTCAACACAAGAACTCGCCTTCCTTAACAAGCGGAAACATTGTCACTAACAGCAAACAGAGTACCCAGTTCCCATAGACGGTGTCCTGAATAGACGACAGGACGAAAAATGTCTTCACCTGGAATGTTCCACAAAAGCAGGAACCGAGTCCCAAACAGAATAACACCTACCCTTGAACAAAACTGCAAATTCTCTCTTAAGCATAAAAAATCCACTGGAGTCACAAACGAGTCGTCTTATTCAATCATAAAGTGGGCTACAGTAAGAGTGTATTTTCTACCGTCAATTTTAAACAATGAAAATCGTAACAAAAACAAGAGGTCCAAGGGGCCTGAACATTTATTTCATTATAATGTAAATGGAAAAGCGTATGATACTTTTGTGAAGTATATTTGATAAATTCCTTAGTCAGCAATGTATTGATATAGCAGCTATAAAAAATGTTTCACAAAATATGATATTTGAAACTGTAAATTCAACTATTTTCATCTTTTTATAACTTGTTATGCGAGACGTCTTGAATTTCAGAACACTGAGAAAAAATAATAATCGACGCTGGTTGGGTTAATTATTATATCACTGCTGAAAGGTTTTAAGTAAATCCCATTGGTACAGATTGATTCCAAGGAGGAAGTTGTATTAGCATTCCTTGGAGATTTGCAGACATCTTATAATAACAATACTTACAATTTAGGTTGTAACATTTTAGGATATGTATTACTCCTGAAGGGCATATTTTTTTTTTCGAGATGGCAGTTATCTTTGAAAGAACGTGACAATTCTTTGCAATTTTCATCAAGCTCGATCAGAACGAGTGCAATATACGGTGAACATGTTTCCATTATTTCTTTCAAAACCACCGTTTTTCCGTTGTTACAAATTACGTGAGCCTGTAATATTTCCTCTTGTTTCATTAATTTGATCTTTCAAATGTTTGCTATGATGTACCAACAAATTCTTTGAACCATTTCTCTGTCAGAAAGTACACTGTACACATTAAACATTGAACCCAATAATATATAGTTGTTCCCTGTTTCATGATCGACAAATTTTCACAAAACGAATTCGTTTTATGAAAGGCCAGAATATTTATTACGACGCTAATGAAAATGTTGTTTATACCCAGTCAGCATTACAGATATTTGGTTGCGAACGTTTCCGACTGAAATTGAGATACCAAATGCTTTATACGTCTACACGACATACATTCTTCTTGTCTGGTTCTAGCTTTTCCTGGGAGTCGATCATTAGTTATCAACTTGTTTTGTGGTCTGTACCTGGTTAACCAGTAAGTCGCGTCACAGTAAAACATCCAACTAAACTAAACGTTTCTTTAAACAATATATAAAGATGCTACAGGGTACAAGATTTCTAATAGCGACAAGTTTCTTCTGTGGGATCAAAAGAACGTTTGACAAACAAAACCCTTAACGTGCTGTCCCCGTTTAAACAAATGCGCATATATAACATTGATCAACGCATTGCCATGGTAACAAAGCAAAACAAATGAACATCCCGTAATGGATGATTGATATAAACCACATCCACTGTCAAATGAATGCACATTTCTTGAAAAAAAAAAAAAAAAAAAAACAGTATGAGGGAAGATGTTTGGTTTCAACCAAGTAGCTGGCGCAAGAAAAATGAAAAATGGTAACTGAAACCGTTAAGACATCTTTAACCAATCGCACTGACAGTGAAAACGTGAAAATCTGTTAAAGCGACAGCCCAATGATGGCTATAAAAGTGACACAAATTTGGTTCACGTCACAGTACTGTGTATACCACTCAACAGAACGGGAAATATTCGATACCAAAACAAAGTCCGGAACTAAGAAAGACACTATAACAAACAAAACGACATGGTGATGAAACAAAACATATCCGGAGTCAAGAATCTCCTGCAAGTAAATCCCACCTTATGTAACGTATGTATCTTAAACACGTGAATTTTATTGCACTTAAGTTCAATATTATCATCGTGAATTATGATAAAATATAAAGGAAAATGTTAGGCTTTGGTGTAAGGAAAGTGAAAATTAGGATTTGCGAACATCCAATAAAGTTATAAAATACAATAGTAGTATAGGAAACGTCTAAGGTACTGAAGTACAATTAGCATAACTGATTGCAGAAGTAAAACGTATGATTAGGAAGATACGGATATTCCATGATTCATTATTTTAATGATAGGTTGAAAACAAAATGTTTATACAGAGGAAGCATATTTTTTGCTTATCACAATGGGTTATCATTTCGAGCCCTAGCATATGCATATTATGTTCTTGGTTGTAATTATTTTGGAAATGTCACCGGCTGAAATTACCTCACGAATCATTACCGTGCGTAGGATTGGTACGCATGCGCAATACTCGCTTCCGGCTTTTAAGTTGACTACACCATGAAAAGATTATTATATTTATCAAATGAAGACAATAGACTATTTACGCCCTTGGGTGAAAGACTGAAACAATGGATGTTTAAATATGTTTTAACAGAATCAATACAGTTCCAATTGTAATATATTTCTGCACAAGCGTGGGAAACATTTCGTGTCAGCAATATTCCCAGGGCTAGAGTCCAACAAACCTTCTGATCCATATCATCTTATCGAGACCACGAAGGTCTGTCTGGGGTCAAACAAAACACGACATATCACCATAACCACTCATATGGCATCCGTCCCTACCACACAAATGGCAAGAAGTGATTCTCTTAAAGAACCCAGAGTCGCACGTCCAGAGTAAATTAAAAGCATTCATTTAAGCATTGAACGGCTTTCAGTTGGCATTCATATTGACTATGAATGCCAACTGAAAGCCGTTCAATGCTTATATTTACCATCTGCGATTTGTTATTTGTCGTGCGATTTATTTTTTTTTGAAATTTTCAAATTCAAATTTCAGTTGGCAGTTCATAAGCTGGTGAACTCGCAACTGAATTGGTAGGGTTATATAGTGGCGGTGCCATACAACGGTAAATATAGAGAGTTGGCTTACATTGTAGATAAAGGTACCAGAACATCAGTTTCGAAAATTGTTATCGATATTTTTTCGCAGGTATACGATTTTTAAAAAAAGATAATTTTACAACTTATTATGATTATTTCTGAAGTAATATATTTTGAATTGTGCAATGAAATTAAACGCATACTTCCTTTAATGTTGTTCGAATAAATAATTCAATGTCCAATATCACTAGAAAGAATTGAAAAAGATAGAAAACAAAATCGATCTCTTCGTATTTGTTTTACTGACAAAACGTCTCGATATTGTGTTTAATTTTGGTAAAACCTTCAGTCAGGTTTTCCATATATAAGCTTTGCTTTTCCCTCTAGGTGAAGTAAATTGAATACATGGTGTAAAGAAACAGAAAATTTATGGTATTAATAATGAAACTAACTCCAACATTGCGTTGGTATCTAAATAAGGAAACTTCAATTAAAGGAACGCCATTAAGTTGAGTGACTCTGGGGCAAAATGGCGCTGTTTTCTAGGTACGCTGGCTGAGTGTCACTAGGCGTCTTTGTCACGTGATATCTAATTCCCCTATATTCTGTCGCTGACTGTGCCATGTTACGAATGATATAAAATATACTTTTGGTCACGTTTTATATCAATGCTATGTTTTAGGTCAGATAATATATATATACTCTCTGATTATGTCACACATTATATAAATTCATGATTTTATGTCACTCAATAAATGGATTCCTTTCAATAGGTTGACATAACTTGTGCCAAATCCTATTGTTTAAACTATTGAATGCAGAGTAAAATATGTTTTTAACAAATCCTAACCAATCCTCACAATACACAAATCCTTGTTAACAATAAATTATTTGATCTTATTGTGCTGATAGGACTAAAAAACAACAGATAATCAGACATACATGTTTCTTAATCACCCATTGTTTATAATTACAATGCAGTTGAAGTATGTTGCTTAAATAACAAAGAAATTTGAAATTGAAATTTAAAATTTTTTACATTGATATGTATTAATTCGTTTTTGAAATTCCATTCATTTTATGCATTCATGGACCACAAAAATACGACAGACCTTCATGTAGGAGCAGTTTTGTAACAGTTATACTTCAACCGACTTGTATGACAATAATCTCATTTTTTGTTGGAATCCATGTTGCTCTTCCTTTTGATGGACGTATCCTGTAGAATTTATTCCCCATGCCCCCTTTACCAAGTTAAATGCAATAGGTTTAATATGTACCGTTTTATATCACGGATGTCACAAATATCCAATATTTTTGATGGCACAGTAGGTAATAGAAATTGATATTCATTGAAGAATGAAGTTCGTGAAGGTCAATGAACCCCATGCTGCCGCGACAGTTTGGTTACCAGATAATGACCTTTCTTGCTCCTAATGGAAACCTGGATGATTTAGAGGTCCCTAGGGGACCTCGATCTCCCGGAAGTCCTCTTAGCATACGCAATCAATTGTCCATAACGTGCAATACAATTAAAACCAGAAAAGATATGTTACATTCTATTTTTAGTTTGCATTAGAATTGCATATCGTTCTCCGCTGAATCAGTGTCCATGGTTACTAGAATGATTCGTGTACAATGAAGGTCACACAGTCATGGATGTAATAATACCAATTGTCTATTTTTGGTAAGATTAAATTGAGTATCTACAATAAATAGCATCATTTCCTTACTGAGTAACGTTGTTTATTTAAGATCTAGGGATTGGAATCGCATCTGAAGTCTAACAATACACCAGTACTTTTTTTTCGTTTAGGTTATTCAAAAATAAATAAATAAATAAATATCATTTATCAGTAAAGATTATAAGATAAATGAATATAATGCAGCCCTAAAAGTTCTAAGCACGACAAGACACAATATGTATATGAGCTTAACAATACAGTCATTAGCATTTTTTCAAATATTATTAATAAATTTTGTTTGAGGTTTTATACGGTAAATCGGATTTTTTTAATGTACATGTCTACACATGCAATTTAGCCTGTCATACGTGACATTCCAATATGGAGGCAATAAATAGGGTCACGTGATCATAAATGATAGGTGGTCTCTATGTCCAGGTTCAGGTAAATCAAATAACATCGGGAGGGGGAAATATGGTCACATATCAGAGGGAGTCGGTTTATTCAGGTGTTCAATAAGACAGGTTTGACTGCATATGGTGTTTGCTCTGGACACAGGTTCAGTATGAGTTAAAGACTAATTACATGGCGTCAAAAGACAACAACAACAACAAAATTGAATACAAAAGACTGTGAATACAAAAAAAAAAAAAAAAAATAGATAAATAAAAAATACTGAAACACTTCAACAAGAAAATATATTCAACAGTAAATAAAAACAAAATATTGTGAAATTTAAAGATTAGATAACAAATAAAATTAACAAATAAAATGACTTATGATAAACGTTATAGGCTAGTTTTTTTCCTGTAAATAGACATATCCTCAACATACATTCAGAATATTTCGTTATGTTTAGCCAATAAACGCTCTACTGATTGACTGCCCAGAAAATAGAATCAGGAACCGCAGAGCCGTTTTGACCATGCGGGTATTTTCTTTGTATGACGTCACAGTTCCGCCATCATCGAGTCGTTCACTAACTGTTTGGGCATTACTTACATTAAATACTCATAACCGCCAGTCTTGGTGTGTAATTTGGACCCTAATGAATACAGGCCGTTTGGTAATCGGGCAGAGGGTCTAGACATGAGAGTTTAAAGTTACAGGAAGACGTCTACAATAACAGTTTACAGAAACCTTTCAGGGTGAAATCTGTCTCCACCTGATCATCAAAGTTCCGTCGTAAAAGTCAAAATTATTTTTATTGTGTATCGTGAGAATGTACATTATATGTATCTGCTAAAAGTGAAAATTGTCAATTACACTAATCAAATATATATATGTTGCTATGGAAACAATAATTTAAATGCCAAATCAAAATGTTTTTAAAAAGGTGGTCAATTTTTAATATGTAAATATCCTATGGGGTCGACGTGTTAGTCCGAAATAAGAAATAACGTTTATACGGTAAGAAAACAGTGGGAAAAACAAACTCATTGTTAAAGCTAGATGGGGCTCGAAAGGAACGGTATATATCTATCCATCGCTAAAACTGGATGAGTATCGAAAGGACCGTACAGATCTATCCAACGCTAAATCTATATGAGTATCGAACAGATATATTTTTCGCTAAAACTAGATGTGTGCCGAATGGGACGGTACATATCAAACTAGATCAGTATCGAAAATACGGTACAGATCTATTTCTCGTTAAAACTAGATGAGTATCGAAAGGAAAGGTACAGACTAACTTTGTCGACACATTTGTAAAGACAAACAATACAATTGTTTTAATTTCTCCTCAGAACTTTGTTTGTATATTTGTCGTAGCATTTTGATCTTGCAGTAGTTTGATCAAATCCAGCACATCTTTTTTCGAGTGTTTACTGTTAATGTTGATGTAAATATCATTTCTTCAAAGCAAAGTGTTATCATATTTTATCATGAACATTCATTTCAAATCAATCGTCTGTATGATTTGAGATTTAGGATTTTTAATATTGGTATAAAGATTATTGATGAAATCAATTTTCGGGAAAGATTTTGTTTCGTATATGCGTTTTCCAGATATCTTGGAAAGTCACGTTTTACAGTATTTTAAGAAAAAATGTACCATATAATATTTTTTCATTTTATATTATTTTTTTTTCATTTGGTTCTGAACTAAAATGACGCTACAAGACTTTTTTTCTGATGCTCTACTGACATATTCAATATTCAGCTTGGTATTCAAGACCATAAAAAACTGTCATTAAGATTTCACGATGCATGTAGCGCCGATCCTACCCCTTCCACTCTATCTTACATATGCGTCATACAGTCTCGAACTACAACACCACATAAAGGAACACGATTCGGATCCAATGAATTACTTCCAGACTCATTGCATCCAAGATTAAAAAAATATCTCTGAATTTGATTTTATTTACGTTATCTGAGTAGAAACTTCCACTGAAAGCATTAACTTCAGTTCTTAAAATATCCACGAGATCGTGTTACGTATATTTTTGGACTGTCCTCACAATTTAATTTAAAACCCGTATTCACATCCATTCAGTCACTTCAAAACTCAATTTTCTCTACTTATTTTGGTTTTAATAATATTTTCTTGAAAAATGAATTGAAGCATTGACTGATGAGAACTGCATGGAAGCAGTTCCTACGCGTTATTCAAATACTTTTTTCCCCGTGAAATTTACTGCCTTCGTTTCAAACAACTATACCGCAGATCGTTTGTTTAGTCCCTTCGTGGCTCCTCGGTCGTTTACCTAATTCCTGTAGCTGCGTTATATTAATACTGGTGATGGGAGATGTCTGTAAATTGGTAAATTTATCATTTGACACTTTATATACATGTAATATGCATGTAAAACAACAAAAAAGAAACGTCCTCTTTTAAGGATCTGGCAAGCGCGGGACGAATACGGCTTCTCTTCACAATGACGGAGAAGAATCACACATCGTGGTTACTATGGAAACAAAGTACATGAGTGGGGAAAGGAGAGTTAAGGGATTCAAGCTAGCGTGTTGAGGAGTTTGTACTCCGTCACATACACTACTGTACAAGTTAATATTTGTTAGTTTCCGACGGGAAGATGGGTACGGGGGATATCGATCGGGAATGGTGCTGTTTTCATAAGGTTTGGTCTAGAGATATTCCACTCGGCTCGTCTACATCACCAGCCGCCGCCATGTTTTTATTTCAACTTGCAGCTTGACGTGAAGTAAAAACCGAAAGAAGGATTATAGTAAGCTCGTGCATAACGTTCCGCGTTAAGTCGTAAATATAGTGGATAAATGGAACTACATTTCGTCCCGACTGCTATTACCTCAGCTCCGTAAAGTTTATAGTCCCGAATTGTACCCACTGCGCGATATCCATCAGGCTTTAACGAGTCTTTCCATCTAAAAAGTTGCTCTGATTTAAATAAAAGAAAAACCTGGAATTACAAAATCCAGTTATATTGCTACCGTTACAAGAACTTTATGGATAAACTTGAGTAACATTTCTTCTCACTTTTCACCCATGGTTGAAGAACTTACGCTAATGAAAATGTTATATTGATAGATTTTTGTTACACAGTAATAAAATAAAGAGATTTCGTGTATGCCATGTTCATGCTGAGAAATATTTTCACGCCAGATCTTTTTTCTCTTTTCCCTTTCCTTTTTTGTTTGTTTTGACAGATGTAGTATAGATCATTATATCACCGGACTACCAGTTCTATATTTGTGATTTATCCATGCCCGTTTGCTACAAAATATTTAAGCTAGTCTTGTGACTTTAATTGAAAGTACAGAAGGGAAAATCTATTTTTAGGTTAACCGAATGATCAGAAATATATAGGAGTAAGTCTTAATGAAAATGCTTGAAGGCGAGGTTCTCATCGGCAGCACGATATTTTTGTACATTGTAATTCATTTACACGGTGTTTTGTGGATAGCCTAGATAAAGGAAAAAACACTGCAAAATTGAAAGAAAGAAATTAATGAAGGAAAGAACAAGCCTGTACAACATTTTAGCTTCTAGGATATCTATATTTGGGGGGTCGGGTGGCGCAGTAGTCACCTACATGTAGTTGACCAGGGTTTGGTTTCCTCCCTAAGTAAGATCCCTCGCGATTGAGTGATCGGGATGGCATAGTGGTAACATATATATATACATGTACTTGCCTTTCACCTGAGCGGCCGGGGTTGATTCCCCGATCGGACGTGAAAAGGTCATCTGCCCAGCCACGTGGGTTTTCTCCGGGTAATCCAGTTTCCTCCCACAGTGAAAACCGCTCGCGCGTTTCCATCCGGGCCAACAAGAGTGATTGATGTAAGTTGGTATAACTTCTTTCGCAATTGTTGTAAATTAAATAAAGTTTATTTATTATCCCTCGCGCGCTTCCAACATAAAAATGTCAAGTATAATCAGCTGATATATATTTTATTTTGTATTTGTTGTTATTGATTTTTTAGATAATTACATACTAATTACTTTGGGTTATAAGATCTCAGGGATGTGAAATTTTAGTACATAGTATATGGAAACTAACCCGCGTGTCACTCAACATGACGTCATCTTTGCAACTATAATCCAAATGTTATCCATCATGACCCCATTCAATATGCCTTTTTATACAAACCCATTGGTTACTCGTCATGATGTTGATTCTTACATCTATGTAACGTCATTTATTCTGCGAATCTACATGGAACTCGATATTACGTCATTTCTCAACTAAAGCACGTCATTCACTCCCCAAGATATTATTTCCGGCAAGACATGAACTGTCATTCAACATCACGTGAACTTCTGAAGATCACATTTCATTATTTTCCGGCAATGCCTATATTATCAGTTCGCAAAATCTACGTCATACAGTATTGCAGTAAATGCAGTAAATTTTACGATTGGTCAGAACTTGTTTGTGTCCAATAATGCGGTCAGACCGGTTCAATCGGACTGCAAAATCTACGTGAAACTATATCGAAGTAAATTTAGTAATTTTTACGATTGATCAAAATGTTTTTTCTGCTATATGGCTAGACCGATAGAAATAGAATACAACTTATCTCTTTCGCTCTTTGACAGTTATATTTTTGTTTGTCGCAATAATTGCTCGAGCGAGCTAATGTTCTTTGTTTATACATGTAAGTGTGTGACATTAAATAAAGATTCGTGTAACATTAAATAAAGATTCCTGTATCTTGTAATGACGACTAAATCTTGTTTGACGTCATTTTCTCAATCATTGTACAGTTTGAGATAAAGTTATTGAAAACCGTACCATGTTTCTTTGTAAGAAGCAAATTAACTAGAAATCTCATCTGCTTCCCGCGCCATTTGGAAACTTCAAGGATATATTTATTTTAATTTTTAACAACTTTCCTCCCGAACTACATCTCGCAAGTGATAACTTTGTTCCTTCTGTGTCCACTTGACGGTAATAAGCTCCACCAAATTAGATCCGGAAATGTCTTCTTTCAAAGAGACAGACAAAAATGTATCAAGAATTTATCACTGACAACCACTTTCGCCAAAGTGGCGAATTTTTTCTTTCCCATAAGTAGAGTGTTTTTTGGCGAAGGTTTCGTAGTTATGTGCGTGGTTAAGCGGTCGTCAGACGGTACTGTATGTATAATCTAATACTTTCGAACCTTGGAGAGTTCAAACGTACATCTTATCAAATCGAAACAGGCAAGAAACCCTATTTTATTAACATAGATTTACCATGATTTCTAGAAAACGCCACCCAGGCGAGTTTTTCCAGATTCATTATAACGATTTACTGTTTCAACGAAATAACTGATAGTAAGGCCATTTGATACACAAAATGTATCCCTTTGACAAAATCGTACATTAATGCGAAGCAGAACATCACTGACATTTCCAAAATGTTGTTTTTTTCAATACCGAAGACAGTTGAAACATATTTAATATCGCAAATATATTGTCTAAAAAATTCCGGTTTTTACAATATTATTTCCTATTAATCAATAAATAGATAGATATTTGTCATATCTCCTTTACTTTACAGTGTACTGTATATTATGTACTGTATACTGTGCAGGGTATAATTTAAACTGTGTAATGTATACTGTATACATAATATATTGTGTACTGTATTATATGTACTGTTAACTGTTTACTGTATTCTGTGTAGTGTAAAATGTATACTGTATACTGTATATGTACTGTGGACTATGACGTGTAAAATATATATTGTGTATTGTGTAGTATTTACTGCATATTGTTTACTGGAAACTGTATACTATGTAGTGGATATTGTGTACTGTGTAGTGGATATTGTGTACTGTGTAGTGGATATTGTGTACTGTGTAGTGGATATTGTGTACTGTGTAGTGGATACTGTGTACTGTGTATTGTGTAGTGAATATTGTGTACTGTGTAGTGGATACTGTGTAGTGGATACTGTGTACTGTATACTGTGTAGTAGATATTGTGTACTGTGTATTGTGTACTGGATACTGTGTATTGTGTACTGTTTAGTGGATATTGTGTACTGGATACTGTGTACTGTGTACTGTTTAGTGGATATTGTGTACTGTGTACTGTGAAGTGGATATTGTGTACTGTGTATTGTGTATTGTGTACAGTGAATTGTGTATTGTGTATTGTATATTGTATATTGTGTATTGTGTACTGGATATTGTGTAGTGTATATTGTGTACTGTGTGCTGTGTACTGTGTACTGGATATTGTGTAGTGTATATTGTGTACTGTGTACTGTGTACTGGATATTGTGTATCGTGTATTATGTAGTGGATAATATGTACTGTGTACTGTGTCGTGGATATTGTGTACTGTGTAGTGGATATTGTGTACTGTGTGCTGTGTACTGTGTAGTGGATTTTGTGTACTGTGTACTGTGTACTGGATATTGTGTATTGTGTATTGTGTAGTGGATATTGTGTACTTTGTACTGTGTAGTGGATATTGTGTACTGTGTACTGTGTAGTGGATATTGTGTACTGTGTACTGTGAAGTGGATATTGTGTACTGTGTACTGTGTACTGTGTAGTGGATAGTGTGTACTGTGTAGTGGATATTGTGTACTGTGTACTGTGTAGTGTATATTGTGTACTGTGTACTGTGAAGTGGATATTGTGTATTGTGTATTGTGTACAGTGTACAGTGTATTGTGTATTGTATATTGTATATTGTGTATTGTGTACTGGATATTGTATATTGTGTACTGTGTGCTGTGTAGTGTATATTGTGTATTGTGTATTGTGTATTGTGTATTGTGTACAGTGTAGTTGATATTGTATATTGTGTAGTATATATTGTGTTCTGTGTACTGTGTAGTAGGTATTGTGTACTGTTTACTGTGTAGTGGATATTCTGTACTGTGTACTGTGTAGTGGACATTGTGTACTGTGTACTGTGTACTGTGTACTGGATATTGTGTACTGTGTATTGTGTATTGGATATTGTGTATTGTGTATTGTGTAGTGGATAATATGTACTGTGTACTGTGTAGTGGACATTGTGTGCTGTGTACTGTGTATTGGATATTGTGAATTGTGTATTGTGTAGTGGATAATATGTACTGTGTACTGTGTAGTGGACATTGTGTGCTGTGTACTGTGTATTGGATATTGTGTATTGTGTACTGTGTAGTAGATATTGTGTTCTGTGTAGTGGATATTGTGTATTGTGTACTGTGTAGTAGATATTGTGTTCTGTGTACTGTGTAGTGGATATTGTGTATTGTGTACTGTGTACTGTGTAGTAGGTATTGTGTACTGTTTACTGTGTAGTGGATATTCTGTACTGTGTACTGTGTAGTGGACATTGTGTACTGTGTAGTGGACTTTGTGTACTGTGTAGTGGACATTGTGTACTGTGTAGTGGATATTGTGTTATGTGTAGTGGATATTGTGTACTGTGTAGTGGCTATTGTGTACTGTGTACTGTGTAGTGGATAATATGTACTGTGTACTGTGTAGTGGATATTGTGTACTGTGCAGTAGATAGTGTGTACTGTGTAGTGGATATTGTGTACTGTGTAGTAGATAGTGTGTACTGTGTAGTGGATATTGTGTTATGTGTATTGTGTAGTGGATAATATGTACTGTGTACTGTGTAGCGGATATTGTGTTCGGTGTACTGTGTAGTGGATATTGTGTATTTTGTACTGTGTAGTGGTATTGTGTACCGTGTAGTGGTATTGTGTACCGTGTAGTGGTATTGTGTACCGTGTAGTGGATAATATGTATTTTGTACTGTGTAGTGGATATTGTGTACTGTGTAGTGGATATTGTGTACTGTGTAGTGGATAATATGTACTGTGTACTGTGTAGTGGATATTGTGTACTGTTTAGTGGACATTGTGTACTGTGTAGTGGATATTGTGTACTGTGTAGTGGTATTGTGTACTGTGTAGTGGATAATATGTACTGTGTAGTAGATATTGTGTATTGTGTACTGTGTAGTGGATATTGTGGGCTGTGTACTGTGTAGTGGATATTGTGTTCTGCTTATTGGATACTGTGTATTGTGTACTTTGTAGTGGATATTGTGTTTTGTGTATTGTGTAGTGGATATTGTGTACTGTGTACTGGATATTGTGTATTGTGTATTATGTAGTGGATAATATGTACTGTGTACTGTGTAGTGGATTTTGTGTACTGTGTACTGTGTAGTGGATATTGTGTACTGTGTACTGTGTACTGGATATTGTGTATTGTGTATTGTGTAGTGGATATTGTGTACTTTGTACTGTGTAGTGGATATTGTGTACTGTGTAGTGGATATTGTGTACTGTGTACTGTGTAGTGAATATTGTGTACTGTGTACTGTGTACTGTGTAGTGTATATTGTGTACTGTGTACTGTGAAGTGGATATTGTGTATTGTGTATTGTGTATTGTGTACAGTGTACAGTGTATTGTGTATTGTATATTGTATATTGTGTATTGTGTACTGGATATTGTATATTGTGTACTGTGTGCTGTGTACTGTGTACTGGATATTGTGTACTGAGTATTGTGTATTGGATATTGTGTATTGTGTATTGTGTATTGTGTAGTGGATAATATGTTCTGTGTACTGTGTAGTGGATATTGTGTACTGTGTACTGTGTAGTAGATATTGTGTACTGTGTAGTAGATATTGTGTTCTGTGTACTGTGTAGTGGATATTGTGTATTGTGTACTGTGTAGTAGGTATTGTGTACTGTGTACTGTGTACTGGATATTCTGTACTGTGTACTGTGTAGTGGACATTGTGTACTGTGTAGTGGACATTGTGTACTGTGTAGTGGATATTGTGTACTGTGTAGTGGATATTGTGTTATGTGTATTGTGTAGTGGATAATATGTACTGTGTACTGTGTAGTGGATATTGTGTACTGTGTAGTGGTATTGTGTACTGTGTAGTGGATAATATGTATTTTGTACTGTGTAGTGGATATTGTGTACTGTGTACTGTGTAGTGGATATTCTGTACTGTGTAGTGGATAATATGTACTGTGTAGTGGATATTGTGTACTGTGTTGTGAATATAGTTACTGTGTAGTGGATATTGTGTACCGTGTAGTGGATAATATGTATTTTGTACTGTGTAGTGGATATTGTGTACTGTGTAGTGGTATTGTGTACCGTGTAGCGGATAATATGTATTTTGTACTGTGTAGTGGATATTGTGTACTGTGTACTGTGTAGTGGATATTGTGGGCTGTGTACTGTGTAGTGGATATTGTGTTCTGCTTATTGGATACTGTGTATTGTGTACTGTGTAGTGGATATTGTGTTTTGTGTATTGTGTAGTGGATATTGTGTACTGTGTACTGGATATTGTGTATTGTGTATTATGTAGTGGATAATATGTACTGTGTACTGTGTAGTGGATATTGTGTACTGTGTACTGTGTAGTGGACATTGTGTACTGTGTACTGTGAAGTGGATATGGGTACTGTGTACTGTGTACTGTGTAGTGGATATTGTGTACTGTGTACTGTGTACTGTGTAGTGTATATTGTGTACTGTGTACTGTGAAGTGGATATTGTGTATTGTGTATTGTGTACAGTGTACAGTGTATTGTGTATTGTATATTGTGTATTGTGTACTGGATATTGTATATTGTGTACTGTGTGCTGTGTACTGTGTACTGGATAGTGTGTACTGTGTAGTGTATATTGTGTACTGTGTACTGTGAAGTGGATATTGTGTATTGTGTATTGTGTATTGTGTACAGTGTACAGTGTATTGTGTATTGTATATTGTATATTGTGTATTGTGTACTGGATATTGTATATTGTGTACTGTGTGCTGTGTACTGTGTACTGGATATTGTGTACTGAGTATTGTGTATTGGATATTGTGTATTGTGTATTGTGTATTGTGTAGTGGATAATATGTTCTGTGTACTGTGTAGTGGATATTGTGTACTGTGTACTGTGTAGTAGATATTGTGTACTGTGTAGTAGATATTGTGTTCTGTGTACTGTGTAGTGGATATTGTGTATTGTGTACTGTGTAGTAGGTATTGTGTACTGTGTACTGTGTACTGGATATTCTGTACTGTGTACTGTGTAGTGGACATTGTGTACTGTGTAGTGGACATTGTGTACTGTGTAGTGGATATTGTGTACTGTGTAGTGGATATTGTGTTATGTGTATTGTGTAGTGGATAATATGTACTGTGTACTGTGTAGTGGATATTGTGTACTGTGTAGTGGTATTGTGTACCGTGTAGTGGATAATATGTATTTTGTACTGTGTAGTGGATATTGTGTACTGTGTACTGTGTAGTGGATATTCTGTACTGTGTAGTGGATAATATGTACTGTGTAGTGGATATTGTGTACTGTGTTGTGAATATAGTTACTGTGTAGTGGATATTGTGTACCGTGTAGTGGATAATATGTATTTTGTACTGTGTAGTGGATATTGTGTACTGTGTAGTGGTATTGTGTACCGTGTAGCGGATAATATGTATTTTGTACTGTGTAGTGGATATTGTGTACTGTGTACTGTGTAGTGGATATTGTGGGCTGTGTACTGTGTAGTGGATATTGTGTTCTGCTTATTGGATACTGTGTATTGTGTACTGTGTAGTGGATATTGTGTTTTGTGTATTGTGTAGTGGATATTGTGTACTGTGTACTGGATATTGTGTATTGTGTATTATGTAGTGGATAATATGTACTGTGTACTGTGTAGTGGATATTGTGTACTGTGTACTGTGTAGTGGACATTGTGTACTGTGTACTGTGAAGTGGATGTGGGTACTGTGTACTGTGTACTGTGTAGTGGATATTGTGTACTGTGTACTGTGTACTGTGTAGTGTATATTGTGTACTGTGTACTGTGAAGTGGATATTGTGTATTGTGTATTGTGTACAGTGTACAGTGTATTGTGTATTGTATATTGTGTATTGTGTACTGGATATTGTATATTGTGTACTGTGTGCTGTGTACTGTGTACTGGATAGTGTGTACTGTGTATTGTGTATTGGATATTGTGTATTGTGTATTGTGTATTGTGTAGTGGATAATATGTACTGTGTACGGTGTAGTAGATATTTTGTACTGTGTAGTGGATATTGTGTATTGTGTACTGTGTAGTAGGTATTTTGTACTGTGTACTGTGAACTGGATATTCTGTACTGTGTACTGTGTAGTGGACATTGTGTACTGTGTAGTGGACATTGTGTACTGTGTAGTGGATATTGTGTACTGTGTAGTGGATATTGTGTTATGTGTATTGTGTAGTGGATATTGTGTACTGTGTACTGTGTAGTGGATATTCTGTACTGTGTACTGTGTAGTGGATATTGTGTACTGTGTAGTGGTATTGTGTACCGTGTAGTGGATAATATGTATTTTGTACTGTGTAGTGGATATTGTGTACTGTGTACTGTGTAGTGGATATTCTGTACTGTGTAGTGGATAATATGTACTGTGTACTGTGTAGTGGATATTGTGTACTGTGTTGTGAATATAGTGTACTGTGTAGTGGATATTGTGTACTGTGTAGTGGTATTGTGTGCTGTGTAGTGGATAATATGTATTTTGTACTGTGTAGTGGATATTGTGTACTGTGTAGTGGTATTGTGTACCGTGTAGTGGATAATATGTAATTTGTACTGTGTAGTGGATATTGTGTACTGTGTAGTGGATATTGTGTACTGTGTTGTGAATATAGTGTACTGTGTAGTGGATATTGTGTACTGTGTAGTGGATATTGTGTACTGTGTAGTGGATATTGTGTATTGTGTACTGTGTACTGTGTAGCGGATATTGTGGGCTGTGTAGTGGATATTGTGTTCTGCTTATTGGATACTGTGTATTGTGTACTGTGTAGTGGATATTGTGTTTTGTGTATTGTGTAGTGGATATTGTGTACTGTGTACGGTGAAGTGGATATTGTGTACTGTGCATTGTGTAGTGGATATTGTGTACTGTGTACGGTGAAGTGGATATTGTGTATTGTGTATTGTGTACAGTGTACAGTGTATTGTGTATTGTATATTGTGTATTGTGTACTGGATATTGTATATTGTGTACTGTGTGCTGTGTACTGTGTACTGGATAGTGTGTACTGTGTATTGTGTATTGGATATTGTGTATTGTGTATTGTGTATTGTGTAGTGGATAATATGTACTGTGTACGGTGTAGTAGATATTTTGTACTGTGTAGTGGATATTGTGTATTGTGTACTGTGTAGTAGGTATTTTGTACTGTGTACTGTGAACTGGATATTCTGTACTGTGTACTGTGTAGTGGACATTGTGTACTGTGTAGTGGACATTGTGTACTGTGTAGTGGATATTGTGTACTGTGTAGTGGATATTGTGTTATGTGTATTGTGTAGTGGATATTGTGTACTGTGTACTGTGTAGTGGATATTCTGTACTGTGTACTGTGTAGTGGATATTGTGTACTGTGTAGTGGTATTGTGTACCGTGTAGTGGATAATATGTATTTTGTACTGTGTAGTGGATATTGTGTACTGTGTACTGTGTAATGGATATTCTGTACTGTGTAGTGGATAATATGTACTGTGTACTGTGTAGTGGATATTGTATACTGTGTTGTGAATATAGTGTACTGTGTAGTGGATATTGTGTACTGTGTAGTGGTATTGTGTGCTGTGTAGTGGATAATATGTATTTTGTACTGTGTAGTGGATATTGTGTACTGTGTAGTGGTATTGTGTACCGTGTAGTGGATAATATGTAATTTGTACTGTGTAGTGGATATTGTGTACTGTGTAGTGGATATTGTGTACTGTGTTGTGAATATAGTGTACTGTGTAGTGGATATTGTGTACTGTGTAGTGGATATTGTGTACTGTGTAGTGGATATTGTGTATTGTGTACTGTGTACTGTGTAGCGGATATTGTGGGCTGTGTAGTGGATATTGTGTTCTGCTTATTGGATACTGTGTATTGTGTACTGTGTAGTGGATATTGTGTTTTGTGTATTGTGTAGTGGATATTGTGTACTGTGTACGGTGAAGTGGATATTGTGTATTGTGTACTGTGTAATAGATATTGTCCAATGTATACCATGTACTGTATATTATCTACAATATACTTGATACTTTGCACTGTGTGTGGTATACTTATACTATATACTGTGAACCGTGTGCTGTATACTATATACTTTATACTGTATACTATGTAATGTGTACCGTTAAGTGTATGCCGTATACTCTGCATTGTATCCGTCGTACTAAAGATGATGTTCTTTAGATATGTGACTGTATAGACGATTTTTTAAAGATAATGTAGAGATACGTCAGTTTTTAATTTTCTATTGTTTTTTATTATATTCGTTTCTTTCAAAATTATTTTACTACAATGAATGTTTGTTTTTAGTCTACAATGTATGACACAAACATTCTCCCGTCTTATATTAAGGAAACCATCAAAAAATCACGACAATGGCTATACTGGTTCCCCAATATCGATTCTGGCCTTCCCAGTTCTGGGGCGATAAATTACAACAGCAAGCAGTCTGTCCTAAAACAACTCGTATAATGGAAGAACTTTAATTAACTTTTACATCTCCTCGTCAGGCTAAACCTCGTTCTTGCGAGGGCATTTCCCGTTCTCCTGAGCCTTCCCTGTCATTCATTAACGGCCATTGTCGGCAGAGATGACAACGCCACAGAGGTCAGTACCGAACAGCCACGCTTCCTTAGGTCAAGGTTCCACGGGAATTCAAACAATCAGGCTGTTAGAAGGATCTAGAAATCGAAAAGACATTTTTTGGGTGAAGGCCGCAGACAATACGCCATTACGAACTTAAGGAGAGTGATTGTCGCGACAAATCGAATTGCAGTCTACATAATGCTACTAACAGTGTTATACAAAATATCTTATTTGCTTGATGGAATAAGTCTCGTTCAAGGATACCATACCACAAGTATATATAGCACATTACAAGATACTAATATCTTTACATAACGTCGATTCTGCGCACTTACTTCAAATTTTATTTCTACTTCCGTTTGAAAGCCTTAGCTTATTTCTGAGTCTGCGCACTTACTTTATGTAGCATTTTTTGCTTCCGTTTGAAAGACTTTGCTCGCTTCTTTCACATCAAACTTCTGCTTTCTGCCGTATAGTGTAGTCGAGTCTGCGCACTTATTTTTGGCAATCTATTTCCACTTCCGTTTAAAAAATGTCCGATAAAGATAAAACCGAATATGACACACATGAGTAAATCGGGGGGAAAATGCACCTGTCCGAGAAAATAATAGTTTAAACAAATTATATGAATGTCAAAATTTTGGAGACTATAAGATGTATATACTTTA
This sequence comes from Pecten maximus, assembly GCF_902652985.1. Lineage (NCBI taxonomy): Eukaryota > Metazoa > Mollusca > Bivalvia > Pectinida > Pectinidae > Pecten > Pecten maximus. The sequence goes on from NC_047018.1 coordinate 41,727,028, forward strand.
GAATAATTTGATAAAAGCAGGAAGGAACAGATGAGTACGTTACCTTGACAACAAAATGGAGTTATGGGAGCTCTTGACCTTTTAACGTATTTGGCCGCCATCATTTAGAGGACTCGGATACCTCAGGTCCCCTATAATTAACTGTTTCCCGTATAACAGAATTTCTTTAATCATGGATTAAAATATTCCTTGTCCATAAAACAAAGTACATGTATGTGTGACATTCCCGATGACTTTAACAGAGTCTAAAAGAAGATTGTTAAGTGGCTTGTTTAAAATTAACAACTGACAGAAAGACATACATAAGATATGGTCTCAGCCTTTCTCCAACATCGACTTTGAAAAAAATATAACATACAGCCTTCTATTAGTTTTAAACCTAGTCAAAGGATTTTTAAAAATATTGAAAAAAATGTGTTCCATCTTAGAACACTGGTACCAGCATACCGTAGACATCCAGGGTGATACATGTTTAACAATAGAATATGTGGGTGATATACATACAAATATAAACAATAGTTACACTGGGAATTTAATTTAAAAGTGATCTGGTCGTTGCAATCACTTTTTTATTCTATTTATTTAAAAAAAAATTCTCTCTCTTATTATCTCTTTTCACCTTACTTACATGCATGTAATGGTTAATATAATCAGCTTCTGTCATAAAACAATTTTTTTTTTATTTCTTTATGTAGACCAACAAAACCGCACGTCAGATTTCGGAGTTATAGTCGTATAGATCTACAAAAATGTTACAATTAGACTTATCCTTGGACGTCATGGTCAAGGCTTGTTAGACTAAGAGGAATATCAACCGATTAAGCTCCCATTTTCTTAAATTAACATATCAGGTCTAACTTATCAAACCATTCGAAACACTGTAAAAATGTCTTCCTTAACCAAAAATATGTAAAATATGTGTGTCAATGTTAAGCGTTTATATAATATATAACCGACAATACTGCATGTAATATAACAAGTCGGTCATGGGATCGGATTTTTTTAGACAGCCTGAACTTCAAGCGGATGAAGTTATAGAAAGGCTAATTTGGTAAACCATGCGTTCTTTTGAAGGAAACAAATCGTCTTTTATTTCTAATCAATTGAGGATTGGCATTCCGATCAGGCTCTGTAAATCCTCGTCATAAGCAAAATACAACTGGGCGCGTTCGATTCGCTCTCATAAACCGAAATTGTATCGGGGCGCATTCGATTCGCTCTCATAAACAAAGAAATATTGACCATCCAATTTGTGTTGGCCAGAGATATCATGATGAGATGCCTCGTTGATTTATACGTGACTGGCAGGACGAGGCACAGTGACTGCTAATCTATAAGGATATTTACACAAAAGAAAGATATTGGATTCGAACACACCAAAATGTAATAATATCCTTCTATCTTATTTACAATATCTAATAAATATTGGGGTGTATCGCCGTGCTAAGTATCCAGGGAGACGGGTTTAAGCTAATTTACCAAGATGACACTTGTGTACAGAAAAAAAGTGGACTTGCATGCAAACGAGATGCATGCTGCCAGTACCTCAGGGCTATCAGCATGTCGGCTAGAGTGTCAATAACGAGGGTAACGCGGTATTTAGCATGATAGTATAGCAACTTATTATACTAAACCGTTAGTGTTAAAATGTAAAACAATACATCCCCACCTGGACAACCGTTACAAAATAGATAAATTCAGCTGAAATGATTTTATATTCCAGTTACATATTTGTTTGGACATTGAAATAATGAATTCATAAATGCAATTACTATTTTTTTTTTTTTTTTTTTGTTGGTTTTTGTTGTTGTTGTTGTTTGTTTGTTTTTTTTTTTGAATTTTTAACAAGTTCTTGAATAATTCCATTGTTATGATTTATTGAATCATACAACGGTAATCACTCTATGTATTGTCATTATGAATAACATTTGATTGACAGATAAATAGACTTTCACGAAAGTCATAAACAAATTTGACCATTGTAGAAGAGTTATGTTTGCATTTCAGTGATAATTATTAAAAAGTCAGGTGGTTGTTTTATCCAGCTTTAACTGATTTTTCCTGAAAATCATAATCGTCTTAACTCTTGATGCAAGACTATGATGCTGTATTAGCTGAGTCGACCTGCTAACGACGATGTGACGTAGGTCAATATGGCGTTGGCATGACGTCATATTGTATCATCACGTGATGTAGCAGGTGCATTATATAATTTTATAATCTGTGAATACATTTGAGGTAAAGAATGCGATGTTTTCAGTAATATGTAATTAATAAAATTGCACTGTTAGGCAAATTGGTCATGATCTTAATCAAAATTAATCAAATAATTAATTAATTAAATGTCTGAAGTAATCATGGTGTTATTGAAGATTAAACCCAATTATTTAAAAAGATTTGTACAATCCACATTATCGAGTTTCTGGAGATTTATTTTCATTTTCTTGTATTTGTCTTTTACATTCGTTGTATTATAACCCGCCTACACACAACGGAAGATCTGAAGAACACTGTTAATGTTCTCAAACACGTCAGTCGTTCCTGTATACGTCGATTGTCCCGGGGAAAATAAGTGCAAATCTAATAAAAAAATCTATTTCCGAAATCTTGCAAATATTGTATCAGCAAAGAGTATAAAACCCTGCAAACAGGGACATGAGATATAGCACTTGGCAAATTTATACCGAAGTTTCTGAAGAACAGCAGAACTACGACCTATGTAAATATGTAGATATACAAAATGTACACCATCTTGTAAAAACGTATGTTTTAAAATTCAGTAGGGACATAATTTAGTATAAGTTGGAAAAGTTATGCCCAATTCCATTGTATAACAGATATAAGTATGGTTTGTTTAAATCGAATGCACCCTGTGGTAAATATCACACCTGGAAAGCATTGTGTTGGTAACAGACGTTCGATGACACCGACTTGAGATATGATTGGCTGTAGCTTTGCATTATTTCAATTCTGACGTAAAACTATAACGTCATCAACTTGTCCTGGTACTATGACGTCTTTTAATCAAATGAAATGTTGGAAACTACAACGTCGGTTGAAAGAATTTTAAAAGTCAGTGCAAGGATTTTTTCTCGAATATATATGTGTAACAAATATAAAAGTCATTGTAAAAATATCATAAGGGAGTTCCTTCACCTAAAATGTAAATGAAATATATGTAACTTGAAAAATATTTCAGGATAAAACTGGATAAAGTTCTTTTGCTATGGTAATAAAACACACAGAAATCCGCATTCTACTCTAAATGAACCGGAAAGTGGTTAATGATGAGAGTACACTCCGGTATATTGTGTTATAATACCTGTAGCTCCAAAAAATATATTCATATTAATCCTTATAATTTAGTCTACTCTTCACAATTCCTGTGAAAACCTTCTTTTACTGAAGGACTCTTTTCTCTTGGAAATCATTACGCCGATGAATCAGCCAATCAAAAGCCACGTTACAAACGGCAACGTGATTTATTCCGTTATAGAATTAGGAGCCATAGAAAACGCTTTTTACAAAGATGATTAAATTATTTCAAACCATTTAGTATGCATACTTTTAAACTGGTTGCGTAAGTCATATGTACGAATTCAAAACTCATGTATGATATGTGTGATGTGACTTCTGTCATGTGACTTGGTCTCTTAAGGACTTTTAGATGAAAAAGAGGTATTGACCGAAATCATTGCTAGTCATGACCAATTTGACTGAAGATCCTTTGCTAAGTGGCTAATTACTTAGACACCTATTGGTTTTCTTCGTAAGTGACAGATTCTCAAATCTAAAAGTCGTTTTGTAAGTGTTGTCTGATCACAATGAAAACATGTTTTATTAGTTAGACCTGTTCTGCATTCAGTCTACTACGGGCTCGTCACTCACTGACCACAGGTTCATAGAATGGTGATGATGGCCCCAGGCCATTTTACAATCCGTCTGGCCATGAAACCGAAACGTATGGTTAGCACGCCATCTCTATTTGTGTTTTCGTCACTAAAGCTGTTTTAATTTCTTGGTCGCAACAAAAGCAAACGGGTTGAAACAAAATTGATTTTTTCGAAATTTTACGATATCTTTGTCCATCTTTCGCTTTACGGGCAACTTTCATGTATTTGTACAATGACGATACGCAAACCAGACATCACCCATCGGCAGAAATACTCACAATTATCTTCAATTGTTTTGCCCGATTTCCAGGTTTTTCCCCAGAATACACATACATCAAACACGTGCAATTATTCTTATGAACTAGACTTACCAGTTAACCTAGGAGACTTCCGAGAGTTGGCAGATTTTCTAATTTCAGAACTGGAGACTGAAATGTTGTGTCCGGATCCAAGGTCATGTCAAACGAGTATTCGTCATCATTATAGGACTGGTGCGACCGCAATGTCTGTCCCACTGTTCATCATTCACCGGAAATGTGCATGTTGGTGGAACATCATTCAAGTCAAATTCTAAATAAAAAGGAGGAAAAAAGATAATTCAACATTGGAATTATTGGTTTGTACCTAGGTTCAGGCTTGGCTCAAATTCATTTATCAATTTTGTTTAACACCGGTCCCGAAAGGCCGATGGGTCTAGACATCGTGCGCGTGCTATCAGAGCTCGCGGTACTACACGATGAGGTTCGACACCCGTTGACCCATGGGTGCAAACTTCAGCGGGCGTTGAGCACGAAGAAGAAAACACCGCCAACGACATGAAAAATATATGATAAACGACAAGAAGAAATTGATTTCTCTGTTTAATATGGTTTCCTGCAATAGGTTTTCCATAAAATCAATCATAATTCCAAGACAGTCGCTGTTTAATTCTAAATTGGTCTTGCCACAAGGCTTTGTCCTCCATGACAGGAAACTGATATCCTATAAAGGGAGACAACTCGTTATTTACAGACTGTTTTAAAATAGCATCAGAATGAGCAGACAATTAGATACATTGTTTATTTTCATTCTGCGAGGAACAATCTACAACAACCACGTTTTCTTTTCATTAGATAGTATATATATATCTTTTAAAATTTATCGAAATCAAAATTTCATTGGACGTGAAATCAATAGAATACGCATATAACATAGTTATACCTTGGGTATCAATCATTTGTCTATAAACCTATTCCCAATTGTTTCAGACACGCAGAGTTTAATTGGCAATCCTATTTATTATTTTATCACAATTCAATTTCTATCTCAGAACTTATTGAAATTGATGCTTTTTATCGTGCAACTGATATTTTATATTTGAATTGATCGTTGCTATGTGCTGTTTTATTTCCCAGCTGATTTTAACCACTGTGATATTTTTTATATTCCATTTTTTTTTTTTATTAAAAATGAATGTATACATTTTCTAATTGAATAAAATAGATGTGCTTTCCAATCCAGTAACGCCACCAGGGGGCGATTTGTTTCAATCTTTAACACAGGTTCTTGGAACTTGATGATATTATACCGGATTTAAAAAAGTAGTATATCATTTAAGGCTGCAGAAATGTAAATGTGTAATATAATATATCCACAAGCGCCTGTGTAGTAATTGTGGATGGTTTATACGGTTCGTTCAATCGTGTGATAACGTTATCCGTCCGGCTAAGTTCATACTAAAAGTTCGAGCGGATTTCAAAGGGAATTTCCGTCTCTCTAGTCACGTGATCAAATATAATCTCTACCGACAATGGTGTCATATTACATTCCAATCTTTGTGTATGGTTTATAACTATGCTTTATTCTCCTATAAATCAAAATTATTACTGCAGTTCAATTGAAACTAGCTAATTATAATTGAAATTGAGAAGGATAGTCAACAAATTCTAAACAGTCCTATATGTTTATCAATGTAATTGAGTTATTATTGACGGTTGCATAATAAAAATTTGTAGTATTTTTTTGATAACGAGCTTAGTTTACACTGCGGGGTCTGTCTGTAGGTTGCGGTCACAGTCGATCGATACGCCCACACGTCACTGCACACTTATCAAAGCCTTTATGACCTACTTGGCAATTCATCTATTTAATTAGATGATCTTATCAAAGTCAAGCCAGTATTTTGTAATAGAAATGAGTAGGATATATGGGTTTTACAGTAAACAGTTGAAAATACTTTTTATAATACGCAACAGAGTCTATCATATTTTAGTATGTTAGATGAACATGTTATGTATGTATTTACGTGTAAAATGTGAGAAAGTCTATCCCAATCATGCCGTGTAGAACCAGGATTAAAATCGGACTTTCCGGGTGGTCGAGTGGTACATTAGTCACCCCCTAGCGGCGATGGTTCGATTCCCCCGATCGGACGTGAAATGGGGTCACCTGCCCGACTACATGGGTTTTATTCCCACAATTAGACCCCCAGGGGCACACCCATACAGGCCAAAAGTAATGATTAAATAATCTCGCATAACATGTTTAGAAATTGTTGTAAAAATATACATTATACAGTATTGCTTCTTTGGACCATTTTATCAAGCACTTGTTCAGCATATATCCGATGATACTCGGGTACTTGACTCTGAATACACACGGACACGGACAAGTCAAACCATGGGATATGTCGAATATTTTTCTTGGTCCCGTCGACTTCGTCTTATCTGAGTTTTACTGTATTTACTTTCCGGATATTTCCTTTTGATGCACAAAGATCAAATATCATCAGATAAAATACATTCAGGACATATTTTAAGATTCAAGAAAAGAACTATATATTAAAATTAAAACATTTTCTTCTTGGGAAAGTTTCCTGTTTAGTTTCCCTCAGTTTATGACAAATGTGTATAAAATATATTGAATTTATTGGTGTTGCATATATATGTTTATCATCACTTTTCTCGTTGTCACGGGAGAGGTAGAAATAATGAGATGTGATAACCTTTTAATACCGAGTACATATCTCATGAACTCGTTAACCCAGATATACTGTCAATGTTATATCGAATATTTTATTTCAAAATTCTACAAATTTTAATATACATCGCTTATCACCACATTAAATCTTATTAACTTGCTGTACATGTATATAGTACAACCTTCGTATCTCGTTCTCGTTAACTCAAAGATCCTGTTTAAGTCGAAGAAAAGTGTTTACATAAAAATATCGGCCTAAATCTTCAAATGAACATCGAATGTCGTCATTAATTGTATTTATTTTGCCTCTTTCAGTGTAAATTACAATAACTATTGTACAAGCATATATCTAGTATGTCATGAATCAAAGATGTGGGTATTTAGAACAAATAGGCCTTTACAGATCAATACCTTTATTCGTCTTTTCCAACACAAGACTGCTGCCATGCCCCTATTTCTACTGTGAAATCCTCTTTGGGGATTTGAGCTGGCTTTAACACCTAAGAGCGTTCTTGGTATTCGCCCTGTCAAGGTCATGCTTGCTATCACGTTGTCAAGTGGGGTTACCATGACAGCCGTTAATATGTTCTGACGTCACAGCCGAAATAATCTTATCGTTAAAACGTTGCAAAAGGAAAATTGTGGATGGGTTGGGAATTGAAGAGCTTAAAAAATGCATCGGTTGACGAAAATTTGTCAGCTGAATAACTCAATTCTTTATCCTAATGTGATCGTGTAGAGAGAGAAAGACAAGTCTTCCTGAATGCAGACGAACTGCATCACGTGATCTCCAATGAGTGTTAACCATGTCACGTGGTACGGCTCAGATACGTTATTAGTTTAAAACATCGTTTGCGTTCTCGACATCTTTGTTAATGAGAGTAATACGGTACCATATTGGTGTGGCCTAATTCTTGGAAGCACAAACCAGATTAAGCTCAAACTAAACCATTGCTCACGAGAAATACAAATAAATAAATAAATTCATTCAGATTTTGAATTATTTGAGCCATTCATGATTCATGAATTATACAGTGGATATATGTATAAATATATATATACACTTCAGGCGGTTTAGAGCTAATGCAAATCTCTGGCTTCCCCAGACGGCCGTCTGAAATAGGGTCATTCTCAACAACTCACCAGGCTGGAACGAATCAAACGTTTTTTTCCCTAATAATGCCACGAGAATGACCTGGTCAAGAGGTTCTAATCCTTTTAGAATGCAAAAGCAGCGCGCAACTCGCACGCCGTGTTCATAGAAAGAAACCATATCCGGCTGTCGTTCAGAGAAGTATGATATTCAATTGAAACCGGAAGTGCTTCCCAAGGCTTGAGTAAATTACTTCCGTCTGTCTACGCAAACAGTTCAATGGATACCCCGCTATCCTTAATGGACCATATGAACTAGACGGTCCTAGATTATTTAGATTATATATAGAGAAAGACGGATTATCTTGGGGAGGTGACCAGACTATGTATCCCTAAACTGCTATTATCAACTGACAGTTATGGACCTCACCCCATCAGTCTATCGCGAGACGACGATATGGTACATATTCATCAAACCGATAATGAGTTCCAAATCATTTTTCTTATTGATGGTGATACATGCACCAATAGACTGTCAAAAAACTTGTTTTGAATTTGATTCAAAGAAACTTGACATTTAAATTTACATTGAAGATGCTTCAGTTCCTATCAAAGTTTTTCATTTGTATACATCCTATCAAAGTTTTTTTCATTTGTATACTGTCATACATTGTAGATGTCACCAGTGTCAATCCTAAAAAAAACTCACTAAGGCTGGTGATTTAAAGGGATGACAAGAAACATTTCGTTAATGTCCCTTTTGTTAGATAAGTGATAGGGCCACAGGTACATATTACCCTCCCTTGTGGTCTGTGGTGGATGCATACGCATGTATGGTGTGATTGCAATGCTGATCACAACAACACAAAGCTATATATATATGTACATGTACGAGTCGGGAAAAGGACGCGGCTCTTCATTGCAGTTGATGATATACATGTATCCCAATGGTACAGTAGGATACATGTACAATGGGAAGAAAAGGGAAGAGACTTGTAATAGTTGAATGTTGTTATTTAGGTTCTGTTCTAGAATATCTCAGTGGATACGACTCAGTCGGCCAAGAAATAATGAACCGATTGTCTTGAAAATTTACACATGTGATTTTTGCGCCTCATTTTGCTTTGTTGTAAAAATCGCTATGCATTTCCAGACAAATTTTCTCGAAATGTAGACTTTTGGGAAAAAACACTTACATTTTTTCACAAAAAAGGCAATTTTTTCAAAATAGTAAGGATACAAAGTAGAACAGTTCTCTATACATATGTTGTGGTTACAGAGAGAATTCTATTTTAGTTGAGAAACGTTTCCTACAACTACAAATATTAGTTAGTTTATTTTAAGGGGCGTTATTGTTTCAACAGAATTTGAAATGTGACTTTTTTTTTTTTTTTTTTTTCCTTTTTTCAAAAAACAAAGTTTGTTATAAATAAAATCAATGTAAATATTATTTTAGTGATAGATTATGTCAAATAGAACACTATGAACTAATAGAAACATTGACATACCATAGAAATACAAAATAAAACAATACATTGATCATCGTACTAAGTAGTTTTTTTCTTCCTTATCAAATTTAAGTAGAGTTATCTCGCCTATAAATATCATCATGTCCCCTCTGTCGTTTTTCAGGTGTCACAGACGAAGCCATGTCTCCTGACCACATCTAACATATTGTATATCAGCGCTCACAAGGGAGACAACTCTTGCAAGCTGGACTTCAAAAGTAGGTCTGCGTTCGATTTGAATTTTTTTCTTTCTACGGATATAGCATTGTATGAGTGTTTTGTATCCTATTTGGACTCTTGGATGGAATAAGAATATTCAAAGAGACAAGCATAATTTTTATACCATAGAATCAGCAAATAATTATCCACGGTAAAATATAAACAAACAAAAACGGACTGAGGATAGATCCTTGTTGTACACCCGAAGGAAACGTTTTTGAGTATAAAGTGTCATTTCCAAAATTACAAATTGTCGACAATAAATCAAACAAGTAGATAATAAGGCCAGTACGTTTTTCTTAAATGCCAAACCGATACAGTTAGCATAAAATATCATACTTTACATCTAATGCTTTGGGAAAATTACAGAAAACATACGGATTGTCTTTCTTGATTTTTAAAGAAGCAGTGTTGAGAAACATTTCGAAAAAAAAAACTTGCATATTGTTAAATTATCTAACGATAAACAAAATTGGTATATGTGTAAAAATTGACCCAAACTTGATATTTTACTGGAAAGGGACGATAATGTTTCTTTAATCACACTTCTTTCTTTAATATCGTGAAAATGAAATGTAAATATACGCATACACCCTCCATTGAGATTTTATTCATAACAGAAAAAAGAAAATTATGTAACAAGACATTTAAGATAAGTCCGTCAAATCAGCACAAACTATATCTCAATATAAATATACCTGTAGTGAGACTATCATGTCGACATAACTTGTCTCTAATATTCAAATGTAGTAGACTTTAAGCAAATAATTGAAAGGAACCTGGGTTTATCTCCATATCAGCAAATGCTATGACAGATGGCACCATTGAAATCGCGGATTGATATCATGTGTATAAATTGATTTAAAAAAACAAAAACAAAAACAAAACTCACAGTTAACCACGTACTAGTCATGTTGATACTTCCCAATCAGCAGACTAGATGGGATTAGTACATGTACATCTAAAATGCCGCGTGTGAGTGCCATAATGAACAGAGCTTTTTTATGATTAGATATCGTTAATTGAATTTAATTAATATAATTATGATGATTGATTAAATATATTCACATATCTTTGAAACTTTGACAACAACAACTCACTGAAATGTATATACATTGTATATGGTAAAACTAACTCAGAATCTAAAACCAGAAAAAAATTGACCGATTGAAGAAAGGAAGAACTTAATACGTTATCAAGGTCGTGTATCGTCATAAAGCGGAGAACTCATTCGAAAATTAATTTGCATTAATTCGCTTTACCAGGAAAAGACATAATTGTTGCTGTGTAATCGAAGCCACGAAATTCTTATACTAAATTAAGTAAAATATGAAGAAATGACAGAACGATAGAAAGCCCACACTTAACGAAGGATTTCATTTTTTGTCTTAAATGAAATTACTGTTCCATCATTCCTAACGTGGTAATAAATCCAGAAAATGAAAAAGGTTGTGATACATTTACAAATTCAAAGAAATATTTTCAGAAAAGGGAAGGTCTTAAGTAGGTGTTTTTATTAAGATTTAAGAGAAGACATAAAATGTTATGAGCATTCTAACATTCCCTCGAGACGGCCATTACAGAAATGACATGATGTCGGCAGGTCGTAACAGGCTTAGTCTCCATCTAAGCAACATCAGGCATACCCCTCGATGTACCGTCGACAATCCCATATTTACAAGAAGCATAAGTCAGCCGCAAGCACATTTGAACCCCGATATGTTTAAATACTAAATTTTCGTTTCTAGAGAGGACGTAAGAGTCTTTAGATTCATGTTTTTAACTTTGGTCTCGTGTGAACAAATTCTGCCACAATAGATGTCTCGAATGCTGACGTAGGTGTTTCAAGAGAGATTTAATCATATCGATACGAATGTTTTATGTTCGCCATTATGATCTCATAGAGAAATCATTTTCTTATGCGATCTGTAGTCAGGATTGTTGGATGTTTGTTATGCCATGCTGTTCAAAAGTCACAAAAAGGAGCGACTAAATTTGGGATCTTATCTTTTCTCTTCTCTTTTCTATTCTTTTACAACTGTCTTTTTCCTAATGTATCGCTTTACACTTCCTCAATGTTGGCCTTTAGTTGGGTGTTCGCCCTTGTGAGGTAGACTGTGAGTTCCGTTCCCTGGTCGAGACATACCGTTCGCTCGTCTTAGGAAGGCTGGTTCTGTCATTTACCAGAGACCAACCGGAACACCTCTAAAACTGGTAGTTTCGTTTCGGAGGGGGGATAGCGAAACATTAGTGAAGATGGCAAAATCATCAACAGTGCAGTAAATTATTGTGAATTATGGTAAAAATTGTAAATATGATAATCACAAGACATGGAAACTGAGGTTTAGTTAAAAGCATCATCGTTAAATACACCTAAACTGTACAGAAAAAAAACCTCACATCATCAATGATTTCAAATTTAAATATCAGAATTTACAAATACTGGCTCTCAGATCAGTGTCAAACTCGGTTAAGATATTTGGAAATTATAGATCGGTGTCTAACTCGGTTAAGATATTTGGTTGACAAACCGGAAGTCGTGGAATGGAAAGGCCATGCGCATGCTTTTCTTATTGTATGTTTTGTTGTCAGTCGGTAGCTATATATAAAGTCGAATATGGATAGAAAACGGATGTCAATGTTTTTTTTAATGAAGAACGTGCAGTATATAAGCCTCTCTCTGAGTTTATCACATAGTTTATCACTCAAACCAGGGCGTACAGTGAAACCCTTGTCACGTGCGCGCGTGTGATAGGATGGTCCCTGTAGAAATGAACATCGTCCGTATCTACCTAGCATCCATACCAATCCATACGGATGTAACGCGTGCCAATTCATTACAGCAATATTTCGTAACATTTTTTTTCATTTGGCACAAAATGAAATAGCTAGACGTGAGTTTGACTTGTCTTACCCTTCCAGACGAACGCGTTGTGTCGGTCGTCTCATTGGGGGCGTTATTGTCAATTATCACGTAACCTGGTCGGTCTGGCCAATATTTACCATTTTTAATAAAGCACAACTGTGGAAATGACGCAATAATTCTACATGTGTTGGACTTAGTTCTGATGTCTAATATTGGAAATTTATGCTACATGTTGTATATATAGAATCATATTCAAAATATTTAGATACAGATTTTTCAAAAAATGAATTCCTAGATTATCAAATGTACTGGTAAAAACATAACACTTTAAACATGAAAAAAACAAAAAAAAAACAAGACAAAAACACACACAAACACAAAAAATATGACGATCACACCCTGCAGAGAAGATATTGCATGAGAGCTAAAACTCCCCAATTGGAAGACTTTTGCAATTGTTAATTCTGATTGGACAGATATGAATTTACTCGCACTATGCTACTTTACGTTCAATGAAATAAACGAGGAATATATTACATATAAGTAATTTTGTCCTTCATATACACACGTGTATATTTATTAGAAAAGAGACAGATTCTCTTTTCAAACAAGATGCTTACATTGCCCGTAACCTTTGACACGAAGACTTATAAAGCAATCTAATTTAAGTACTTTGAGTAAGAAAGCGCTGCATACACGTCAACGTTGATTAAGTTATTGTACGCAAAACAAATATTTTGTTTATGGTAAATAACCATGGGCTTTGGCCGTAGTGGTAAGGAGTACGATGACAACGACGACGACAATTTTTCATTTTTTCTTTTAAATATATTTTTTTTCTCGACACAATCTAATTTAAATAAATCGTATGTAAATATCTGCCTGGTGGCATTTGTTCATTTCAAAATCCCTAAACCGTTGAATGACAGTTGTATTTATTGTCAATATAAACGCAGTCTTGACCTATCAGGCAGACTGCATTTACAATGATAAGAAAGGTACAATGCTCAATAGTTAGTTATATTTTAGATAAAGTTTCGATAGATGTTGACTACTGGCGGAGAAATTAACAACACAAGCTTTCGGAGTAGCAGGTTGATGAAGACCATGGCCAGTTTAATGGTTGACATCATGCTCCCATTTGGAAATATTTATTCCTTGTGTGACATTAAGTCAGACGTGTTAATGCTTGTTAATATACCTAGTGGTTCCGTTATTACCGTCCTCTTTCATTTTAGAGTGTAACTTAATCCGGATTTGACCTTGCTTTGTATGCATGGTTTCATTGATGAAGCTGACGACGCTTCCTCTACCGGATCATCTGGTCTACTTCTCCTTGTACTTTTCAGGAGTCTCCATCCAATTATATATGTTTGTTTACATGTTGCCATGGTTTAATCCATTTTGAGGTTGAATGATGGCTTCTCTATCATATGTGTACCCTATGTTTGTTGTTTTAAAATTCTCGTAACTATTTTATAATGTGATTATTATCATATGGCCTAGATTATATCTATTGTCCTGCGAATAAATCAAGTTTGATATTTTATCTAAATGGAAAATGTAAATCTGTAATGATGACCACTTCGTTGTAATATATATGCAACATTTTATCGATGTATGCATGCTATACTCAGTTACTGAAAATATCAAAATACACTTTTATTACTTCATACGAGTAGGCATGATTTGATTTCTAACGGCTAAAATAATTTGTAAAGAATTTTTAGTAAAGAATTGATTTCTATATAAACATCATTTAGGATGAGTTGTATTATCTGTGACCAACGTTCAGTAGGGAAAACGCCACACAATTAACTAATATTTACGAAGGAATTCGTAAATTATTTACTCACTTTCATGTCAATGGAATTTCTAGCGCATGAAAACAATGTTGAATACATCACTGGAAACGCTCTTGAAGTCGCAGCTTGAAAAGAACATTTCTTCAATTCTTTTTTAGAAATAACATTCTGCTATTTGAACACAACACTGAATTTTATCAACTGAAAATATCCATTTCCAGGAAAGAATGTTCATATTCCAGCTCCTGAAATCATTGTATTCATCACTTGAAAACAACTTTGAAATTAATTTGTATGTTTATTAACCCTGAAATTCATTTCATTTCTTACAAGGAAAATCATTTAAAAATCGTCATTCATAAGCAACGCTTAAAGTGAATTTGCAATACATAAAAACAATATTCAATAGACAAGTTTATGGGAATATAAACAATTTTCATATTATCAACGTTCACATTTTTAGATATCAAATTACTACCATATACTAAATTAAAAACAAAACAAAACAAAAAATGTGTGCTTCCAGCTTCTTTCCGTGTTTATTACACAGTACAGTATAGGTGTCCGAGACGATATAAGAGAAATACCAAACCACTGGCTTTATCAGCTAATCGTTAACACAGAAAGACATTTTCTAAACCATTTCAGCATTTAAAAGAGTAATTCTACCTCAATTAATTTTCATTACCACAGAAATCAAATATATTTTTTATCGATCTATGCGTTTCATGTATTTACACTGGTACAACTTAACAATTTCTAAAAATTCAGACCGGTAACCACACACGCGTTATGTGCATGCGCTGGCAAACGTACTCATGTATTTATATTAAAACTGAAAACACTTTATTGAAAATATATGGTATTATTTAAAAAATTTAGATACAGAAATTGGTAATAATGTAATTGCGACAACATATATCTGTCAAATGTCCGAGTAATTTCGCCCCTTAATAAAAATAAAGATATACACATATCAAATTACTTATAAATAGTATAAGAACAACCGTTACATAATGTTAGTAAAGAACAATGCCAATGTTCGTGTAATGTCAATAATACCTTCGGCAAAACATGTATACGCATATAAATAATTGGTCGTGTACTAATATCTACAGTACAGATAAGTAATTATCGAATTTTCGAGGAAATCTGCCCCTTTATCAAGATACAAGTAAATTACAAACGGTCACAAATAGAAATAGTACATGGAATAGTTACATAAGTTTATTAGATAAACAACAAACATTATTGTTATATTTGTGTTATAGGTTTATTGGGTATTTATTCGGTACCTATATTGGACCATACCGTCGTTATTACTTACAAGACCTTATATATTATACATGATACATACAAGTAAACAATATAATGTCAAAATCATAATACAATTATTTCTAATTACTTATTATATTGCAGTATATGCTATTTGATAATAAAAGACTGCCTTACAAATATTGGGTTTATACTCCAGACTCCAGAATGTATTTTGTTCTACTGTTCATATTAATAACAAACTCCTATAAATCCTTGTAAACTCAAGCGCAATCTCGGTATTAATATCAATGATACATCTTTCGGAGACCAATTAGCCTACATCGCGTTATAAAACGAATATATCCTGTCTGGCCTGTCCATAAAATACACTGCTTAAGACATGAACAGATTCATACGAGACAGATTATGTTTTACTAATGAAACACAAGACTCCAGATTATTTCTCCACAACACGGTTCTCTGTAACCCATCAAGGATACATGATTTAAATTTACAGATAAATAAAATGTGTATTATCTTTTCCCTTCGTAACGGCATGTTCTTCTCATTTAGAATGCAAAGATAACAAAAAATATCTTATGCTTTCTTTTATGACACAATGGTTTCCATTTCGAATCTTTAAATAATTATTTATAATTTAAAAATTGATATATGACGATTATTTTTTTGATAATTTTTTGTTTTCATGCAATACGCTGCTCTCTATAACGATAAACTATTATAAGAGTATGGTGCAGTTATGAACAAAATATTAAACAAATTATCACAGTAAAAGAGATAAAAAAATTTAGTGTTTTAAACAATTGTTTAGTAAATAACTTTACGTCTGCATTTATTAATATAATGTTTAAGAAAAATATTTCAACCTGAAAATCTCAAATGATTTGTAAACTGTTTATTGTAATAGGCTAAATTTGGAAATTTGTAGAACCTGCAACTTGTTTTCAAAATCGTAACAATAGCAAAATCATTTTGTTAACAAATCATAAAATGTGGTTATAATGAACAAAATTTAAACTTTAAAATTTTCAATAGAATTATTTTTGAGCTTGATATATTTGTAATCAGGAATAAAGTAATATTTATTTTCACTGAAAATGCAAAGTCGTTAAACAAAACCTGATTAAATTCAGGCTGTACATCCTACATCACACACCCTGGATGTGACATGAATATGTATGAGATCTATTTGTGTCTCAGTATTTTGATGTCAGCAGTCATGGACTAGGCGATACTTTGGCTACTGTGCTGTCCTATAGTACTACCAAACAAAACACAATGTCTGGTACAGAACAAAGTGACATGACGTGGTCAAACAGCACCCTCTCCTCCACACACATAATTTAGCATTACGTGTGTATTTCCCATTCAGGCAAGCTCTCTAACCTAAAGATCCGCTACCATTTTTTCTACATCCATAAAAAATCGTTTATGATGCCTTCTTCGGTTCTAAAATCCCGACATAATTAAAACACAGTGATATGCAAACAAACATGCAAGGGCTGGCACTACTTTGACGAGAGAATCCCATGGCATGTGTTATGGTCATCGCCAGCGTACTGGCCAAAAAACATGCTTACCTTTTTTCTTCCTCGATGCAATCGGGATTTTTTCTACAGCTTGTTACAACCGTCAGGGGATAAATTTCGACTGTGGGGCTTGATTCACCATTTCACGATTCGGACGTTCCATCCCCGATCCGTATAGCGTCGTTCTTTGTGCTGTCGTTGTTGCGTGTATTCGGCTGATTTTGGGAGCAGCAACTTAATGGTTTTGGTAACTTCTATCCTGCATTGTTCGACTCGACGGAATGTCTCCTTCAATACACTGTGATGGAACTATTCCAGGAGCTAGGAGTCTTCTTCGTCTCCGGGGACAAATGTATTGAAAGAAAATAAAATCTTTCTGGGAAAACATTGCTTATAATTCTTGTAAAAAGTCACGGAGAAACTGCATAGTTATTATCAGGAAACAGTAAAACCGTCATTCTCAATAAGAAATATTAGCATAACACGATTGGATTTTTAAAAGAAAATTTCAAATATACATGAAAAATGATTCTTTTTGTGAAATGGTCTAAGAACATGTGACAATATTATGGTATTTTTCGCAAATATATTTGTCTGGAAGTGCATATAAGATATTTTTGTTAAATATTAGTTTTTAAAAATATTTATTCAATTCATGTTAAACTGCTGATGCTTTTATTAGATATAAGGATATACCACGAAACAATGAACACAAAATTAGAAAAATATGCATTTACATAAATATATATACATTTGTATCTATAACTACATGTACGTATGCATGAAATATAACAGCAACTTGTGAGTAGAGGGTTTGAAAAATCAGTATGCACTCATAACATGTAAATACTCATTTATTTTCCATTGATTTCAAATCCATGATAAAGTATGATGTGGCGTGTATTCAAAACGTATATATTGTAAAACTAGATGGATTTTTTTCACAGGTCAAACATTTTTAATCATTATTATCTTCAAACGTTAAAATCAAGCGATAAATTGGCTGAGAAAAAATGGTTCATATTAGAGATATAAGTAGATAAGTTCATCTATTGCAAAATCGTTAATGACAGTAAAACATTCAAAATTCAACATATTAAATTCATCAAACATGTAAAGGTGTGAAAATAAACATGCTTTGTTAAAATCTATGACGATTCACAACAAAACCTACTAGGAAGTAGCATGTTAACAGCCAATTTCTGAATGGAGTGTTCGGCCAGAAACCTAACATACCCTAAAGCTGTTGATGACATATGTAATGGTAGCCATTTTAAGATATATATTTATACCTATATGTCAGTTCGTCTGCGGGATTCAGATAATTGGGGTGTGCTAAGTACAATGTTATTGTATCTCTATATGGCTGATTCTACATGTCAATCCAGGTTCATAATTTATAAGGATCGACTGTAAACATATATATTATATTATCTTAAAACATCCAGTATCAGATTCTTATACATAGCTGTATTGTTCAAAAGACACAAAAGATGTTTACACCTTGCAATAAAAATTGTGAGTTATATACAATAGAGCAAAAATGAATTAAACTGCATCATACAGCTGTTTCGTCCTTGTAGGACTCGTCAGAGGTGTTAAGGGCCGAAAGTGTTGATATATAGGAGACGACGGGGTTACTCGAAATAGGTCAAAATCAATATGAAAATATGGATGGAGAAGTAATATAGCCACGTAATGCAATAAATTTTATAATTTTTAATATTGAATTTCATCAAGCACATGTGCATATTCTGAACAATATCAAATGTGTGTATTATTATGATATATATTTATTTATGTCAGATCTTACATATTCTGTGATGTAACATTTTAAACTCATTTATAGTTTCCTTTTCTTCCCTTCTGGTTTTAGCCATATTTAGTGTATAGCCCTAGCATGCTTAATAAAATTATATCAATTTATCAATTGATATAAAAAAAAGTCTTGCTTAAGTTCATGTGTGTTTTTTTTTTTTTTTTTTTTAAGAAAACCACTGGGGATATCGATAATGATACAATGTTTTGCAGAAGTCGACAAAATCTAAAAAAGAAATTCAATACATAGACGCGTAAAAATCGAATTTTATTCGATCAAATTTAAAGTTATGATCAGAAAGAGTTTAATTTGTTATGATTGACATGGTGTTTTTTTTAAATAAATTTATTTTAGAAATCAATTTTAATGATAACAGAAACATGTTGATTGATCAATATATTCATTTTTGCTGTGATAACATCGGTGAGCTATTTAAATATCCATGTAAAGCTACTGTAAACATTCCTGTGTTAACACATATATTCTAAATATAAAAATATTTAATATCTATGGCCGTAGATTACCAAAGGTAATGGATCTAGTAGAAGATATACTTGTACATTATATTAGCACCTTTGAAAAACAAATAGGGAGCTAGACACAGTAGAGACATAACAAATTAAACTGTACCATATAGCTGTTACCTCATTCTAGAATTCATCAGTAATGCTAAAGGATGAACCCTACACATGATGAAATTACATATAGAGCGTAGGAATTGTCGACGGAAGTTTTTGGGCTCAATCTAGAAAGGCTGCTAATTAATATGTATGTATGTAAAAAGTTAATTAAGGATAAAAAACAAGAATAAAAAACACTGACTAGATTACTATTTGAAAAATTTAGAATATCTGTTATCACGTGACATATTATTTTATCATTTCATTACCTTACAATTATTCAAAATATTCACTCTACTTATATACAGGTATTTGTTTCACTTGTGTTAACCTTGTTTGATTTCAAATCACAAACAATCCACATTAACAAAATTTAACCATAAGATATTATTGATAATATACTATATCGATTTAAACAGGAAAAGTATTAATATAATCAATAGCTGATTAGAACGTCAGAATGTCATATTTACGTTTGAGTTACTACACTGTATAACAGCATAAACAATCAGGCTGTTGTTATACAGTGTAATACATTGTAGTGATATCATATACTCAGCTATATAATGCCATAACACCATTTTATATTCAGCTATATAATGCCATAACACCATCATATACTCGGCTATATATTGTCATAACACCATCATATACTCAGCTATATAGGTCATAACACCATCATATACTCAACTATATAGGTCATAACACCATCATATACTCAACTATATAGTGTCATAGCACCATCGTATACTCAGCTATATAGTGTCATAGCACCATCATATACTCAGCTATATAGTGTCATAACACCATCATATACCCAGCTATATAGTGTCATAACACCATCATATACTCAACTATATAGTGTCATAACACCATCATATACCCAGCTATATAATGCCATAACACCATCATATACTCAACTATATAGGTCATAACACCTTCATATACTCAACTATATAGTGTCATAACACCTTCATATACTCAACTATATAGTGTCATAACACCTTCATATACTCAACTATATAGGTCATAACACCTTCATATACTCAACTATATAGTGTCATAACACCATCATATACTCAGCTATATAGTGTCATAACACCATCATATACTCAGCTATATAGTGTCATAGCACTATCATATACTCAGCTATATAGTGTCATAGCACCATCATATACCCAGCTATATAGTGTCATAACACCATCATATACCCAGCTATATAGTGTCATAACACCATCATATACCCAGCTATATAGTGTCATAACACCATCATATACCCAGCTACAGTTGAGTGTAGACTAAAGGTTACACCCAAGTGCACTCCGAGTGCACTCCATTTGGACTTGGAGTGCACTCCGTTTGGACTCCAGGTAAACTTGGAGTGCACTCCAAGTGGACTCCGAGTCTACCTGGAGTCCTATAAGACACCATGCCTATACCCCAGTTCTATAATCAGACTACATGTGTATATCATATATACATGTATTAATACTTTGATACTTTTAATATAATTTACATACAAATAAATAGATTTTTACAAATTACTTTCGTTCTCTTGATATTATTATTAACATTTGTTTAGTCTACTCGGAATATTTATTTTATTGTTAATACATGGTAATAATGCCTACATGTTAAATTTATATTTATTAAGATCCATAAAAGACAGTTATACAATTTATGCTATAATCAGGTTTCTATGAAAGTTAACTGCTTATTATTTCATATTTTATTAAGATGTAAGTGAATTGTATTTCATTCTGTCAAGGAATTGAAAATTATTTTAATTATAATATTTATTACTGTACATATATCATGACTTTAAAGGAAGTTTAGATAATGTATCTATATTATGTTATTGATTATTCAAAATATTGAAAGTTTACAGTATTTAATGAATTATGTGTTATTTTAATAAGACATTCTCTACATATATGTACTCAGTTCAGGCAAGTAATTATAAAATAAACATAATCATTTTAGTTTATATAGGTTATATATTTAAATGTATCATTAGAAAAATATACATTTACAACTACATATTTATGAGCATTACCTGGTTAAATTAATGTTCTTACATAATGTAAACACAAGTATGTAGTTCTGGACTACCCATAATGAATGAAAGTATCTGTTTAATTGCTATTATTATTGGTCATGCATGACTAACTCTGGTCTGACACACCTGAGACCTGTGCCAGGTGAGTTTTAGGAGCCAGCTACATACTGTCCTGGTTTCACAGAAATACCTGTGTCAATACTGTCACTGTATGGCTTCAAATGATGAAGCTGTGCAAAGCAGGGTGTGTTATAACCTCAGGCCAATCAGAGACCTATATACTAGTATATAGGTCTCTGGGCCAATTAACAGAACAGTAAGATTATCTCCTGACTTGAAGGAAAGGATTGTAGCTCTCCATCTGAGAGGCCTTAGTCAGACCAAAATTACATGTATAAATGAAATACCAGTGTAATTAAGGTGGAAATGTAACGATAAGCTGTAAAACCATTAACAAATTGGTTAACAGGTTTAAGAAGACCAACTCTATTGAAATGAAGTCATTCTATACTGAAATTAGAAAGTAAAAATAAGCTGTTTCTTATTACCAGAGACTTGTATGTGTGATATACAAGTCTCTGTTATTACATTGTAACCTGTCTAAACCGTAAGTCATTGAGACCAAACGTATTGGCCGGTTTATGCAGGTGTCCGGTATGTAGAGGTACAATGTTGAATGATATAAGTTCAGAAAAAATTAATGCAAATCAAATTAAGAAATGATGCAGTTCTTATCTTGTTATATTCAAAAATATAAAGACATTGCTTTAAAAAATTAATTGTAAAGAAAGAGATTAATGTAAAAAAAAAAAAAATCAGTGTAATTCCAAATGGTAGAATGAATGTAAATTCACCATTTCCCAAAACCAACCTATAGCCTTATACCCGTAATTAGTACACATTGTTCTCGTCCAGGAAATAAGATTATAGAGCCTGAGGTACAATTTGCCTCAGGGCAGTTGGACACGGCAACCTATGTACCATTTACCTGTAAAACTGACCTGTTGGAACTACATCGTTTTCTATTCCCATTTAGTCAATATCTATCATAATATGTGTCACTCATACATTTTATGTAACAGATACAGGTCATGAATGTACAATGGTTGTTCATGCCAATTATAAAATCATAAATTTAAATGTTCAAACTTTAAAAAAGATAACACGAGGCCAGCTGCAGTTGGTGTATGGAATGTTTGATAAGTATTTACTTAACTCAAACATGAGAATTATAGTAATCTATGTTGATTTACATATTGACTTCTAATACTCTATACTTTGGTTTGGTTTGGTTTGGTTTATTTTGTTTAACGTCCTATTAACAGCTATGGTCATTTAAGGACGGCCTCCCGTGCGTGCGACATGCATGCGTATGGTGAGTGCGTATGTGTGTTTTGGGAGGCTGCGGTATGTTCGTGTTAAGTCTCCTTGTGATAGGCCGGAACTTTTGCCGATTTAAAGTGCTATCTCACTGAAGCATACTGCACTATACATACTTCCATTATAATATCAAAGACATAAAGTAATAGTACCAGTTTGATTTTTTTTTTTTCAAACATTTTTTTTATAATAATGACTTATAACTGTTTTGATAATACTGTAATAGGAATGGACAATCATATCATTTCAAAAGTGTCAGATATCGACCGTCACAAGTCTGTACCTATATTCTATATGACCTTGGTATTGGTCAGCCTGAGTTTCCTCTAGCCCTGACACCATACCAGACATGGTGTCAGGTCCAGAGGAAACTCGGGCTAGGTAAAGGTAAGGTGTGATTTCCAGTTTCCATCTAACAATTAAGGGGGTCTTTATCTAGTTAGATGACCATGTGTACACCTGTCCAGATCTTCACACCTTATAAGGTAAACTTGGAGGAAGGGGTCATTATTGGGGTCAGTGTAAGTCTGTCTGTTCTCCACACCCCTGTAATCATGATATACAGGTAAATATTGACCTGGAAGATAGGGGGGGGGGGGGGGGGGGGGGGGGGGGGGGGGAGATTGTATGTTATATAACTGTTAAAAGAACTCCATTTATGACCAGGATTTAATGAGGCAGGTATAACAAAACTAAGTTGGTTTACCAAATGGAGTTCGTTTGTATTGTATGTTAAGATAAATTTAAACTGTTGGAAGAAAAGTATTTGAAATATTAAAAACAGTAGTACTTCGAGTACAAGATATTTCCAGTACACAATCAAACTCTACATTTTGAGAGACCACAA
Organism: Pecten maximus; assembly: GCF_902652985.1. NCBI lineage: Eukaryota > Metazoa > Mollusca > Bivalvia > Pectinida > Pectinidae > Pecten > Pecten maximus. Next base: position 41,750,901 of record NC_047018.1, read on the forward strand.
ACAACTTGCCAAATATGTTTTGTTTATTACTAATTTCTATTAATTTACGTGGCTTGTTAAAACTCTTCAAATCAAAGGAATGCTATCATACATTTTTCAACGAAGTGCCAGATCTATTCATTTTATATAGGGTTTACTAATAGAAAAAATCTATTATAATAGATATTGTTAGTTAACCAACTAAAAATGAACCAACAAAATAATAAGATGATATATACAAAGATAAAACAGTAACACATATCTTATTGTTACATGTTTAAGGAGTCTAAATGTATAAGAGTATACATCTATCTATAAACATTGTGTATATATATGTACTTGGTTACAGGTACATGTGATACATGTGGACCCAGGTAGGATTGGGGCCTGATAGGACTCCAGGTAAACTTGTTTAAGTTTACCTGGAGTCCAAACGGAGTGCACTCCAAGTCCAAACGGAGTGCACTCGGAGTGCACTTTGTGTAACCTTTAGTCTACACTCAACTGTATATAGTGTCATAGCACTATCATATACTCAGCTATATAGTGTCATAGCACTATCATATACTCGGCTATATAGTGTCATAGCACCATCATATACCCAGCTATATAGTGTCATAGCACCATCATATACTCAGCTATATACAATGTAGTGTCATAGCACCATCATATACTCAACTATATAGTGTCATAGCACCATCATATACCCAGCTATATAGTGTCATAGCACCATCATATACCCAGCTATATAGTGTCATAACACCATCATATACTCAGCTATATAGTGTCATAACACCATCACATACTCAGCTATATAGTGTCATAACACCATCACATACTCAGCTATATACAATGTAGTGTCATAACACCATCTTATGTTCAGCCTTATAGTGTCATAACACCATCATATACTCAGCCTTATAGTGTCATAGCACCATCACATATTCAGCCTTATAGTGTCTCTAACACCATCATATACTCAGCCTTATAGTGTCTCTAACACCATCATATACTCAGCCTTATAGTGTCATAACACCATCATATTCTCAGCTATATAGTGTCATAACACCATCACATACTCATCTAAAGAGTGTCATAACACCATCCTATACTCAGCTATATAGTGTCATACCACTCCTATATATGTTTTTAGTATATATACTATGTACTATAAAGTGGCATAATATTTGTGAATGATATACTCGGTCAGCCATACAATCGAATCAGATTTCTCTTACTACATTGTATATGCTCACGATTTTATGATTTGTTAAATACTATCACGTACTCAAGCCAATATTTCGTGTAATAACACAGTCATATAATCAGGCTGCCATACAATATATACGTTATTATGTCATGATTTTGCTAGATTAATATAGATAGTGAATTAAACTCATTACAGAAAATACACTGGTATATTTTTTTCTTTTCCCCAATTTTCACAACAATATGTTATTTAAGAGTTAACAATAATATTTTCAAAAATTCAAAGAAAGCCGACTATCTCGATCCAAAAATTGACAAAATCCTGTATGGATGTATATTCGCTATCACGACGAAATTTCTAAAGATAAATCTGCTAATGTATATACCCTCAATACCGCCATATATTCGTAGTGCCGAGACCCGGGGAATCGACAGACGTCATAATTCAGGTAACCAGGAGGTCGTCAGTTTGTTGATCTCTTGGGGAAACTTCATCGACATTCCAATATGTTATGAGTTCACTTATTCCCATACCGTCACATCGTAGGATTACATACAATAATCACTTTCCTAATATACTCACCTCATTCTATACACCTTATAAGTGTATGTATTTTTTTTAATGTTTAAAGCCGCAAGGCTTGTTTCTTTGCTATAACACATGATAATAGGTTGCTTGTTGGATTATTGCGGATCAGAGACTGCCGTAACGAGGTAGCTAGAATGTAGCGTTCCCGGATGGGTAATATCGTGTCCTGGCTTCTTGCACCAGTACTACAGCAATGATTGTCATGGTGATACATTACCGACTTTTCTAATTTTCTACCCAATGCTGGAGGAGCGCCGACAGCTTTGGGCTACCGTAGAGACATTTCTACGCTAGTAGCATCTTGTGTGAAAAGCATATTACCCTTGGGCTACCATACATACTATGTTTATCTAGGTACTCTTGGGCTACCGTAGAGACATTGTACGCTAGTAGCATCTTATGTGAGGAGCATAGGTACTCTTGGGCTACCATACATACATGTTTATCTAGGTGCTCTTGGGCTACCGTAGAGACATCTGAACGCTAGTAGCATCTTGTGTGAGGAGCATAGGTACCCTTGGGCTAACCTACATTGTACATATATATTCACTCTAGGTACTCTTGGGCTACCATAGAGACATTTGTACGCTAGTAGCATCTTGTGGGAGGATCATTGGCACCCTTGGGCTACCGTACTGACATTTAAACTCCAGTACATAATGTGTGAAGAGCTCTGCTACCTTTGGGATACCGCACTAATTTGTACATTAGTACCCAAAGTGTGACGAATCATGATTACTTTGGGCTACCGTACATACATCTTAATATGAGAAGAGTGCTAATACCCTTGGGCTACCGTGCCGATATCTAAACTCTGTTAAGATTTGTGTGAGGAGCGTTGGTACTCTTCAAGGAACCAATGTTTGAAGTGCTGGTACTCTTGGACTACCATACCGATATTTGAACTCTAGAAACCAATGTGTTTGAAGTGCTGGTACCCTTGGGCTACCGTACCGATATTTGAACTTTAGAAACCAATGTGTTTGAAGTGCTGGTACCCTTGGGCTACCGTACCGATATTTAAACTCTAGTAACCGATATATGAGAAGCGTTGTTACCCTGAGGCTTTATAAATGACACCAATACCCTATCCAGTAAATTGGGAGTCGCATTGATGACTGGGGGCTGCTGTTGTGACATTTTCCCATTGTACTCTAAGTTTCGAAATGTTTCTGATGCCTGGGTCTTCCTGATCTGCATCATATTGTTTTACCCGAGTTGTGAAGGTTGATGATGAACCTATGTGTTTGGACTATTGGGGCCCAGCATCATATACGCGATGCTATTACTTATTGATGGACTTGCCTCTACTGTCTCCTAAACGAGGTATCCGGATCATATATTACCAAGGTAAATCGCGTATACTATATAGATTTTTAATCAACAGGGCATCTTTATTGTGCGATTTGTTCCGAGCATTTAGTGTCTTAATAGTGCTACTCACCCTAACAACCGGACATCCGTCTGGAAAGTGAATAGATTCGCCGGCATACAGGATGTAAACTACTCTCCCATTGGACACTGCTGTTATTTTACGAGTGCCTAGAAATATATAAAAGCATTTAGCCACTTGAAAAAACGTATATGACATTAAAGATTCATTTTCCAGCAGATGTGTGATCAGGGTTCAACCGTTTCCATCACCGTGCAAAATGGATGTGTGTCATTGTAGATAAAGTTTCTCAACTAGAATAGGATAGTAATAGCATAGTAATTTTTCGCAAGAAAGCAAATGGTGGCGCAAAGATCAAACATGTTACTTTTCATAACAATCGGTTCATTATTTCCTGAATGTGTCGTATCCCCTTAAGAATTGTTACGGCGCCAACAGCCAATGGCAAATCTTCTTCATGGTCAACAGACAGGGACACAATGCGAGGGGGTGACACTAGAGTTCAACAGAGTTGATATACAACAAAGATCTAATACACAAGCAAAATATACCACAACGTACACACGTTAGGGTCAACAATGTCAATATTAACAATGGCAAAGAATACTTTAGGATTAACTTGAATACATTTTACATTATGGGGGTATAACACAAAAAACGGAGTGTTCTCTAAATAAGCCGCATAGCGGTTTATGATGATAGTAGATTCTACATATGTTGTTTTTTTTGTTATAACTCCATAACATAAGAATATATTCAGGTAAATTCTTAAAATACATAACCTGCAAAAAATCACTTTATTGATGGACTCTTTCTCTTACAAATCATTACGCTCCATACGCCAATCAAAAGCGACGTTTTGAACGGCGACGTCATTTTTTTTACGTTATAAGCCAATGAAAATGCTTGTTACAAACAAGATTAAATTATTTAAGTATCAACACGGAAGGGAAAATAATATATCATAACTTTACAAACAAGGACACTAAGGTCAACACAAAAGGATATTATATAAATACAACACATCATCAACACAGAGCGGCAACAGTTTAATCAACTGCGATATGTAAACTATTGGTACTCGGAACAGACTCCGGAGTAGTAAATCAACTGTAACGTGTAAACTCCTGATACTTAGAACAGACTCCGGAGTAGTGAATCAACTGTGACATGTAAACTCCTGATACTTAGAACAGACTCCGGAGTAGTGAATCAACTGTGACATGTAAACTCCTGATACTTAAAACAGACTCCGGAGTAGTGAATCAACTGTGACATGTAAACTCCTGATACTTAGAACAGACTCCGGAGTAGTGAATCAACTGTGACATGTAAACTCCTGATACTTAGAACAGACTCCGGAGTAGTGAATCAACTGTGACATGTAAACTCCTGATACTTAAAACAGACTCCGGAGTAGTGAATCAACTGTGACATGTAAACTCCTGATACTTAGAACAGACTCCGGAGTAGTGAATCAACTGTGACATGTAAACTCCCGATACTTAGAACAGACTATGGAGTAGTGATATAACTGTGACATGTAAACTCCCGATACTTAGAACAGACTCCGGAGTAGTGAATCAACTGTGACATGTAAACTCCCGATACTTAGAACAGACTATGGAGTAGTGATATAACTGTGACATGTAAACTCCCGATACGTAGAACAGACTATGGAGTATTTTTTGAAACTTAGAACAGACTCTCAGGAGCAGTGAATCAACTGTGACATGCAAACTTATAAAACTTAGAACAGACTTTATTTAATAGTGACTCCTTAGAACAGACTCTCAGGAGCAGTGAATCAACTGTGACATGAAAACTTATAAAACTTAAAACAGCCTCTGTGTCAAAGTGAATCAACTTTGAAACATAAACCTTTGATATAGGTAATCAACTTTGACATATACAATCCTGATACTAAAACAAATTCTGTACCTTTCTATAATAATAATAAAAAAAGTACTACATACATATAAATGTACCAAACCTGAACAAAACTGCTTCACACAGTGATGAGATTGGTCTAAAGCGTTTGTCCTCAGGTTCTCGATTTTTAAACAGCCCGATGGGTAAGAAAAAAAGAAATATGTTCTAATTGGTAAATTAAATATTTATATGTGTACAGCTTTGTTGATCAATCAATAATGTTTTGTGATCATATTAAGTTAAAGTAGAAAGGTCGGTACAGGTACAAATGCAAGGGGAGGGAACTGGAACGTTCATACAAACTTTATTCTGACTATATATTCTTGAAAACCTGTTCTAGTACAATTTCTCCCTTCTGGGCTGCGCTCGTAGATTCTTGAAAACGATGCTAAATTATGAGTAAAAACAAATTCGGCTAGTAATCCAGTCTTTGTTCTAATGGATGATGAGTGCGCACACCTACCGAAGATAGATGATGTCGCGAGGGGATCATTGTGTCACGTGATACAGAATGAGTTGCCAGGATGTAGACACGAGATCCGGTGGGAATACGGAAATTCTCTCGCTTGTCACTTGATAAATCACCTCGTCATACCTGTCTGTTTAAATATTTTACATCTGTTACGGAACCCGCGGGGGGGAATTTTGCTAGAGTTTATAACCTCCCTGTCAGGTGCGGGATGAACGCTGATAAATACACTTCGCAATATATCGTGGAATTACGAAGTTTGCTTTGTAGACAAATTCATAATTGTTTGAAAGCACCTCCATTGGGGATAACGCTTTGGTAATTGTTCTCCCTATCGTCCTTCCCACGTCAGGCAAGGGTTACGTAACGCTAGAAAGACACATCAACCAACAGCAAGAAATTCTATATAGTAAGTGAATCAGTCGACGAATATATAAATGCGTAAAGACAGTTGCCATTTTGACACATATTTATTTACAAGCAAATTATTCATGGATATATCAGTTATTATTTTACAAACACATTAGACGTGATATTTTTATCAGACATCTTGACAACATTGCGATCACTAATCCACACTGTCTTTATAACAGGATATATGTTAATGTAAACGTATATGATATGGTTTTTCATTTCAAATTTTAAGAAACTCGTCACGATTTTCCTTTTTTTTTGTTTCGTTCAAGAAACCCAAGCAGAACTCGTCCTGAATTTCCCCAACAGTAGTTGTTAACATTTGTTGTTGGAATTTATGGCCACGTAACTTTGGTTGCTATTTGGTGGCATGGCTTGGAAGGTTGGCTTATTTAATGAATTTTTTAAGTGGTGTATTTCATTACCATTCTTTTTTTCTGATAAATTCTCAATATTTTACTGTACCGTTGCTATTTCTCATGTTGCTCATACACATACAAGTGCACTCTAACATTGCGATATTCACCATTATATCATTTTTGTTCAGTTCGAAAGATCATAGGATTCATAAAAGAAAAACAGTATCTCCGAAATATCATGTTAAAGATATATAGACAGTGTTACGTCATATACAAAGACAGTAATGACAGCAATTGGTCTGCTCAAATGTGTTAAGCCAGGGGAGATCTTTACGGAAATAGATTTGGAAATATCGGGAAAGGGAATATCGCGTTTCCTATGTGCTGTCGAAAGGCCATCGCAGCATTCTGGTCAATTTGCGCTGTAGTGGTTTGCCTTTACATACCAACAGAGGATATAAAGACTTTGTAATACGTTTCCAGTACCTTAAATAAAACACTAGAATGAATTTGTACATTTAGTGATATAACTGTGAAATTTGAGCTCATTTTATCGGTAAATATGAAGCACAGAGTAATTTAAGATATAATTTGTGATTTTAAAGGGAAAAGTGTTATCATTGTAAAGCTTTGGTTGAGATGTACATTGTAATTTGTGATTTCATAAGTCAAATATGTTATCATTGTACATCTACGATGACGGTTAACTATTGTTTTACAATGAATTATAGTGATAGACACAATGTTATCATTGTAAAAATATGATGACGGACGGTCAACCGATCTTTTTCCAGTGAATTGTGATGTTGAACACATTTATCCTATGAAATTCATACTTTGAAGATGATGAGAGGTCCGTCTTCTTAACACACCACGTTTTGCATATTTTTGATGTGTTTCTGTTGGTGCGTTACGTAGTCTTTCATGTTCAGTAAACCAACCAAATGATGGACAGTCTTGCAGCTACAGTAATGCAATCGTATAAATTGTATAAAAATATGTGACTAGAAAATGAAAATTTCTATCATATAATATGTGTATATTAAATACGTATCAAGATACCGTCGTCATGTGATGGCAATTATGTCATATCAATAGCGCGGATATCCAATAGAAATATGACATCTACGTCTGCGGATGTGCATCAGAATCATAAATTGCAGTATATGATATGTTGGAATAATAAAACGAGGATGAAGAAGAAAAAACTATGAAATGTCGGCGTGTAAACGACCATTGTTGTGCAAAATGTCTTCAAATGGGCGACCTTGAGTATAAGACTTTACTTACTTTGACTCAGTGTGGTTCAGTGTTCCGTGTAGGCCTAGTGTCCGGAAGAATTTGTCGAGGGAGCTTGAATTTCAGTACATTTGCAAGGAAGGTATACAATGAATTGTAATGAGAAAAGGATAATAAACCTTGAGGATGCTCTGCAGCTACGGAAGTACGAATAAGATGAATTAAGGAAGACCGCTTAAGAAGAATTGTCAATCCAGGTAGAGGGATGACAGTAACAAGCAACGTTAACAAAGATATTGTGAATGGAGAATTTGAGTCGCTCCACAGTTATCAAATGACAGATTAAGAAGGGAAAACAATATTGCCATATTCGATAAAAAAAACAAGCAAACAAAAAAGACAGAAAAAAAAACAAACAAACAACATACAAACAAAACCAAAAAAAGAGAAAGACAAAACAATTTCTATCCTAAAACTGGATAAAGCGGAAATGAAGACTATAGATAAGATTGAACAAATGAAAAAACAGGTATAGACACAACAGAAATGTCACAGACAAATCTGAGTTCCGTTTCATTCACTCAAGGATAAGCGGAACGTGTTTAGAAATATCAAAGGACAAAATAGATGAAAGGGATTCAAAACAGTGATGATCAACAACAATCTAACTTAGACAAAAAGAAGCACCCAATTAAAATTACAAAATTGAATCAAGAAACGCACAGCAGAAGAGAGCTCTAGTCATACAGTGAAAGGACATCCACGGAAAAGAACAATCTCCCTTGTCAACATGAACACCTTTGATTGATTATCCGTAACTTAACATTTTCTTCGAGAGGTATTGTAATATTAAGCAGTGTAGGTAAGTCAAAGGTAATTTGCTGGGGAAAAGATATAGTTTAATATCTTCAAGAGATACCACCGGAACTAAAGATTAGGATATAAAGAACTGTTTAACTTCGATATGGATATAGAGGCCACAGGCCTGCTGTCATTGATCTTATTACCATGTACTCGCTCGAGAGATGTTGCAGATTGTTACCAGGTCGACCAAACAATAAAGGTCTTAGGGGATTTTGTTTCACGATAGGGTGCTGTATGTTTACCAGATCTACGAGAAACCTTATAACAGTAGTATGCCAGGCCCGTTTTCATCAATATTCTTAACTTTTTAAATTCCTGATTTTTTTTTTCAAAGAAATCCTTGTTGGATTTAAGGGGGGAGTCTTAGTTGAGGAGCTTTCGTTTAATCAAGTAATGCTTTCATATGGGAAATATTAAGACATATTGATGGAGTTTGGGTCAATTATACGAGAAACAATATATTAGTAGCAGTGTGCAAGATGTTGTCGAGGTTGAGGAAGGCCTAACATGAATCTGAAAGACATATTAAAAACCGCACAATCAAATATGAATTTTGGAACATGTACATTATATGCCTGATGGTAAATTTAACTGCGTCATTCAAAATATAATATCTTAGCGGATGTGTATTTAACACTATTATTCAATTAGTTAAATTCTGAATATCCAGCGAAATAATTGTCTATATACGTCCTGTTTTGTGGAATCGATGATCAATAATTCAGTCAGAGAGTCATGCGCAGACCTCATCCATCACAACAGAACTTTTTTAAACATTATTTTTTTGTTTTGACGATTGATATTGCTATTCATACCGCAAGCCACCATAAGATAATGATTCCTGATATGCATGACCTGGAAGTCCTCTTAGACAATCCTCTGATTTGATCTTTTTCCTGAATCAGATATGATTTATGACAGAGATTACTGATGCCTAAGTGACGAACACACTATATTGGTCATCACTTCAATGCTGTTAGTCTGGTCATTCAGAAATAAACATCGACGATTATTTTTGTTCCTTGCGACATTGTAGTAAATCTGATCGCGAAATAAAGAAAGAACCGTATTATGCATTCATAATACAGGAATTAACTTATTTTTGCGGCAATTTATTCTCGCGTTTTCATGTCAAACAACTTTTAAGTGGCGATTCGCGTTCGCGATTTTCAGTCATAAAAAGGTCTACTGTACATATCATTGAAACTTTTACGCGTTGATTGATTTTCGCGAATTTCGATCGCACACGAAATACGCAAAAAAATAATCGCACGTAAAAATGATTTAGTTTTCAGTATTCATCCTTTTTAACTGTCGTGCAGAGTGTTGAATACAGTGTTGATTTTATTGGTTTATATTTTCTTTGTATATATACTATTACTTCAGATCTGAATCAAAAAGAAAATATTTGTCGGTGGGGAAATCAAAAGTGTGAAATAGGGAAAAGAGAAGAAAAACAGGCGGAGGAAGAAGACGAGATGTAAATGACCACACGGGATAACCAAAAATAACACTTGTTTGTCAGTTTATTTCTCTTTCAATGAAATCGTGCATCGCGGGATTGAATAACAATGTACAACTGACAATACTGACATTTATAGACACTTTTGGAAACCTTTGTAATGTTAATTTTTAAACAATTCCGAAGCAAGTTTTACCAGCTTATATTAAACACTCATGTTGGCCCGAATGGAAACACGTGGGAGGTATTTTGCAAGAGAAAACCACAGTACCCAGAGAAAGGCAAGTGTGTTACCACTGTCCCAAACAACCACTTCTGTTTTGGATTGGAAATGTAAAGTAACTTAACCAGGCTTATCCGTGATGTAAGATTTTTCTAACAGATTTCGTGGGCGCCACCAGAATAAATCATCACCCTTATATATATTTACAGGTATAGATTATCAGACTAAATGTTGCTGCTTGGAATCAACTGAGGACACAATGGCATGACTGTTAGCATTAGATTTGGGACTGGTGGTGAAGCAATGGGGAACGGCGAATTTACACCAACGACCAAGGACGGATTATCAGACTATCACCAATTCGCAGCTTAAGTCGCCATCTGAGCTGTACGTGTTTACTTTCTAATGCTTCAATCATGATCAAGTAATGGATCGAGTAAACCTGTCACTCTTTCATACAAAAACTTAATCATGAATAAAAAGAAATATAATATCAAATATGGTTCTATCTCGGGGCTGACATTAGGTGCGACAATTATCTGCGGATTTGAAATGTGTACACGTATATCGACCAAAATGTTAATTAAAATGCCGTGTCATACATGTTCATAAACACCCTGGAAATATAGATATACCCTTTTCATGCTTAAAAAGATACCTCTGGCCATGACAACATTAAAATGGTCTCTTATGAGATGACTGGTGATCATTTAGGTTTATCTTGTATTTTCTGAGTGAACGTCAATAATTTGTCATTGGAACTATCATCTCAGGCAATAAACCATGAAATAGCTCATGATTCAGTGGTTTGACCACGGCAAAATTGTCTTTAAGCAAAAGCAGTCGAAGAGATATGTCTCCACTAAACCGTTTTGGGAAATTGTTGAACTGATGACAAGTATACTTGGTTAGAAAACTATAAGGCAGCTGGGACACTATATCGGAATTGGTCGCTTGTCTCATTTACCCCTGTAACTGAATGAGCGCCTACATAGGAATGGTTAATCAGGAACAGACAATGCCAATTGTCTTTTCATTTAAGTATCCACAGACATAGACCAACCACTATAAATGAATAATACCTCTACGCATACACATGAGTTAAGTAACAGAAACAAATTACACAATGATGTTTCATTCTTCTGGGGATCTTCGGTGATAGAAGGGCCAAAAGTTCGGGATTCAAACAATGAATTTAAAACAATCGAAATCAACCCAAGTGTAAAAATTAATAAGGGGAGGCGCAATTATTTTTATTAGTTTGGTTAATAAGTCATTATAGTATTTTCAACTTTATCTTTATGGGAAACAACTTATAACGAACAAGAAACCAGAAGAAAGCAGTTTGCGTCATAGATATGAAGTACAGACGGAAATAGAATGAGTTTTGTGGTTCAATAATATAAGTTGTATGTATGGGTTATTACATACAATGTATATGGAACTTAAAAACTTACTTCATTCACTTGACCCCTTATCATTACACTGTAGGATAAGCGACATGCTTTCAATTTCCCAATGGTTAATTTTCCATTTCTAGATAGTAACATTCCTTCTTCCTCTACCTTATTGGTGTTTACATGGCCGCGTTGATTCGATAATCAATGACCTTTTCCCAGTATCACGACTTCTGTCGTGACAAATGTCTACTGACGGAGAACAACACAATGTTTAGAGAGATACAGGCCATGAGATAGTCGACTTCATGATCTCATTTTAAATGTTTTGTTCCTTATGCGATACGAAGTCAGACGTTTGATGCTTGTTGATATGCCCATAATCTTATTTGTAATTGTGACTTAAACTGGATTTGGCATAGGTTTGGCGGGTGTCGTTGATGAAGCAGGAGAGGCTTACTCTTCCAGAACACCTGGTTTTATTCCACTAGAATTTGTTATGAATTTCAATGAAATTCTCTATTTGGGTTTAGATTTTGCCCTACCGTGTTTTAATGCATTATGATTTTGAATTATGGCCTTCTTTTCAAGTAGGTATTTTTTGTTTTTTGTTTTTTGCAAAACCAATGTTTGCTGCAGTTAGAGGAACCGACGAGTGAAATGTATACTGTATATATTTTGGCTTTTTCCACTACATCTACTTTTGATACAATATGATATTGACAGAAGGCAGAATAAGTAAGCAGAACGTGAGTTAAATAACTTTTCATAAATCTTCAATGCAATATATGTGAATTAATGTATCTTTATTTAAAATTGGTGCTACCTCGAATGGGTAAGTAATTCCAAATTCAAATAAAGATAAATATAATATTTTACATTTCAATGTTAATATGCCATACATATACGTGTTTACTTTAGTTTAACAGCATTCTTATTCATCACAATAAATTTTATAATAAATTGCTTCTAAAATTGAATTTCGCAATTATATTACATACCTATAAATAACGACATTAATTTGTTTTGGGACAGGACTTGAATTCGATGACCATCAATTGTTTGAAATGCATTCGCTTCTGACAATAAAATATATATCATTAAACGTGAAATACCACCGAAATATAAATTTCTTGACACTTTCCATGTCTAGTAATTGCATGCCATTTGAAGATACCGGTATACCCTTAATTTAACGCGACTGTTTATCACTCTTACGGCTCAAAATTGACACTCTCACTGAAATTGCTCTTTATATTAAGATGTAAATTTCACTATAGCGGTGTGTTTTAAGCAATATATTTAGGTAATGATATCTCTTTTTTACATATATATCATCGTCAAATCTAACACTCTATGCATTCTGATGTCATCGAATAGAGGTTTCCTTTCCTTTTCCTGTAGTCAATTTCATTTCTAAATTTGTAGTTTTAACCTATAACTCAAAGAAATCATATCACAAAGGAAATTGAAATAGCGTTTTGACATCTATATATCGTGATATGGTGAATGTAACTGGATTTACGTCATCGGTCACGTGGTCATAGTCTATCTTCCGGTTGCGTTCTAATTTCAACTAGAAGATATATACTATATATGCTATTTGTGTCTAAAATTTTGCTTTAACTATACGGCTAATGTATTTCAAGATATGAAAACGAGGCTAATTGATTAAACATTGTACACCGATATTGATTTCCATGAAAATAAGCTTGCCTTTGTGAGCATTTAAAACAATTTCGGTTCGAAGCCGAATGAATCAGTGACGAATGTTTTGAAATACTTTTTTTATTAATAGTGTTTTCAAGATATTCATGTTATTGTATAGAATAACATCTTTAACTGTATTGCTACTTAGCGATGGCCGAGTGGTTAAGGTGTACCGACACTTTATCACTAGCCCTCCACCTCTGGGTTGCGAGTTCGAAACCTACGTGGGGCAGTTGCCAGGTACTGACCGTAGGCCGGTGGTTTTTCTCCGGATACTCCGGCTTTCTTCCACCTCCAAAACCTGCCACGTCCTTAAATGACCCTGGCTGTTAATAGGACGTTAAATAAAAACAAACAAACAAAAGCTACTTAGCGTGATATAGATCATTCGGAACTGCAACGTATACAGATACCGTGAGACAAAGCTAAAACAGTTATGCTAAAATATAGCAGGTGCGATAGAGACTAATGTATGCAGGGGACCGTTACGGCCCCAAATATAGAACGTATTGTGATAGATATCTCATGGTAAGCCTTGTACATATATTTATGTTTATTCCATTTTTACTGGTGAAATATCAGAAATTGTCAACTTGATTTTATCATCACTGTGATCATTTAACAATTTTTGACCAATCAGAACGGTCCTCTTTACTCACTGCATTGAAACCTGCCGACTTTTCGGTTCAGATCCGAATGAAGCGAAAGTACAATACGTTGTTATTTTCTGCACTTCCAGAATATACAGTGCAGTCTTTATAAATTACCTATTTGATAGATTCTGTCCTACATGATGTACTCGTGAAATATATGTTAAATTCAACGGGAAATCATTCAATAGTCTTGAAAAAAACAAAAACAAAAACAAAAACACGATGAATCTCTTATGATACAAATATCAGAATTCTTGTATACTTGGATATTACAGGGAATCCCGCGCAATAACAACCGCTAAAATAATTAAAACGTTCATTACACTTGAAATACATTTAATAGATGTTTGGCCCAGATTTCATGTTAAAGTAAGTGATAATCAGTGAGATTATTTGAAATTAAAATAATGTTTCCTTGAAGCTGAACTCGAATCAAGGAGGCATATATCTACAGGGTTTAGTTATTGTAATATGTTTACTGTTCTTAGTGGCTATTTTCAACTTTCATTGAAAACACCTATTATTCACGTGGATTGTAATTCTTCTGAATTCATCCAAAATAGTTTTGAACAGTTTAAGCAAACTTGTGGAGTAATTTGAAAATGTCGTTTCTATATAAAAATAAAGAAACCAATGCAAAACGTAAACAGCAAATTATATCATGTCCTGATATTTTAAACATGTATTCCCTGAAGGTAAGTATCAAGTTTTGATGTCCTTATTTATGATAGTTTTATTTAAAGAACCAACCCCAGTAAATTTCAAAGCGTTCGAGTGAAATGAAGTGTATTCCTTTGTCGACCGCCAGATATCGCCCGTACATCTTCTGACAGCTCCCATCTGCTATCTGTCTGACAGAGAAGGGTAAATATGGTTATGTAAAGCCGCATGAAAACATTTAGCAGATACTGTTTCAGAACATGTTCAGAAAATGACGAAGTAACAAATTATGTCTGTACAGAATACGTCTCGCATCACTTGCCTGCTGGAAGGCTGTGTCTCACAACAGCCGCCAATGGAATGGATTTGATGAGATTTTAATAAGAATTCTTGACGCATTATTTAAATCCATGTCAGAAAAATAGACATTTTATTCAAAAGATGAATATGAAGTCATTATATAAAGTAGTCGTTTTGTCTGGCTGTCCAGTGTGCGCGTCATGCATCACCATCAGCTAGGCGCTTGGTGCCAAGTGTATGTCGGGAAGATGGCTCGAATCCAACAAAATATACCATAATAGGTGTGTAGCGAGCATCACCCATCAAATTCGGTAACGATCTGACCTTAATAAGGCAAAAACCTATGTCTGGCACACGACCGCAGGAGGAAACCAGCAGTAATCACGTGCTCCTCGACCTTTATCGTATAAGACATCGTTCAATGCTGAGCATGCACGTAAAGATCGTGGAAGAGCAGATTTATCTGTATACAAGGATATAGGTCATTGGAGGTCACGTTGGATGGAGCTATTTGAGTACGTGATGGACTCGTTCTGATAACATGATGGATAACGGAGAAATGCCAATGATATATATTGGTTGTATGATTTAGTGTTATGAGATAATCTCCCGTACTAATAACAGTTAATTCTCTATAATGTATGGCACAGGGCTTAGAAGGCCGAAACGACAAACGTTTTAAATTAATCAAAATCCTAAATTTACGAAATAACAATAATTTGATTCTATAAATTATTATGAAATAAAACAAGATAGCCCACTTTATATTGTTTTTAATATAATAAATAAGGAAATTATACCCATTCACATAGTTTTATCATTTCTCTTTTTTTTTAATTCGAATTGACTAATTTTTTTGTCTTCGTTGACGCTATGGTGCTTTTTCTGTTCCTCATGTAGTTAAAAGACGTGATTTGAATTTTGCAGCATCACGCCGTCTGTTGCGTTAAGTAAGGAACCATATGCAGATCACGACTCCTTCATCGAACAGTACAAGCCATTGACATGAGATTTGGACGCTTAATTAAATAAATTAAATTTACCCTATCTAACTTAATGATAATCTAAGAATAAAAATTATTTGATTATCGAGACCATCGAATCTAGTTTAACCCAAATGAATTTGGGGAGAACATATCTTGATATTTTTTGTTTTGAGTAATTCAATAGAAAAACTACCTCAGCTTTTGAATAAACGGATATTTCTTGAATATCAGTATGATACACACGGGCTTTCACACATATACAATCACCACCATCATCTACAGTGTAAACAACCTCCAGTTCTGTTCACCAAGCAGACGACAACCAAGATGTCGGTACAGACAGTGGCTGTCTTATTGCCTTGCAACACGAGCATGTCTCATTAGTCTGAATTCAGAACCACTCGAGATACGCAAACGTCCATTCTTCTCCCGGCACCTTAAATAGAGCTTTCCTGTTTCTAAGTGCGAGTTCAAGACGAGATATCATGCAAGGTCTTCTACATCAGCGACATGAAAAATGGCGACTTGCATTCGCATGTGTAGCCTTACATGGATCGTGATGTAGCTGTGTATGGCGTTTTGACATGGTGCACGATTGAATAGGTCTGTGAAGTAAACAATTGTGGCTACCTTTGGTATCGATTAAACAAGCCTTGCAGGTAGGGCGTGAGAATTATACATGCACCTGTTGCCCTATTGCCTGACTCGAAAGAGGCGACTAAATTTTGCATTGAATTTCTTCTTTAAGTCTCCCTTGACACTGCCTCATTTCTGGCCTTCAGCTGAGCGTTCGCCTCTGTGAGGAAGGCTTTTGGCTCTTGCTTTATTAAAGGTTCTTCAATTTTGTTTTTGTATTTTTTAACATCATTATGTTATTTTGTATCTTCTTTCTTATCCTTTATACGGATTTATGCACATTTGAAGTTTATATTAGCTATACGTATTGCGTAAGGTTTTAGATCATAACTAATTATGCTTTCTTATCGACTATCTGGTTTATTCACTGTGTGTTGGCTTGTGCTATCGACTATAATATTTAGTATTCTTATTGTATGTTATCTTTTCTTTTCGGCTTCAATGTCTGGTTTAATGACTGTGTGATGACTTGTCTAATTGTTATTCTACCACTATGTTCGGGTGTTATTCAACTCCCAAGGTTTTGTTTGGTTTGGTTTATTTTGTTTAACGTCCTATTAACAGCTAAGGTCATTCAGGGACGGCGTCCCGTGCGTGCGACATGCATGGGTGTGGTGAGTGCGTATGTGTGTTTTGGAGGCTGCGGTATGTTTGTTTTAATTTTCCTTATGATAGGCCGGAAATTTTGCCGATTTATAGTGCTACCTCACTGAAGCATAATGCCGAAGACATCCAGCAGGACACCCCACCCGGTCACATTATATTGACAACGGGCGAAGCAGTCGTCCGACTCCAAAAATGCTGAGCGCTAAGCATTAGTCGCAACTACCATTTTTAAAGACTCTCGTATGACTCGGCCAGGGGACGGAACCCAAAACGTTCCTCAGAGGGGGAGAACGCTCAACTAAAGGCCAAAAGTGAGGCATTGTCAAGTGAGACATTAGGAAGAAGAAAGTTGCTAATAAAGAAGAGAAAGGATAAGATCCCAAATTTAGTCGCCTCTTATGATCATGCAATGGGGGCAGCAAGTAAAATCCTTACACCCTACCTGCAAGACCCGAACTCCTAAGGCATAAAATAATAATTGCAACTGTTGAATAGCATTCAGTTTATACCACACGTGGAATTAACTCGTAGTGCGTTTTGATTGGTTGACACGGTTATCTCCGAGACTATTATAATCTACGTAGTAAAATACGTTCTGATTGGTTAACATTTGAAATTCGCTTCACGAGGTCCCGGAAATGAGAATGCACAAGAAGTAGTTCTCAGTTGTTTTTGTACTATTTTTTTGAAAATGTATTAATTTCTTCGGAGAATATAAACTTGCTCATTACTTGATATGATCTATAATAAATGAAAATATTTCCACAAACTTCCGAAATGGTAAGTTTTGCATATATAATACCGACATTTCTCTGTAGGTCATATACTTATACTCTAACTGAGGGGCCGCAGTGGCCGAGTGGTTAAGGTGTCCTGACACTTTATCACTAGCCCTCCACCTCTGGGTTGCGAATTCGAAACCTACATGGAGCAGTTGCCAGGTACTGACCGTAGGTCGGTGTTTTTTCTCCGGGTACTCCGGCTTTCCTCCACCTCCAAAACCTGGCACGTCCTTAAATGACCCTGGCTGTTAAAAGTAGGTTAAACAAAATTCAAAACAAACCAAACCAAACCAAACCAAACCAACTGATATTGTGAAAAGAAAACATCTTAATAACAAAAATAGGTAAATTCATCTGCAAAATAGAAGAATGTCGGACAGTTACATCAACTGATTGGTGAGAAAGTACTACTCGGGCCCAAGTCTATGAAAAACACACAGTTCCATTGTCTATATTCTCATTGTCTATATTCCCATTGTCTTTTCTATAAACTTCGTTACTGTTTATGACATTTTCAAGACATTTTATCTGTTTTGGGGAGTATTTTTGAAAGCTCGTTTTATGGACGTTGTACGGTTTCTGCTCTTAGATAAAAAAGAAAAGTCATTTGACGAGTGTCAATATAGCCCCCCGTCATTGTCAACACGAGGCTGGTGGAAGCTTGCCCCTGTCAGGAAAAGTCTGGAACCCATTTCTTTGTGCTGTAATAGTCCCAATTCTTCTCAGCGCCGTCTATCTCATCAGGAAAGTGCAGACCATATGTATGTGATCGATCGGCAATCAAATTAAAAAGATGGAGAGGGTTTTTTTTATTTGGTAATTCCAAAGAAAAAATATAATGAACCGCAAAGCAATCGTGAAGGATAATCATTTTGGCACTTAAGTGACTTAGCTTAGATATTTTGAATAATCGAATGTCTGTTTTTCACATCTATCATTTCAATAAAAAGGTCAAATTATTTCCAAATTTTGCACTCGCTGTTACATGTTGTAATGAAAAACATATAAAACCAATTATTTTTACGCCACATAATCCCAAAATTATTATTTCAAGTTTTAAATATTTTCTATGGCATTCAAAGGGAATACGAATGATTTCACGAAATAATAGGAAAAGTGGTGTCTGACAAAAGTTGAAATGATTAAAGCTACCGGGTGACAAAATATCAATGTTGAATACTTTACCAAGCTTTATATATATACTGATAAAACATTCATATCTACAATAATTGTATTTAATAATCCTCTTTCTTTTCATGGCAAAGTATTTTTTGATATCTTAGTCTTGCATTTTCTTTGATATTAAAATGTATTAGTTGACTCATCAGCTCATGCTGTTTTAAGTTTATTTTTGTGTGTCTCCTCTATCCTTGCTGTTTAAGAGTGGGAAAGGTTGTCTCTTCAGCTTATGCTTTAAGTTTGTTTTGCGTGTCTCCTCTGTCCCTGTTGTTAAACAGTTGGGTTTGATGTCTCCTCAGTTCATGTCTTGTTGTCTGTTGTTGAAAGCATTGATTTGCTGTTTACTCTATTCCTATTGCTTTAAGGTTGATTTGGTATTTCCTCATCTCGTGCTGTTTTTAGTTTATTTTTGTGTGTCTTCTTTTTCCTTATTTGCTAAGAGTGTGATCTTACGTCTCTTCAACTAATGTTGTTTGCTTTGCATCGCCTGATAACTCTTGTACTCCTTCTGATTGTGTCTCCTGATAACTCTTGTATTCCTTCTGATTGTGTCTCCTGATAACTCTTGTGTTCCCTCTGATTGTGTCTCCTGCTAACTCTTGTACTCTCTCTAATTGTGTCTCCTGATAACTCTTGTGTTTCCTCTGATTGTGTCTCCTGATAACTCTTGTGTTCCCTCTGATTGTGTCTCCTGCTAACTCTTGTACTCTCTCTGATTGTGTCTCCTGATAACTCTTGTACTCTCTCTGATTGTGTCTCCTGATAACTCTTGTACTCTCTTTAATTGTGTCTCTTGATAACTCTTGTATTCCTTCTGATTGTGTCTCCTGATAACTCTTGTACTCTCTCTGATTGTGTCTCCTGATAACTCTTGTACTCCCTCTGATTGTGTCTCCTGATAACTCTTGTGTAACTTCTGATCTGTGTCTCCTGATAACTCTTGTGCTCCCTCTGATTGTGTCCTGATAACTCTTGTACTCCCTCTGATTGTGTCTCCTGATAACGCTTGTATTCCTTCTGATTGTGTCTCCTGATAACGCTTGTATTCCTCCTGATTGTCTCCTGATAACTCTTGTACTCCTTCTGATTGTGTCTCCTGATAACTCTTGTATTCCTTCTGATTGTGTCTCCTGATAACTCTTGTATTCCTTCTGATTGTGTCTCCTGATAACTCTTGTGTTCCTTCTGATTGTGTCTCATGATAACTCTTATGCTGCTTCTTAATTGTGTCTCTCGATATATTTCGCACTTTCTCTGATTTGTGTCTCCTGGGTTCCAACTGCTAATTTTTCATCCTGACTTTTAGTTCTATTCCAATGGCTAGAGACGATTGCCCGGACGTAAGAAGAATCAATCCCTGACTCAATGGCGACCTATAATGAAACGTATGAACCCAACAGCTCGAGTTCTGATTGTGACCGATGGCCGGTCGGGCCGAAGAGGGCATTTCTCACTATTGATGAAATACACTCCAGTGTTTGTTTACCTCGGTCACGAGAAGGGCAGGGTTCAACATGAAAATTAAACGTTTCTTTTTCGACAGAAAGCGGACCATATATTATCAGACGACTGTGAAATTACTGAATTAAGCATAGACCATAGGCATTGTACATGTATCTTGTTTCGAACAGGAGTGAATTAATCGTTATGTTCGCTTCACTTAAATATATAAATAACATCGTCTCAACCGGAAGTGGATACTTTTCAGCGTATATTTAGGTTTTCGGCTGATAAATGTACATCGAAATCGATATTTGTGGAAAGTGGTTTCAAGAAAGTGAAAACAGTTACTTCGTGTGATAGGGAAGGAATTAAAGAACAAATAACACATAACTAAATCTGGTGGTTTTCTTTGTGAAATATTTAGCTGTATTATTATTAGAAGAAGAACAATACAAAAACAACACATAAGTCTTTTTTTTCAGCGTGACGTCACGTCATAAAACAGTACTCCGTTGAAGAGTATTTCAAATATTTCATTAAAACAGTGTGTGATACAACAAAGAAATTTCATTATGATTTTTTATGATTGGACAATTAGTGCCACGGCGAAAATACACGGGAATAAATTATACAAGAGCACAATGTAAGAGTCACCACACCGGGTGAAATAAAACAAAATCAAAGGCAATCCACCCGAAAAAATAAATAGATGATAAATAAATAAATAAATAAATAAATAAATCAATCAATCAATCAATCAATAACAGGCTCATTGTTTTCTGCAACTTATATTTCATTGCTATGACCCACTAATAAATAAATAAATAAATAAATAAATATGTAAATACATATAAATAAATAAATAAATAAATAAATATAAATTAATTAATTAATATTCCTGCACCTTATGTGTCATAGTCATGATTTTAATTCCTAACCAAATTGTTTTTGTTGGAAATCTTGGCGGATTCTTAAATCATGTGATTGGAAATCAGATCTAGCAGATCCACTGAAACCTTCAATTTGTATAGCTTATATACAGAACTCGGCAACTTGTGATATAAAGACTGTCGATCGGTTGAAGTTTTTTTATAATATTGTTATTGAATAAAAGACTTGTTAAATAGAAAGTCATTCAAAATGTCGTGGTATCATTACAGATTTTCAACACAAATTTGCCAAACTGAATCGATGCGGTAATATCAAGAAGAAAGTATCGAAGAGTTAGTGGAAAGGAATTTTTAAAAATAACTTTAAAAAAGGGTTTTTATGATGGAATCTTTACTTAAAACGATAATGATTAAGTAAATATGACAATACATACCACAGAGTTCATACACGGATAAAATGTCACAATGTTTCGACATATTTGGTCCATTTGTACCAATGCCTCTAGGAAAAGGGAAAATAGAACCGCGACTTTATTCAAAGGAAACATGTCACAGTGCCAAAACAACGAACACCACATATGGAAAAATAATACAAAAAGTATAACATTCCACGTTAGCTTCACAGATGACAAAATAAACCACAGCGTCAACAAAAATGGGGAAGCCCAACCTGACATCAACACACGACAAAATTCTAACTAAAATATGATATGATATGTAGAGAAAGGGGGAAATTATATCAAATATAAGAACTATCATCCATATTTAAAACCCAGAATTATGTACAAGTTTGCATCCCACAATATAGCGATCATCAAAACAAATCTTTGCATCAAAGAACCCCCTCTCCCTCTTCTACACCCCATATTTTGAATGTGCGTTAGACATGTTCAAAGCTCATAAATATTTCAAGACGGCTTTATACTGTCGGCCATAACTTTCAAAATGGATGCCCTCGCTCGTGAACGGAAACCCAATGCTGGCTGAATTCCACGTTATGACGCTAGAATAGTGATATATCGAGCACTTACTCTGAGGGAGGGTCCCCTTACCAAGTAACAGGAAGTTCCGTGAAGAGGGTCGACCCCGCTCGGTCAGGCGCATAAACTACCTATCGTCTGCGCATGTCAGTAATGTCTCTATACTGTCTGGCCGGAAAGGCACATGACCATAGCATCATGCGTGTAGACGAAATTCAGGATGGAACACGATTAATCTAAGGAGGTGTCATTTCTGACCATACAAGTTGACGCAGACCAAGAATTTAATACACAAACCCTGAGTGATGTCTTCCATTAATATTTATTGCTCGCCGTTTGGAATGAATGATATTTCATATGTTGACACTTTTGTTGATATTTTAACATCTTTTTCTGTTATTTAACGCGGCTTTGATCTATAGGATCCCTGATGGTGAATATCTCGGTCTCGTGACGCACAAAGTATACAAAATATCACGTGACCTGAATCCGTAACGTAGGTGTCGAGCATAAAACACTCAATGTCGGTTTAGTTTTAACAATGTCAAAATTCATAATTAATTCGAAGAAGTGTTTCAAAGACATGTTTTGATTGGATTCAATGCTGACTATTCTAGAAGGACTCTGATTTTTCCAACATTATCAAAACAAGAGAGAGAGAGAGAGAGAGAGAGAGAGAGAGAGAGAGAGAGAGAGAGAGAGAGAGAGAGAGAGAGAGAGAGGATTTGAGCATTTCCCTATTCATATTTCAACATATGTGTACGCTTTCCATCTATCATCCCAGACGGTAATCCACATAATCATTTTGTTTTATCGACCTTTTAAAAACCTGATAAAGGCGATTAACAGCCCATATCAGATTTGAAAATCTAATAAAACCTTTGTATTACCCTGACGAGTCCTATAAAAGAAAAGGAATGGTCGGTAAGCGCATTTGTAGTATACCTGCATTTCACCTAGGCGACCGAGGTTCGATTTTCCGAACTTATATGAAAACCTGTATAACTGATTACCTGCCGGCCACGTGAGTTTTCTACGGGTATTCCGGTTACAGAAAGACACCTCGCTCCAACTGGTCCAAACACAGTGATAATTATATTATATGCCGACATGTGTTTAAGTTGTTGTAAAACAAATAAAGTTAATTGATTGGAAAGAAGAATCGGCTTAATCCGCACATTATGTATCTTCAAATTTTGTTTGTCTCTTTTTCGGTACATTGCAACGATAATTCCAAATCTAAATTCATGTTGGATCACGTCGACTTGTAACATTCCCCAGAATTAACAAAAAAAAAAAAAAAAAAAAATCGCAGTTGGATGAGTTCGAGATAAAAAAGAAGAACAGTGTCTATCGATCTTTAAAATGGAGAAAAATCTATAATGGAAAAAAGGTGCCGACTTGATCGACTTGTGCAATTTCAGCAATATGGGAATCCGAGTGGCGATACCGCCGACTGTCAGAGCGTCCGTCACTATAGCACAAAGTCGATATACGCGCGTTCATCAGCCTTTAACGAGCATTGGCAAATGGAGGAGGTGTCACTTCCTCAACTTTACCCCATTCTTTTGCGGGAAAAGTTGACAGATACCCTCGCGATAAAGCATGCTTTTCGATCTAAACGAGGAGAGGATAAGATCATTTACATTCTCAACTTCCCGATCCCCTTTATTTAATTAAATGATGCCAAACAGTAACTTTGTTATGTTCTATCCGCCGGCTTACAGACAGTAACCACTTTCGCTTACAGCCACCCAAACTATATTTTACGTCAAATGTATGTTGCAATTTTACAAAGCAAAATACTGGAGATTGTAATTAAGCGTCGATAGCAAAGTGTCTGCGAACTCGCTTATTAGTACGATTTGACATCGAAGGAAAACAGGTGTCAATATCCACGCCATTTGTAAGCATTTCGTTCTGTTCTATGCTAAACAGGACACTCTCTCTAGCTTAAAGATATCGTAAAGTTTCTAAATAAGGACAAAGAAAGGCCCGTTTTTATTGAGTTGTCTTTGTTAGGGTCCAACCTATACACACCCGTCCGCATATGGCCATGACTTTTAGTGTCCCCCTAGACACCCGTCCTCATATGACCATGACTGTTAGTGTCCCCACTAGACACCCCGTCCTCATATAGCCATGACTGTTAGTGTCCCCCTAGACACTCGTCCTCGTATGACCATGACTGTTAGTGTCCCCCTAGACACCCGTCCTCGTATGACCATGACTGTTAGTGTCCCCCTAGACACCCGTCCTCGTATGACCATGACTGTTAGTGTCCCCCTAGACACCCGTCCTCGTATGGCCATGACTGTTAGTGTCCCCACTAGACACCCGTCCTCGTATTACCACGACTGTTAGTGTCCCCCTAGACACCCGTCCTCATATGACCATGACTGTTAGTGTCCCCCTAGACACCCGTCCTCATATGACCATGACTGTTAGTGTCCCCCTAGACACCCGTCCTCATATGACCATGACTGTTAGTGTCCCCCTAGACACCCGTCCTCGTATGACCATGACTGTTAGTGTCCCCCTAGACACCCGTCCTCATATGACCATTACTGTTAGTGTCCCCCTAGACACCCGTCCTCATATGACCATGACTGTTAGTGTCCCCATAGACACCCGTCCTCATATGACCATGACTGTTAGTGTCCCCACTAGACACCCCGTCCTCATATGACCATGACTGTTAGTGTCCCCCTAGACACCCCGTCCTCATATGACCATGACTGTTAGTGTTCCCCTAGACACCCGTCCTCATATGACCATGACTGTTAGTGTCCCCACTAGACACCCCGTCCTCATATGACCATGACTGTTAGTGTCCCCCTAGACACCCCGTCCTCATATGACCACGACTGTTAGTGTCCCCCTATACACCCGTCCTCATATGACCCTGACTGTTAGTGTCCCCCTAGACACCCGTCCTCGTATTACCATGACTGTTAGTGTCCCCCTAGACACCCGTCCGCATATGACCATGACTGTTAGTGTCCCCCTAGACACCCGTCCTCATATGACCATGACTGTTAGTGTCCCCCTAGACACCCCGTCATCATATGACCATGACTGTTAGTGTCCCCACTTGACACCCGTCCTCATATGACCATGACTGTTAGTGTCCCCACTAGACACCCCGTCCTCATATGACCATGACTGTTAGTGTCCCCCTAGACACCCCGTCCTCATATGACCACGACTGTTAGTGTCCCCCTATACACCCGTCCTCATATGACCCTGACTGTTAGTGTCCCCCTAGACACCCCGTCCTCATATGGCCATGGCTGTTAATGTTCAGTCTAGACACCCGTCCTCGTATGACCATGACTGTTAGTGTCCCCCTAGACACCCCGTCCTCATATGACCCTGACTGTTAGTGTCCCCCTAGACACCCCGTCCTCATATGGCCATGGCTGTTAATGTTCAGTCTAGACACCCGTCCTCGTATAACCATGACTGTTAGTGTCCCCCTAGACACCTGTCCTCATATGACCGTGACTGTTAGTGTCCCCACTAGACACCCCGTCCTCATATGACCATGACTGTTAGTGTCCCCACTAGACACCCCGTCCTCATATGACCCTGACTGTTATTGTTCCCACTAGACATCCGTCCTCATATGACCATGACTGTTAGTGTCCCCCTAGACACCAGTCCTCATATGACCATGACTGTTAGTGTCCACCCTAGAGTCCCGTCATCATATGACCATGACTGTTAGTGTCCCCCTAGACACCCCGTCCTCGTATGACCATGACTGTTAGTGTCCCCACTAGACACCCGTCCTCATATGACCATGACTGTTAGTGTCCCCCCTAGACACCCGTCCTCATATGACCATGACTGTTAGTGTCCCCCTAGACACCCGTCCTCGCATGACCATGACTGTTATTGTCCCACTAGACACCCGTCCTCATATGACCATGACTGTTAGTGTCCCACTAGACACCCCGTCCTCATATGACCATGACTGTTAGTGTCCCCACTAGACACCCGTCCTCATATGACCATGACTGTTGGTGTCCCCCTAGACACCCGTCCTCATATGACCATGACTGTTAGTGTCCCCCCTAGACACCCGTCCTCATATGACCATGACTGTTGGTGTCCCCCTAGACACCCCGTCATCATATGACCATGACTGTTGGTGTCCCCACTAGACACCCCGTCCTCATATGACCATGACTGTTAGTGTCCCCACTAGACACCCGTCCTCATATGACCATGACTGTTAGTGTCCCCCTAGAGTCCCGTCATCATATGACCCTGACTGTTAGTGTCCCCCTAGAGTCCCGTCATCATATGACCCTGACTGTTAGTGTCCCCCTAGAGTCCCGTCATCATATGACCCTGACTGTTAGTGTCCCCCTAGACACCCGTCCTCATATGACCCTGACTGTTAGTGTCCCCTAGAGTCCCGTCATCATATGACCATGACTGTTAGTGTCCCCCTAGAGTCCCGTCATCATATGACCCTGACTGTTAGTGTCCCCCTAGACACCCGTCCTCATATGACCCTGACTGTTAGTGTCCCCTAGAGTCCCGTCATCATATGACCATGACTGTTAGTGTCCCCACTAGACACCCCGTCCTCATATGACCATGACTGTTAGTGTCCCCACTAGACACCCGTCCTCATATGACCATGACTGTTAGTGTCCCCCTAGAGTCCCGTCATCATATGACCATGACTGTTAGTGTCCCCCTAGAGCCCCGTCCTCATATGACCATGACTGTTAGTGTCCCCCTAGAGTCCCGTCATCATATGACCATGACTGTTAGTGTCCCCACTAGACACCCCGTCCTCATATGACCATGACTGTTAGTGTCCCCCTAGACACCCCGTCCTCATATGACCATGACTGTTAGTGTCCCCACTAGACACCCGTCCTCATATGACCATGACTGTTAGTGTCCCCACTAGACACCCCGTCCTCATATGACCGTGGCTGTTAGTGTCCCCACTAGACACCCCGTCCTCATATGACCATGACTGTTATTGTTCCCACTAGACACCCCGTCCTCATATGACCATGACTGTTAGTGTCCCCACTAGACACCCCGTCCTCATATGACCATGACTGTTAGTGTCCCCCTAGAGTTCCGTCCTCATATGACCCTGACTGTTATTGTCCCCACTAGACACCCCGTCCTCATATGGCCATGGCTGTTAATGTTCAGTCTAGACACCCGTCCTTATATGACCATGACTGTTAGTGTCCCCCTAGACACCCGTCCTCATATGACCATGACTGTTAGTGTCCCCACTAGACACCCCGTCCTCATATGACCATGACTGTTATTGTTCCCACTAGACACCCCGTCCTCATATGACCATGACTGTTAGTGTCCCCACTAGACACCCCGTCCTCATATGACCATGACTGTTAGTGTCCCCCTAGAGTTCCGTCCTCATATGACCCTGACTGTTAGTGTCCCCCTAGAGTCCCGTCATCATATGACCCTGACTGTTAGTGTCCCCCTAGAGTCCCGTCATCATATGACCCTGACTGTTAGTGTCCCCCTAGAGTCCCGTCATCATATGACCCTGACTGTTAGTGTCCCCCTAGACACCCGTCCTCATATGACCCTGACTGTTAGTGTCCCCTAGAGTCCCGTCATCATATGACCATGACTGTTAGTGTCCCCCTAGAGTCCCGTCATCATATGACCCTGACTGTTAGTGTCCCCCTAGACACCCGTCCTCATATGACCCTGACTGTTAGTGTCCCCTAGAGTCCCGTCATCATATGACCATGACTGTTAGTGTCCCCACTAGACACCCCGTCCTCATATGACCATGACTGTTAGTGTCCCCACTAGACACCCGTCCTCATATGACCATGACTGTTAGTGTCCCCCTAGAGTCCCGTCATCATATGACCATGACTGTTAGTGTCCCCCTAGAGCCCCGTCCTCATATGACCATGACTGTTAGTGTCCCCCTAGAGTCCCGTCATCATATGACCATGACTGTTAGTGTCCCCACTAGACACCCCGTCCTCATATGACCATGACTGTTAGTGTCCCCCTAGACACCCCGTCCTCATATGACCATGACTGTTAATGTCCCCACTAGACACCCGTCCTCATATGACCATGACTGTTAGTGTCCCCACTAGACACCCCGTCCTCATATGACCGTGGCTGTTAGTGTCCCCACTAGACACCCCGTCCTCATATGACCATGACTGTTATTGTTCCCACTAGACACCCCGTCCTCATATGACCATGACTGTTAGTGTCCCCACTAGACACCCCGTCCTCATATGACCATGACTGTTAGTGTCCCCCTAGAGTTCCGTCCTCATATGACCCTGACTGTTATTGTCCCCACTAGACACCCCGTCCTCATATGGCCATGGCTGTTAATGTTCAGTCTAGACACCCGTCCTTATATGACCGTTTGTTTACGATCCCCCAGACATCTGTCTTCATATGAGCCTTGCTGTTTTGTACACCTAGATACCTGTCCTTGTATGAACTTGATTGATGTCCCCAGAAAACACCCATCCTCATATGACCCTGGCTGTTGGTGTACCCCTCGACATCCGTCATGATATATCCTTGGATGTTTGCGTACCCTCCGATACCTGTCCTAGTATGACCCTGTCTGTTTGTGTATACATCAACACCCATCCGTATGACCCAGTCTGATTGAGGCCCCTAGACACCAGTCCTCATATGACCCTTGCAGTTGGTGTTCCCTTAGACACCCGGCCTTATGACCCAGTTTGATTGTGGCCCCTAGACACCCGTCCTCATATGACTCTGGAATTTGGTGACCCGCCGACATCTCTTCTGATATGGCCCTGGATGTTGCTGTATCCCTAGTCACGTGTCCTCATATGACCCTGGCTGTTGATGTCCCCTTAGACACTCGTCCTTATGACCTGTTTGTCTGTGTACCTGTCAACAGGGCATTGGCTTTTGATGTATCCTTAAACACCCGTCCATATGACCCTGGATTTTGATGTACCCCTTGTCACGTTTCCTCATATGACCCTGGATGTTTGTGACCCCTTGACACTTGTTCTAATATGACCCTGGATGTTGGTGTCCCCCTAGACACCCGTCCTTATAATTATGACCATTGCTGTTGTTACCTCCCTTTATACCTGTCCTCTAATGACCCTGTCTGGTAGGCTATCCCTAGACACCCGTACTATGTTTTTGAAGAAGCTTCAATAAAACTGGTCGACAGTTGTTGTTTTTTTTAATATATTTCGCGTATGCCTGTCCAACAAATCAATACACATTCTGCCGATGAATTATTTATGAAGGATTCTATAAATCTTGATTTACCGGGTTCTCTGTAGAAACCCACAAGGTCAAGATATATATCCAAGGTAATTCTAAATCCTACTTATTTGTCATATCCCAAGATAGTCTGGCCAATCCATACTTACGTGACGATATCGCATAACTTATTCCCTGTAGATCGGTCGTGGCACGAGATGGTCACAGAGATAGCACCAGAATGTGATGCCGCGCGTGCTTTACATGGCTTCTGTCAAAATAGATTTGTGTAAGTGAAAAAATACAGTAGAGTTAACTTGTGGAAAGTGATATCCAACTAGCGTGCTATATTTACATCTACCAACTTATTTTTCATTAGATGTTATATAAAACACGAATATAAAAAGTCATCGTGTTTGTATCTCAACAAAGCTTGGCAATGTTTGTCGTATTGTAACGAACAATTTCAGATTAACGCTTAACTGTATGATTGGCGCAATCTTATCAAATTTCTTGTTGATATTTTATTTCATTTCTAGATAGCAACATTCCGGCTTCCCAAATATTTAGTGTTTACATGTCTCAAGTGATTCGATGTGCAAGGCATGACACTAGAATCACTATTCCCATGTCAAATGTCGACTACTGACGGAACAGTTTGTTTTAGTAGAAAATATTTTGTGTAAAAAATATAAACTTTATTTGTTCTAAAACGATTGCGAAACAATTTATATCAACTTACATTAATCACGATTGTTGACTTGGGCAGAAACGCGCGAGGAGTCTACATGTGGGAGGAAACCGGAGTAGCCGTGGAAACCCACGTGGTCGGGCAGGTGACCCCACCAATCCCGATCGGGGAATCAAACCTTGGCCGCTTGCTTGGATGGCAAGTGTGTTTTCACTGTGTGAATGGCAATTGGGTTACCACTGTGCCAACCGACCACTTGAAAATAATCTATATCCTTGTTGGACATGAATTTAAATGATGCTCATTGATTTTCCGTTGACCGTTCCTTTTCTCTTTCGGTATTGTCATCATTCTTTTGGCCCCGGATATGACGCGACAGGTGGCGTTACTGGTCAAGATGAAATATGTGATTGGTCAATGTAGCGGTAAATGCAAAATGCAGATATGCAGTTAAAAACGAAACAAAGTTAAGATAGAATGCAAGCTGAATATACGTGGATGTATCTTTTCAAATGACACATTTATAAAATTGTATTCCTGATTCAAATGCAATCTTATTATCACCTAAAACTGTTATAATCTTGTTATCCGTGCTGAAACGCATTAGTTCGTTGATTTATTTCACCAACAGTTCTACATTATAACCACCAGGATTAAAACTATGCCGTTTATCTTTTTTTTTAAAGATATTTCTTGTTTATATATATATATATATATATATATGTAGATTTATTTCTTTTTGTTTAGTGTCTTGTTTTCTATACGGCACTAGAAATAATGTATACAACACATAATGATTCTTAATTTAGTTCGTGATTTTGTGAGACCCGGTATTTAACAGTTTTCACAAGACTATATCGTTCTTTGTCTATCTCTTGTGCTGTAGTGCATGTAACTACCCTTGTTCCTATTTTGAGGACGTGACACAACAAGGAATTGATCTAGATTTGCTTGATTTCGATGAACCAGACAACGTACCAGAACACCTAGGCCCATATTCTAGAAAACGTACTCGTAGTGAATACACGTTTTGTGTTCATGCTCAAATACTCTTTAAGCTATACTTGGATATGAATTTATATTTGTCAGTGATTCGAGGGACTTTTGAAAAGTCTTCTGGTATTTTTCTCCTTTTATTTTCAAGGGTCGACATGTAAATTTATAAGTTTTCATGTATCGTCCTCATTTTTTTCTATTGTGGTTTTCTATAATCGATTTTCAATAAGCATTATGAATTCGTTCACGTGTCTGTCAACTTTCGTTGTTTTTGAACCTGTTTAATTTAAAATCATTTCCATTCCGACATTATCTTTTGTTGTCCGATACTTGCTATACATTAGAATTTCTCTCAAAAACCTATGCCAAAGCTCCAGTCGAGTGTTTGGCAGATGTTCTCATATAAAATGACAGAAAAGTCATAATACCAAATGTAAGTGGTCCCGAATGTTCTATTAAATCTTTCTGGAGACTTTTGAAATCCTGGAGATAATTCCTATGCATTTATAATAGCTAGGAATGTCAAATTATGCAATAAACTTGTAATGTTATATTGTGACATAACTGTTTCAGCTTTAGAGATACCACAACCGAACGTGCTTGAGTTAAGTAATATTGGTTTTAAAAAGTACTCTATAGGTCTATAAATATATTTACGTTATGCTGTGGTCATAGCCGAACTTCGACATATTCGAGTGGAGCAATACTTATCAAAATTAACTTTTTATATCAATCTATTATGTTGTAATATTATTGTGCCACGTTTTGCTAGAAACCATAGCCGAACCTCGATATGCTTGAGAAGAGTAAAATTTATCAAGAAACATCTAATAAATAAGTCATACCCGGCAAAAGCAATTCCGCCCATGGATGAATGCTAACCATACATTTTAAAGAGCAGAGATCATGAGAATATTAGGGTAATGATTGGTATAGATCCCAACTATTACTGACTCTCTGATAAAGGGGATAAAAAGGGCGAAAAGCCACCTCTCGTTTGTACGGGGCGACGAACAAACCCCTCTGGGAGCAGACCTTGACAAAGTAACAAAGCACACCTATCGATTACGCATTAAAATGTTGCTTTTTAGTATTAAAGAAGCATTTAAGATGTCCATATCAGACGAGAAGATATTTATTCAGGGATACTCGAACTGACAGGAGAGAGACAAATGTAAATTATACTACTGTAGATCGGGCTTGTTATGCTTTCAGGGACGCATGCATTGATGGATCGATAACGAGGCTAAACTGCTAAGCCACCCAGCTTAATTGTCAATTTCTCGTTTTGAGAAAAAGTCACAGGGATTTGCAAATACACCCGACTAAGCATTTCTAAAATAGTTTCTGAGTCGGAGTCATTAAACAATTGAAATAGAAACGAAAATGAGTTAGTATTTTGCGAAAATGGATAACAAACGCTGATATTTAAAACAGTTCAATAAAAATCTAAAAACCAAGGGGTTGGGTTTCAATGGGCAGCAACGTAAAGTTAAGTTAATCTCCTTTTGAAGAAAGAAAGAAAGAAAGAAAGAAAGAAAAAAAGAAAGAAAGAAAGAAAGAAAGTATTTTTAAAATCCGTCACAAACAAACAGCGAAGGACAAAATTGTATAAATATTTTTAGAAACTGATTCATGCATTGTGTGCGGATTAAAAATCCAATTAAAGCATTTATATTACGTCGCATTGTCAAACCGCAAATACGAAAGAGTACATATGAAAACTTGGCATGCCTTGTGTGGAATTGCAACCAGAAATACCATTACATGTTTAATAATCATTTATTTTCTATTCAAATTAAAACGGCTTCTTGCCTGATGCATGTATCGATATGCAATCAAGTTGCCAGAAGATTTATACTGTTCTCTTGCATAATCGGAAATTAGATTAAATTTGAATTGATGCTGTACTACCGAATGCATCGATCAGAATATTGTACTTACTTTATATATCCAAACATTACTATCATATATCAAAAATATAGTCCCGCGTAGGGATATCTCGCATAACATCTTGTTTTGGAAGGGAATGGTGTTTTCAATTGATCTCCCTTAAGACTCAGCAAGCTTTGGAGACACACATGTCTAGACAAACGAGAAAGAATTTAAGATCAAAGTGCTATTTAAAATTCATGAAAGTAAACGAATTTGGATGTGTGTAGCATCTCCGTGTCTTCAGAGAATGCGTATTGCTAACTTAGAATCTGAACAATGGGAGAAAAAACGCCGTGGAAACATAGAAACGTTAGAAATTTCCATTTACGATCACAGATTAATGAATGTCTCTGAAGATTAGGACTTGTATTTGCATTAATCAGATGTAAACACTTCGACGCCAATCGTAACGACGAGGATGATTATTCAAATTATCGTTAGTTTGAGGAATTCTCTTTTGAATATTTCAAGAATATTCCAGATATTAGAAACGGAAAAGGGTATTTATCTTTTGTTCACAGGAAAGTCATTATATCTGATATTTTCGTCATGAAACATTCCATTTAAAAAATTACAATTGAAAATATGTAAATAGCATCGTTGATCACGAAACGATTCTCTTAATAAAAGGAGTACATATACAAATCCAGATGTCTATTCAACCAGGGTTCTAATCAACACAATAAAGTAATATTTCAATAATCAAACGTACAACATATACCATACAATTGAGGCAGTGGAAGCCGAAGTTCAGGTATAACGAGAGTAATACATCTAGCAGTCTCTTTTTATTTCATACTTTGCTTAACTATACATATAATCTTTTCTATGTTGTCTGATCGTTTGCTTTTCATAAATGTTTAATTTCTGTTTCTATAGCAATGTGTCCTTTGTTGATATATTTTCGTTTAGAATGTTATCAAACCCCTAAAAAAGAATCGTTTGAAACATAATGTAAATGGTTTTTTTTATTAGATACGATTATTCATTTCCCGAGCGTGTCCGATCTTCAGCTGTTAGTGTGGCCATATCCGTGTGCCCTACAATGCAAACTTCTTCAATAGTTTTTAATGAGCATCACGAGTTCGTTTAAGTTTAGACTTTCTCTGCTATCGAAAACTATTTCACAACAATTGTGAAACAAGTTATATCAACTTATATCAATCTCTAGCGTTGGCCTGGAAGGAAGTGTGGGAGGGTCTTGCTGTGGGAGAAACCGGAGTACTCGGAGGAACTGCGCGTGGTCGGCCAGGTGACCCCATACCATTTCACGTCCGATGTAGGAATCGAACCTCGGCTGCCTAGGTGAAAGGCAAGAGTGTTACCACTGTGACTCGATCACCCTGTTTTCCAACACATGTTTATGTTTCATGATACGTCTTTGACAACCTGTATATAACATATTCCTTTTAAATGTCAAATTTTGTTTCGTTTAACTTTGTGGATTAACAACAAGCAGATATCAATCACGTGTAATCGGAACTGATTCAATGCAGACACCCTCGAAAAGTAGCACGACCATTAGACTTTTCCAGAACCGTACCTTTCTTCTGCTTCAACAACGACTCAATGCGCAATTTTAATATTGGTAAAAATGTCACGTTCTCAAAAGTAGAGACGGGGTAGTGTAAAACGTACCCACCAAGCATATCACCGTGCGTTTCAATCGCGACCAACTCGCAAATCGCCTCCAGGTATCAACACATTAGTCCCTTAGCATCACTAGCGAATCCGGAAAAGACGATACCGTTGTATCAGGCAATTATAACTGTTCTGGTCCTATTTAATTTCAGTTTGTATTGAAGGTACCAATATCCGGTTTGCTATGGTATATACATTGCTGCTTCAGGTAAGATCCAGAGTGAGAGGTTCGACTCCTACCCGGGGCAATTGCGTTTTGTATCACTGACCTTGCTGTCGTTGTTCGTTGTTATGTTCTTGAGTAAGGTAAATTAAGTAGCTTCCAGCTACTATAAGGAGGTCCCAGCTCTAAATGGATGTTGGTGACGACTTAGCATACAGCAAAAAAAAAAAAAACTATAGCTGTGTTCTGAAATGACACTTAAACACCTAACAAGAAATAAGTCGGATATATTCAGAGAATTTTCGTGTGACCTTGACCAGTCGACCTTGATAATCTTACGACAGACAGACAGACATCCACCATGCCACCGTAATTCAAGCTGTCAGTTTAGTTGATTGCAGTGCAAAACAAATCACTCTCACAACTCATGTCGGCAATACCCACCGTTACGCTGGACAGACGGACAGATCTAGACGATCGTGTCCATCGGCTTATGTCGAACAATCTAATCCGAATTCTATGTATTGTGTAAACAAAACTAATAGAATCGCATTGGTTTTGAGGCCAGACTGGCGTTAATGTATCGATGTAACAAATATCTCGTTTTAATTGAAACACCTCAACCAAACCAAACACGATTAAGTAACAAAGCTGTCTTCGTGAAGATGATAGCCATTTGTTAAACCGATATTCTAAAAGCCGCCCACTCGACCGCTGAATTGTCTCGGCTAACGAAACACCGCGATGGAAAATATCTAGCATGCGTAGGCTTAGAAAAGTGTTTACTAAGACCAAAGACGACAACGTCTGGCCTTTTTAAGAACCACTGTGCCCAATATCATCCCACGAATACTCAAATGCAGGTTTATCCAAGATTTCAACCACTGCCAATCTCTTCATCTATAAATTCGTCTCGTTTCCAAAAGCCATTTCATCTTCTACCCACCAGCTGAAATATTACAGTTATCGGATCGAAATATGGCCAGTGATGATTTTATCAATTAATTGATAATTCAATTAAATGTGTTAAATTTGTGATGTGGCAACTTTTAATGGGCATCATGTAAACAATACGCATTATATAATTAAATGCCGTGTGTACGTTCGGGGGAGAATGTTATTGAAGAGATGAACGGGGGTACTAATTTGAGAAGAAACCCTTGTAGGTAGGGGACTATGTATACCTGTTTAGATCGCCGATGTGGCGCAGCGGTATAAGCTGCGGTTATTTCTGGCTAGGCGATTGGGTGCCGTAGATCGTGAGTTCGAGGCCCGGTCAGGGCACGAGTCATAAAGTTGTCTTCCTTCGTCAGTTGTGTTACTATGTTATATAACAAATAATTAGCACAGTGTATCATATACACTATGTGTTGGTGATCCGAAGCTAAATATTTGACTATTTTGTCGTAGTTGTACTTTGATGAATATATATAATATATGTACAATTCGCATCCATGTATGAACATACATCACCATCCAGGTATTCATATCATCTAATAGACGACTTCCAATATGATCATGTCAGGATATCCGGACCGACTATCACTGCGCCATTGAAAACGTTATTTTTAGAACGCCGATGTGGCGCAGCGGTATAAGCTGCGGGTATTTCTGGCTAGTCGATTGGGTGCCGTAGATCGTGAGTTCGAGGCCCGGTCAGGGCTCGAGTCATAAAGCTGTCTTCCTTCGTCATTTGTGTTACTATGTTATATATATATATACAGTATATCTTATTCCATCTTTAAACGTTTGATCTTACATGTAAAGAGATTTAACCCAAAATAAAAAAGGCAAAGAAGTGACGCCATTGTTCACACTGTTTTAAGTCCAAAGACTCCTGAAATCGAAAAGCATACTGTCTATGACATAATTGGAGGTAGATTGTATTCATTCCATAGATACACCTTAAAAACGAAGCTCGCACCAAGAAGCTAGCTCCCAATAGATGATGACTACCGAAATAAGCAAAAGGTTTTAATCAAAAGCGATATCTATTTAGTTCATAAAGAAGTGACAGCACCATAATATCACAGTTTTTTTTTTTTTTTTATTTCTTGTCACGTGACTGTCAAGTAATTTTAGTATTCTAGTTTCTTACCTGTCACTTCTTGTTTACTGTTGCTAGGCCGCCTACTGACGTAGTCTGACCAGATGAATTTGCTGTTTTTCTGTCGATATTTAGGAAACCGTGTTATTGTGAGACTTTTTTTATGTTGACCAATATTTCATGTCATCGTCCATTAGGACTGTACAATATGAAACGTCTGATACAAACATCCATTGGGATTCCCAATCTGTGTCGTGTAAGTGCTTGAAATCCTTGTCGTCTAAGTGCTTAGACAGCTTTGCCACTCTAATGCCTGTCGTATTGAGAACAGGAAAATGTTTTACACGTCTTTTTCGTGTGTTTTTCATTTGCAGAATTATGACATGATTTATCAGACAATCGCCGAGTTCCCGAGGCCACTTTTAAAAGAAGCCGTAACGCGTGTCGGGAGATAAACACAATTACTTCCTAGTTTATATATCTTACGCCTTGTTGTAAGCTCAGCTAGATTTAACAGTTTGGTAAGTTTAAAGTTTCAAATATCGTGTTGATAAGGTCATTGCAAATTGATATCGGTCCAGACCACAAAACAAAACAAAAACTAATAAACAAAAAAATAATGAGAAATAAAAGGAAAAAGAAAATCACTCCATCAATAATGCACAATATAATATTATGAGTATAATTTTAACAAAACATCTTCCATGCTGCTTTCAATCTTCTGTCAATTTTCTGTCTGAATAACGAGTTTTTATTTTACTGAAAACTGATGAAGCGGTAAAACTCCTTCATGACAGTGAGTACCATCTCGTAAAGAAAAAAAATCTGCTGTTCTAGCCACGCCCCCTTTTAATCTGACTCTCTTCGTACGTGATTCCCTGTGTGTGATTAGTGGCGGGGAGGGGGGAAGGGGGTGGGGGGCAAACAGCAGCGAGAAGCTCCAATATTAGTTTGTACACACACCAGTTTTGATGTCCAAATCACCGTTATAAAAGTATGATAAATATTCCACTTAAAAGGATAACAGATGATGTTATCATAAAATTCGTTTTTCCCATCGAAACAGCTTAACTTTAACAACTTGGCAGCGTGCAAAACGTCCCAGTCAGAAGCATGTGTTTTATGAGTATCGATCCGGGTCGGGAAGACGTTTGAAGCTGTCAGGTTTTACGTAATGGTAACCCTAAGAGCCTCATTTTCAGGTGCTTCTGTGACTGTTTTAATAAGATCTCACGCAAGCGCTGTCAGCCGACGGAAGCCCGCAGATATCTCCTCATTGTTATTTGTCAACTTGCGCGCTGCTTCCAAACGCTATCTGGATCCGTTGACGGTTCCCTTCTTTACAACTACCGCGACCGGGGTATCTTAACTTTCAAAGGTATTTACAAAGTTCATTTCCTTCCATCGTAGTTATTTGCCGCAACATGCATTCGTTTCACACGCAAAAATTGCATTAAAACAATAACTCGGCATTGTTATAGAATATGACGGGAGTGTCGAGCTCGCTGTTTTTAATTACCTGTTTCTCCGCTACTTTAAGGTTACGCCTGACAAAGAGGCTAGCGAATAGTAATTTCATTACAGCGCCAACTGAACTCATCGCGTTTCCTACACGTTCGTTACAAGAGTTGACACGAACAGTCTCCCAAGTTCCCAATAATTCCCAGAAGGAATCGGTTATATTGTTTTGTTTAGACAAATATAATTACAATTTCTGTTCATTTTAAGCGATTGTGTTTCTATAAGTCTGGAAGCTGAGATGTTACATCATTTTTTTCTCATCTTTATCATGAAGTCCATTAACTTTATAATGAGAATTGACCAGGTTTGCGTTACAAAGGGAGGCAACTCTTGACCATCGACATTACATTGTGATTGGCAACAACGAACAATGGTGTTGAATTAGATAGTCGTGCCAAATTGTTTATATTCACACCAAGACACGCCTGCACTTAAAACAATGTTGCAATTTACAAATAAACTAGATAATGCTAAAATGCAAAACAAAACAGTAATTTGCACTTAAAATTGGTGAAATGGGACTAAAAATGAAAAAAAAAAATTGAATGATTAAAAAATTGATTGCGGAGAGAACATTGATAAGGATAATGAAAACACCAAATTGATACCGCACAAACTATTCATTTATTTATTAATTTATTTG
The DNA here is from genome assembly GCF_902652985.1 of Pecten maximus. Taxonomy (NCBI): domain Eukaryota; kingdom Metazoa; phylum Mollusca; class Bivalvia; order Pectinida; family Pectinidae; genus Pecten; species Pecten maximus. The sequence continues at coordinate 41,790,140 of NC_047018.1, forward strand.
TTGTTTGTCTGAATAAAATGGTAGTTGTACTCATGATAATGCAAGTGTCATTTTATTATAGATTGTTCAAATTTTAGCTTGGCAAAAAGTTTTAAATAACAAGGGTCATGTTTTATGCTACAAAAATTACTGTAATGATTTTTAAATGTTTCCAGTAAATGGACTTTCTCCTAAATCAGTATATCGGTTTCTTATTGTAATTACCATCTGAGATTTTCATGAAGCTCTTAGCGAGTGCACCAAGATATCAAATATGTTTATTGTCAACATGCATTTCCAATATGGCAGACCCATATTAAGTTTTAAGCATAAAACATTACTTTTGCTATAAGTGCACAAGAAAATCTCGACGATTGATATACGATTCCAATTTATGGGAAATATTTCTTGGAAAAAAAATATATGTTTCAATTTCTCAATACGCATTCTTACGAATTCCCAAATTGTGTCTGAACACAATTTAAAAGAAAATTGTCATGGTAAAACAAAATCCAATTTAACGCTTGAAGTCCGTACATACATGTAACCTCACGTGCGTACTTCAGACTAGGATCAAGTGATCCTCAGTCCCAGTTATTTGATTATATTTCGCTACAATCACTTTTTACATTTTTTGTATTGTTGACTTGGCTTCCTCTGAGAGATTTCGAGTTATTCTATTGCGAGAGGATGATCCATGGAAATTTGGAATAATGTGTGTTGGCTGACAACTCTAGGGTTCAGAACGTTTCGGCGAGATTTATGTTCAATGCAATTCGACTTTGGCTAAATGTACAGGTAACAACACACCTGTCTTTCATCTAGGAGGCAGGGGTACGATTCCCCCGACCGGACGTGAAAAGGTAGAGGGGGGGGGGGGGGGGGGGGGGGGGGGTGAAAAGGTAGTGGTGGGGGGCACCTGCCCGACCACGTGGGTTTTCTCCGGGTAATCCAGTTTCCACCAACAGTAACACCCTTCTAGCGCTTAAATCCGGGCCAACAAGCGTGATTAATATAAGTTTATATAGCTGGTTTCGCAATTGTTGTAAAATAAACAAAGTTTACATCTTAAATATTATATATAGTTTCTCTAGATGTGCATTACGCTCGCAAAGACATAGCTGTGATAAAAAAGTATTGCATACAACATACCATATCTCGTAGCATACACTCTCCACACACGCATATCGAGACACAAAGTACTAACTCATAACCTGATACGTCATCAATCCATGTGTATCACGTTTGAAACATAATATTTGAGTCATGTGACTTGATTATGCAAATTTCTCTGTTATTTTCATTGTGATTTTCTAATCCGCTTACCATCGCCGTAGTATCGTATTTTTTTCATTCAAGAATGGATGAATAATCTGTTTCTTTTGATTTTACCTGTTCGGTATGTATACTATTTACGTTACGTCATTGTTGACGTGACGTCATTGTACTATCGTCATATTGCTATACTATTGTCGTGTATTCGAAATTCCCTCTTCACAACCCAGAAGTCGCTAACTAAATACCTCATACTGTTTTAGACAACACGGGACTCTAGCATTTTTTTTATAAAAGCGCCTTCACAAGTTCTCGCGAGAGTTTTCTACGATAGGCTTGTATATCGTCTAGACTAAATAAGTATACGGCACATACCTCTCGTGGGCCTCTTCTTACCGTCTACCCCTTCAGGAGCCACTTTTTCATTATAGGTTGAAGATTTCAGGAAGAAAATTAGTAGCATTGTGCCTGTGTTAAGGAAATTTGTAGTCTTGCGTGGATAGCATCCCTGCCCGAGGTCGTGTATAGAAAAGGCGCTAAACGAGTAACCAACCCACAAACAAACAAATAGTGTCACTTGTTGTTATCTTATGGTGTAAGTATATAGGAAAGGTTGATATAATTCTCTGATAAGTTTACATCATCTACATCAGTTGATTCTTCCCATGCTATCTTATCATCTGAATTCATTTTACCCCTTGTTAAGTTTTTGCATTTTACAAATATTTCTTCAAAAATAAATGAATAAATAAATAAAAAAAAATAACAACAACAAAAAAACAACAAAAAACAATAAAGAAAAAGACAATAAAGAAAAAGAAAACAAACAAACAATAAAAAGATAAAATAAATAAAACAAAACAAACAAACAAAAACAATGATGCATAAACAAACAAAAACGAACAAACAAACAAAACAAAACAAAAAATATGCATTTCTTGGTTTTTGATGTTATGGGGAATTTCAGGGTTTGAGTGGAAATGGATGAGATCTTTATAATATAACACATCCTAGAATTCCTGTGAGATTTCCAGGAAAAAAACATGGATAAAAATCGCCAAAGCTTGCCCCATAACACACATTCTGCTCTGAAAACAAGCCAGATATCATACTTTAAGTTAATCACGAATTTATACGGTCTCACCCCTTCAATGATTGCAGTAACCGGTATACTAAAGTGCAAGAGACATTTAAAAATGCCACGGCCTCAGTCAGTTTCATTTGGTGCTGGAATTGCCTATGACAGTCATTGCAGGATGACGTTTTAATCTAGCACATGGCTTCGTATTTCCCTCCCGCAGGTATTGTGCATCTGTAGTCACCTAGTCACCTTAAATTGGAAAAAATCACAATTTTCTGAAATATCATTGGTTAAGGCACGAGCACGTGCGAGTCAATTGTTGTTGAAAAATCTACTTTTAAGACAAAAGTTTTAAAGTATGACAGAACGACCTCCTGGACACAATACAATTGTGTTTTCTTACACGGCGTCTGACTTTTATATACTGATGTCAACATGCAGAAATATTGATCCGAGAAAGAGGTAAATATCTTTTTACAAACGTCTAAAATGATAAGAGCGTCCGTCTAGAGTTCAGAAGTCCCGGTCTGATCGTTGCATTGTTCCTCTTCTGTTACACCATAATAAGAATAACGCTTTTAACTAAACCCTGCTTATAATTCAGAATCAATAAAATTAATTGCAAGTTATTAACAAATTCTATATGTACACAGAAAATACTGTGGAACTACAGGGAAAGTAAGCCCAGACATTCTGGAAAGAGAAGCGTCTCCTGTCCATTAAAAATGATAGTTGCTACTCCTGCTTAGCGCTCAGCATTTTGGGAGTGGGACGACTTGTTGGCCCGTTGTCAGTATAATGTGACCGGGTGGTGTGTCCTGTGGGTGTCTTCGGCAGTATGCTTCAGTGAGGTAGCACTATAAATGGGCAAAAGTTCCGGCCTATCACACGAAGACTTAACAGGTATCATAAACATTTCCCATTTCACAAACCTGCTTCTCTCAAAACCCTGTGTTGTTAACAAATTTTGTAATAGAAACATGTCCCTGAATGTCGAACTTACTGCACCATGTAATGTCAGTCAATGAAACATCACGCTATTATCTATAAATAGAGAATTTACAAAATGGAAATTTGAAAATATTGTACGGCTTTAAGTCTCTGCTGATTACCAAATAAGTAAAGATGGGGCAACCGGCAGAGGTGGATAGTCTGTTGTGTCCTAGATTTCAGATTGTTGTTGTTGTTGTTGTTGTTGTTGTTGTTGTTTCTGATCGACATGGTCAACGGATTTCGTGTTAAGCAAAGACAAAAAATCGTCAACCTATCTGAAGGTGAGGGTATTTGTTAACGCTATTAAGAAACCTGCAATGAATTTAGTCTCACATGAAAACAAATAAGTCGGCCATGAGAGGAACAATTTGTCCCCGTGGGTATGCCAATAATGTGTTTCAAGATCTTGTCACAAGACTAAACAAAAGGTATCGTCAGAAGAAAAAGCAACTAAAAATATAAAAACCAATGTCCTTCCTAGGTAGCAGGTCAAAGTAGGATATTCTTGGCACGGGTGATAGTTTTTGTTAAAAAAATAACTCGTGTACGATAATACAGGTAAGATAGAAAAACTTAATGCTGAACATATATCAAGTCTGTCTTCTGGACAGAGATATGTAATTTCAAATTAGTTTCAGGAAAAAATGTGTAGTGAATTGTGTCATTTTGGGTCAAATCTCATGATATTTTTTTGCAATTTTTAGGTTTTTTGAAGTCGTTAACATTGTATTCACATGTCTGAAAAACATAGAAAAAATAAGTTTGCTTATCCTTCACAGCTGTACATACATTGCAAATGTTATATAGATTACAAATATATATACTTTGGTATAGGTAATATGTAGGGTTAACTGCCTATGTTTACATATCGAAAACATGTGCCTTATTTTTCAGAATTGGGTATTTTTATTGTACACTGCTATCTAATTAGCCTTAGTAATGTTTAAGCACGTTCTGGTACAGTTTTCAGTCATTATACACCGTATTTGTATCTATACACCGTATTTGTATCGACCTTCGTCTCCCTTAGAAAACTACACGGTCACGGAAGAATGAAGGTTTCTCTCAAGTTCGAAATGAGGTGTTGTAGGGAACAGAATGGAAACATAATGATGATATCTAAAAGAATTATCAAGTGAACGCACAGCATTTTGTAGCTAGCACAGTGACGTTACAATGACGTCACTGAGGAGTATTAACCCCATGTTTCTAAAAAAAGAACAGCTTAATAGAGTTAATAAAATAAATCAAAGATATCTACTACTTGGTATTTGTTTCAACCGGTGATTATCTTTGAAATGCGTTATTTCCTGTACAGAAATAATCACAGATAGATCGGCATCACGTGATCGCTATTTAGGTTTCAAAAATATTGTCGTATCTAATATAAATTCAAATGAGCATTTTGTTTCTACTTAAACCTACAAATAGTTTTCACGTTGGCCATAACAATACCACATTTAGCTATTTATTGAAACAATTGTCTTATCTCATCACCAGTTTACTTGTTTATTTTCGTCTTGTCTTTTCTCATCGCGTCAAATTTGTATTCCGGTCAGTCGAAGTAATTCTATGCAATAACCGCCCGCCTCTCTCCAACGCTTTGCCAATCTTTTCATATTCGTCTTCTGGCAGTGGATACATCTAATATTAGGCACGGTTGTCGGTGAGAATTTTCCGGCCCTGTGGCTACACTTACCGGGTAGAGTAGTAGACTGTGTTTATAAGATTACAAGCCGTTATATGTTGCTGTTAATGCTTTTTATAATGGTTTAGTGAATTAATACGATACGTAGTTCCATCTTATTATTCAACACATTTTCTCTGTGAGTGTGTCCTTTCTCAACCTAATTTACAAATCCTATTATCGGCTCGATTTACATCTGTTAAAAGACATTCCATAACATATATGTGTAGTTACAATTTTACCGTTATTCAGAGCGAATAAATCAAACTCAAATTCTGAAACAAAATAAACATCATCTATTGGTGAATCGGAAATCAAAATGGCAATGACGTGTGTCTCATATTAAAAATAATGATAACATTTTAATTGAATTGGATTACTGAGTTAAATGTAATTTGAAATAAAAATTAATAAATGATGACGTCATGTATCAAAATTCGAACATTTTTTTATTGGAAATCGGTTTTTACATGTAAGCATTTATGGTTGGTATGTTTGGCTGTAAAATAGAATTTTACAGACAATATAGGTCTTAAGTTAAATTATTGGTCCATTTCCTTATATTTACTTTTTTTTTTTTTTTTTTTTAATTTACTTATGATTTTATTAATCTGTTTTATTTACTTACTTATTTTTTATTTTTATTTTTTATTTACTTTATGTTTTATTTGTGTGTGGGTGGGGCAAATTTTTTTTAAGTCTGATTAATAATACCAATAGGGATATGCTTAAGCGTGGGCGTGGTCACATTCCATCGCAATCGCTCGTCCCCGTCCTTCTTGAAGCCACAATTCACAGACAGAAAAACGCACTAGACAGAAGAGCCGAGTACATGTATTTAAAACGATTATGGAAATTAATTGAATTAGCAGCCATAACTGAGCCTATCTTTCTTTCGCCAGCTATTCTACAGATGTACTAATGCAGTGTTTTCTCATAGCGTAATCTATACGTCACTCAAGAAGCTATCAAAATTGTTTGAACATTTTCGTATCTGCGGCAGACGTAAGATAGTGAATTTATGTTTCCCATGGGAAAGGAAGGTCTGTAAAGTTTCCCTGGAGAGGGGAAGTCAGTGTGTACTTATGTCACTCAACTATTGTCTGGACATTAATGAAACGAACAAAGATTAACATCACAACAACATTAATTAATATCAACCAGAACTATATAGGTCGAGAGGACGTCAGAATTATTAAATTATATATACAAATGTACATGGTCCAATTTTCCTAAGTTCTTTTTGGCTAAAACATAGCCAGGTAGAAGTTGATACTATTAACCTGATGTTTCTATTTTCGGAAACATCGAGCTAATATTGCGTTTATGACGTCATAGCCATTGCGACATCACAATACCACAATGAAAAAATTCCTAATGTGCAAAGATAAATATAATTCAAATCCACCCCTTTTGCGAATAAGTTTCATATCTAATATATTAAGGACCTTCAATTCGGTTAACGTGGTGTAATACCAACCTGGTGGAATCTGAAATAGTTCATTCAACCTGGTCAGTATAACACAATATTGACTTCATCCAAGGTCAAAAGTGTCATTATTTTGTAATTAAATGATTACATTTTTTATGTAATTAAAAGTATTGATTTATTACATTATATATTTAGTCAACACAGTTAGACATTAAATGACAAAATCCACGCATAACGGGGATACTGACACGCTTTTCTAGCGCCATCACACTGAAATGTCACATCTGGATACAGTAGTGTGACACCCAACCCGGTCATTTTAGACTGACACTAGGCGAAATAGTGCTAACTACTAACTTTAAAGGGGAACAGCATGCTTCGGACAGGGGAGAGAAACCATAACCTTCGTAGGGGTGGCCGCTCAACTAAAGTTCTAAGTGAAATACAGTGTCAAGGCATTGGAAAGTGAACACTTAAAAAGAGAAGATATAATATCCCAGATTTGGTTGCCTCTTACCAATCCTGCCATAGGGACAGGAGATAAGCCCTACCTACCAGTAATTCCATTGTCTCTGAAATCTTCATTGACCATAAACATTCTATTGTCTCAACAATCTCCTTAACTAATATTAATATCATTTTCCTCAGTAATCTCCGTTGACTACCAATAATTCCATTGTCCTAGTAATCTCCGTTGACTACCAATAATTCCATTGTCCTAGTAATCTCCATTGACTACCAATAATTCCATTGTCCTAGTAATCTCCATTGACTACCAATAATTCCATTGTCCTAGTAATCTCCATTGACTACCAATAATTCCATTGTCCCAGTAATCTCCATTGACTACCAATAATTCCATTGTCCCGGTAATCTCCATTGACTACCAATAATTCCATTGTCCCGGTAATCTCCATTGACTACCAATAATTCCATTGTCCCGGTAATCTCCATTGACTACCAATAATTTCATTGTCTCAGTAATCTCCATTGACTACCAATAATTCCATTGTCCCTGTAATCTCTATTGACTACCAATGATTCCATTGTCCCTGTAATCTCCATTGACTACCAATGATTCCATTGTCTCAGTAATCTCCATTGACTACCAATAATTCCATTGTCCCAGTAATCTCCATTGACTACCAATAATTCCATTGTCTCAGTAATCTCCATTGACTACCAATAATTCCATTGTCCCTGTAATCTCCATTGACTACCAATAATTCCATTGTCCCTGTAATCTCCATTGACTACCAATAATTCCATTGTCCTAGTAATCTCCATTGACTACCAATAATTCCATTGTCCCGGTAATCTCCATTGACTACCAATAATTCCATTGTCCCTGTAATCTCCATTGACTGCCAATAATTCCATTGTCCTAGTAATCTCCATTGACTACCAATAATTCCATTGTCTCGATAATCTCCATTGATTACCAATAATTCCATTGTCCCAGTAATCACCATTGACTACCAATAATTCATTGTCTCAGTAATCTCCATTGACTACCAATTAATTGGCAATGAAAAGTAAAAACGGTACATATCAAGTTAACTAACCATCATTTCGACAAAATACTGCATATGTTCTTTAAAGATATCATTTCTTAAATTTGTTTCTGTGCATGTATGTTGTTTACTATTTATTAAACCTTGAGAAGGTCTTCAAATTCTTGATACAATATTATTTGATTTTGTTTTCGTAATATTTTTCTCTGCGCATGAATATGTTGAAAATGTTAGTGCTTTCTTTCTCCTTCAAGAGGAAATAAACCGTTGTTAGAATTTGCAAACATATGATGCTTTAAGAAATCTTATAAATATGTATGATTGTTTTGTCTGTTGACTTCAGACAGGAATATTTCGGGTCTCATGCATTTTTTTTTCATATCATGTTTTCTCATCAAACACACGTAATACAAAAACATGTGTGAATAAGATTTGATATAAATTTCTTCAGGCTTTCGCCAGTCAAATGTACCTTATTCGGTGATGGAATTTTTTGTCGATCCTGGAGTGTTTTACTGGATCGGGATAGGGACAAGATATATATTCTATATAGCTTTCATTTGTATCTGCCGCTCTATTGGGCATTGTTACAAACAGGAGCCTACATGCGTTTTGACAGCCGTGACGGCAAAACAAGATGCTTCTTTGTGACAGCTACGAAGGCTGGAGAAAAAGACCGACCAAAATTAGGCTTGCTAGACGTACAAACACATCCCTGTGCTTCATGTATTTTAGAGCTGACATTTAACGCATGAGCAAATGCATTACGTCTTAGTCTGCCAGCGGTGACAAAGTTTAATTATAATGCGGCGTTCCTCGGCAGTATGAAAGCCTGTAGCCTACAAAGCCTAACATTACTACTGGACATGTTGTAATTAGATCAAAATTGGAGTCGGAAGCCGGTCTAAAACTCCGGCATCCCCTCGTCTATTTAGGCTTCCCGTCAGGCGCTGGTGAATTGACATCCACCATTTTTCTTTTCACTAATCTTGGCACATTTATATAGTTTTTATATGAAAGAAGCAGACGGTCTCGGTAAATACAGGTCTCTTGTCTTTTTTCCATCGATAAATACACCCCTCTTTATATCACGCACGAATAGCATTACACTTTGAGATGGGAATTTTCGACCGAAAACTAAAATAATATGAAAGGCTGAATTTAGAGAAAAAAACATCAGACGACAACCACCGTCTTCAATCAGTGGAAATGAATTCTCCTTATCTTTACAAGAACTAGAGCACGCGAGTAGGCGTTCCTTATCCATTTACTTTGAGAGAATCCCCTGTTGATGGTCATACTTTTACCATTTTTCCTCATATAGATTGCCCGCTCTAGATGTATTTCCATTTTCCTCACTCCTTTCCCACTTCTCAAAATCGACTTTAGCATCATAAATCTTAGAAGCAAGATATATTTTACGGAAAATGTGGATTATTTTGAAAGATGTTGCCTAAATTTAGCTAAATACACTATAACCCATCCCATTGGGTCTCCAAACATGAGATGTTCGAATTCGTTACCGAAAAACCAGTCATTTGTAACAGTCTTGTGTTTGCAGGCTGTCAGCTTCGAGGAAATACCCTGCTCCTGGGGTCAGTTCTAAACTCTGCAGAGACACGTGAATTGATGAGATGATTGAATTTAGAAATTAAAATGATTCTATCGACCTCTAGGCTCCGCGTTCGACAAATCAGACACCCAAGGGGGCCCCGTTAATAACTCTCTTCGATGAAAATTGCGTTACTTAAAACAGGCGTAGCATTTTCCCATTTAAAATGTTTCGCACGATGTAAAACTATCTGACGTTTTAAGAACGTTTGTGGTTTTGATGAATGCATTAGTCATAAGAAGTGTCTCTCACGCACGGAACACAAAAAATACCTATACTTCTCAATCACCATCTTTATTGAGTTGGTGTGTTTCTTACTCCAATGAAATTGCGTTCTACGTCATAGTTAGGCAATCATGGTATTGTTCAAAAGTAAACACAGATCAGGGTAATTACGGTAAGAACAAACAAAAAAGAGGATGGGCAAATCGAAAACAGTGTCTGAAGGAAAAAAAAGACAACAATCGCATGATAAATAGACAGTCTACAATCTGGTGTAGTAGCTGTGGCGCGATTTATCCAATCTTGTGTGATTTAAGTGGTGTTCGTGGCGAGGTAATGTATCGGCAATTTCAATGTTCCGGTAAGTCTGCCTGAAGGAAGGCAGAAACTTTAATAAACGATGTATACAAATATATCTTACTTTTTGTTAAGGTATATACAGACATTCCGAAAAATTGTTATCGGGGGAAAAACATAATTCAATTGATACTTCTATATAATACGGGCGTACAGTAGACGTTGCTGTTGTTTCCCGAAGATTTAATCAGACACTTGGGTATCTGAGGGTGACTTACTTATAAATGACATTGACCAAGCATGTTGTCAGTAGACAAAGAATGAGCAAAAATATGTTGGTAACGAAGTCGTGTACGTGAGGCGATTATGGCGTCCGGCTTTAAGCCCGCCGGGGCGACAATGGACGACCTCTCCCTAAGCCACTGGTGTTCAATAGCCGTGTGAGGAATAAACTCGAGTTTCCAGCGGTCTGGCAACGAATTATAGATAAACTGTATCTGTCAGACAAGGTTATTTTACCGTAACAATAGAAAGTTATGACATGGCTCGGTCCCTGACCTGCATGAGGCCTAGCCAGAGCTCTTTTACGAGTAACTAATATAGCTTCCATGGGTATGTGATCTTCAACATTATTGGAAGAACAGATGAAATATTGGACAAAACCGAATCACCTGATCTTGTCTGCGAAACAATTATATACATTTCAAAGATATATTGCAAAAATAAGAGGATTGTACAATATACACACAAGTAGATTGCTCTTTCGAATATGAATTTAGAAACGAATACAGTACTAGAAGTATTTGTCGAAAAAATGAATGCAAAAATCTTCATCATGAACATTGAAGTTGGTTGGCCATTCAAGTATTCGTTACTGAGGCCTGGAGCCAAAAAGGTAAAAATTCTCAAGATCAATTGAGACCAATGATACCAAATAGAGGAAAGGCACCCACATTTTATCATTTTTTTTTTTGTTTATTTGTTTTTTTAGTTGTGTTTTTTTGAGGTTTGCTTCTTTGTTTTTGTTTCTGTTTTTATTTATTTATCTATTTATTTATTTATTTATCATTGACATTTGGAATTTTCCGAAGAACATTAAAAAGGGTGTATGCAAGCATTCAGACGTATCATACAATCCAACGGTAGAGCTCAGGGATCAACTGATCTGTCAGGTAAAGAGTAAGACTTAATTTGGGACGTTACCATTTCTCTTCGTTCTAATGCCTCACACGACAGCGCTTCCCGTTTGGCCTTTGGTTGAACGCTCGCCCTTGTAAGGAATACTTTCAGTTCTGTCCCCTGACCGAGACATACAAGAGTCCAAAACAATTGTAGTGTCTACTTATGCTTGACGCTCAGCATATTGGTAGCAGGTCGACTGGTTCGCTCTTAGACAGGAAGATGTCTTTGACAGTATGCTAGCACTATAAAATCGACATCAGTTTCACGCTTTAACAAGGAGACCGATACAAACATACCACAGCCTCCTAGTGCACACAAGCATGCATCGCACACAAGGGAGGCTGTCTTTTAATGACCTTAGTTTGTGATACGACGTTAAACAATATCAAACCAATCAGAGACCAAATTTCACCAGCAGGGCTAACCACCCAACGATCCTTTGGTATCGTCCTTTGAATATGGTTTACAGATATTTCAGTACAAAATGTTACAACTATCTCTGGGTATAAAACTATTTGTGAAACATTTTGTTTTCAATTGTGTAATAAAATATTACATTGTTGTTGTTGTTGTTGTTGTTGTTGTTGTTGTTGTTGTTGTTGTTGTTGTTGTTGTGTATAACCATAGCAAAACGTCTTGACTGTATGGACCAAGCTTAATAACACGACAGCGGTTCCGGAGATTTATTTCATTTTAACTCTAGGGATTTCCTTGCCATAAATACGTTTTCTAAACGTCCGTAAGAAACGATTAGATGTAAAACAGATTTTAAAGCTTTGTACTTTTAAGGAGAAATAATGTCCCCTTTTTTAGTTCCAACCATTTCTTTTTCATATAAAGATAATTTGTTTTATTTGGATGCGAGAACAATAGATTTGTTTTTCAGGCCGCCCTGCACATTGTACTGTAATTCTATCAGGGGTCTGTAGATTGTTGACATAAACTATTTCGCAGAAACATTTAAACCTCAAAACTCACAACCTATGAACAATATATAAAAAAAAATCTCGTTCATATAAAAAAACATAAAACGTATTGATCGGGTGAGCAGGCTGTTGATAAGGCCTTCTGGAAGTTACGTAACAGCCCTGTTGCTATGGTAGGTAAAATATATCATACACATTTACTTACATCTGTCTTCTAGCCAGTAATGGATTGCGTGCTGCCTTTCAACATTCAAAACACCGTTTTTTCTCTCTTATGGATGGCTTGGATTGTGCTATGTAAATTTTTTATTATTTCGAAATGCATTATCGTGAGCCAATAACAATAAAAGTATTGTATAGTATATGTTGAAAGTAGCAAAACGTGGAAAGCGAGTCTGACTTTTCACACATTGAACGAATGTAGGTGTAGTTTTTTGTTTTTTTTTAACATTTTATGTATATTCTATTACTTTTGATATTCTTTCTTTCCAAACCCCAGAGCCTATTAAAATATCCTGATAAATGTGCTATATCTTTTAGCTGCTAAAAGGAGAATATTGATACCGAGTTCCATATCTTACAATGATGTCATATTTGGAAGTAAGTCTTATCTGTTGGTTGCGTTTGATGGCGTCTTCCTGAGGCTCTCTTTGAGGCGTCACCCTGAGGATCTCCTTGAGGCGTCTCCATGAGGATCTCCTTGAGGTGTCTCCATGAGGATCTCATTGAGGCTTGTCCTTGAGGCGTCTCCCTGAGGATCTCCTTGATGTGTCTCCCTGAGGATCTCCTTGATACGTCTCCCTGGGGATCTCATTGAGGCGTCACCCTGCGGATTTCCTTGAGGCGTCTCCCTGGGGTTCTCCTTGATGCGTCTCCCTGGGGATCTCCTTGATGCGTCTCCCTGAGGATCTCCTTGATGCGTCTCCCTGGGGATCTCCTTGATGCGTCTCCCTGGGGATCTCCTTGATGCGTCTCCCTGGGGATCTCCTTGATGCGTCTCCCTGGGGATCTCCTTGATGCGTCTCCCTGGGGATCTCATTGAGGCGTCACCCTGCGGATTTCCTTGAGGCGTCACCCTGGGGTTCTCCTTGATGCGTCTCCCTGGGGTTCTCCTTGATGCGTCTTCCTGGGGATCTCCTTGATGCGTCTCCCTGCGGATCTCCTTGATGCGTCTCCCTGAGGATCTCCTTGAGGCGTCTCCCTGGGGATCTCCTTGGGGCGTCTCCCTGGGGATCTCCTTGATGCGTCTCCCTGGGGATCTCCTTGATGCGTCTCCCTGAGGATCTCCTTGAGGCGTCACCCTGAGGATCTTATTGAGGCGTCTCCATGAGGATCTCCTTGAGGCGTCACCCTGAGGATCTCCCTGAAGCGTCTCATTGAGGCTCTCGCTGAGGCATCTCCCTGAGGATCTACCTGAGGCTCTACTTGAGGCATCTCCCTGAAGCGTCTCCCTGAGAATTTCCTTGAGGCGACTCTCAGAAAATCTTCATGAGGATCTCCTTGAGGCGTCTCCCTGAGGATCTCGCTGATGCGTCTCCTTGAGGCATCTCCCTGAAGCGTCTCCCTGAGAATTGCCTTGAGGCGTCACCTTGAGGATCTCCCTGAAGCGTCTCCTTGAGGCTCTCGCGGAGGCATCTCCCTGAGGATCTACCTGAGGCTCTACTTGAGGCATCTCCCTGAAGTGTCTCCCTGAGAATTTCCTTGAGGCGACTCTTAGAAGACCTTCATGAGGATCTCCTTGAGGCGTCTCCCTGAGGATCTCGCTGAGGCGTCTCCCTGAGGCTCTACTTGAGGCGTCTCCCTGAAGCGTCTCCCTTAGAATCTCCTTGAGGCGTCTCCCTTAGGCGTCTCTCTGAAGATCTTCCTGGAGATCTCCTTGAGGCGTCTCATTGAGTATCTCTCTTAGGCGTCTCTCCGAGGCGTCTCCTTAAGCCGTCTCTCGTCACTAAGAACGTACAAACATATTTCATTGTTCTTTAAATGATTAAATTTCGGGGTAAATGTATCTTTCATTCTATATCTAACCTTTGACCAGTTCGATTCTCCTTCTCTGATCTCCCGTCTGTGACTCCACTAGTTTTACAACGAACATTTACTGACGGGTCATACAGAAACGATACACGATATGACGTAATTTTGTACTCAACAATCGACTTAAACTTACATCTTTTAATAAAGACACATTAAAGGAGCTATTCATATGTGTGCCCGTCAGATGTCTTGTATGTATAAAATATTCACTTACAAACCTCGGCTGTGTTTTCAGTATGATCCATCGATGAGAGTTTAATCAGCTGGCTACATCTGTTGGCCACTCTGTAAGTAAATAATATGATTAGCTATTGATATTTTTGTTTGTTTGATTGGATGTTTGTTTTATGTTGGTTGCTTTGTGGTTTATAACTTATGCGAGAGCTAGGGCATATGAGGACGGGTGCTTTTGTTTGTGTGTGTGTGGGAGAGGGTTTGTGGGAGGGAGTGTGCGTGTGCAGGGGGCACAAATACCAGAAATATGTAAACAGCAAATCACAAAGGAAGGAAGGAAGGAAGGAAGGAAGGAAGGAAGGAAGGAAGGAAGGAAGGAAGGAAGGAACGTATGAAGGAAGGAAGGAACGATGGAACGTATGAAGGAAGGAAGGAACGAAGGGACGTATGAATGAAGGAATGAACGAATTCCGATCGAAGGAACGTATGAAGGAACGAAGGAACGAAGGAACGAAGGAAGGAACGAAGGAACGAACTTTAACGTCACCTTATCGACGACACAGAAGACAATCCCTGTCTATGTAAAAAATGTTCGTTTGTATTCGCCTTCTAGATCAGCATTAAAGGGGATACAAAAAAACCTTATTAATAGGTTCTTCGATGTCCTCTAAAGTGACGTCATCAGAGAAAACACCCTCGGGCCCAGACGTCAGTATACTCTTACTCCTTACAGTTGATATAAAACAAAGACGTATCATGTCCCTGCTCCTACACGAGCTAAGTGGTTGATGTTAAAAGACATGTGTTATCATACGGGACATGATATCGACATTGATATACGTCAAATATGCATTAGGTCCACGAAGCATTTCTGACTTAGATAGGACAACAGAATGGATATGGCTATGATATGAATACAGGTTTTAACATATAGACCAGAAAACAATACTGCTTAAATGACAAACAGGAAAACGCTATCAAAACAACAGAGATATAAGTAAATATAAGCCATACATAATAATGTTTAATTACGTTCCACGATCTATTTTTAGTCCATGGGAACTATTGCTATGATGCTCCTTAGATAGTTTGCATGAATGTTGTTTGTGAAATGACCTTTTCATTGGTGCTACATTTGTGGACCTGCTGACCATGACCGTGACTTTTGACCTACTTAAAAAAACAAACTAGTTCCGGTTTGTTTCATCTCACACGGCGAGCTATGTTTTCTCTGAATCTCTTATTCGCAGTTCAAAGAGAAAACCAATATATATAATGGAAGGTGTCCCATAGCTTTTAACCTCTAACCGGGAAATCGAACCCTGGCCTTCTCGATGGATGTCGACTGCGGTATCTTCTATATATAAGGAATATCTATACTGACATTCAGCTTCATCTTAAGCATTTCTTTGATTTCCCCATAATTTAACCTGGGATATCTAAACATTTAAAATCATATAATTGTTTAAATTAGACATGAAATTAAAATTTCAATATTTTACAGGTTCTTTATTATTTATCGGTGGTGCAGATTTTATAATAATATACACCATTTTAACATGTATTTTGGTCGCATTTACATTGTAGGGCGGACAAGAATTCCCTTGGAGTAATAATAAATAGCCTCTGTAAGATTTTTTTTCTCTCATTAAACCCTCATTCATTCTCGCTACTGTTAAAAAAATACCAATGCGTACATGTAATTTTAAAAGCATTCATCAAGCTGTTTTTAGAAACAGCGTTCTCTTTTGGTACCCAACATGCGTTTAAAATGCAGTGACTTTGAGGCCATTAATCTTAATCATACATTACACCGGCTTTATAATGCGCATGCAACTATAAATTAAAACGCGCGAATACTGTCACTTAACCGGAAATGCTGTCACTTCCCAACGGTTTCCCAGCATGCACTCTTCACTTCTGGAAATTGGTTTGGAGACAAAAGTCAACGGTTGCCATGGAAATGAACTGCGATCACTGAAATAAAACGCGCTCGTAATAGTATACATGTACCTTCGGAAAACCTCGGTATTATAGGGTGTGAACTCATTTATAAAAGGTCGCACAGTGCGTAGTGAACTATATTTAGAATTTAAATACCGTCGACCTAATGGGAATAAGCTTTAAAAGTCAGTAACCTGTATTTTATAATTATATCTACACGAATCAAAGCATCATGTTATAACAACCTCCTACGTTTCGATTTAAATGATGGTTTGTGTATTTTGAGAAGTCCTGTGTGCTAATATAAAGACACAACCCTGATCTTAAATTAAATTCCACTTCATTAAAACCAGGCTGTTTATATATTATCCAATAAAAAAATCAATACAACATTACAAAGCTGTGAGGTTAAAAATGCTACGTCGCCGACAATAGAGTAATTGTATCGATTTTAAATAAGAATACATTGTTGTACATTTTCATACAATACCAAATGTCATATACTGTACTTTCCGTCGGGGGCCACCGTGGCCTGGTGGTTAAGGTGTCCCGACACTTCATCTCCACCTCTAGGTCGACACCCACGTGGGGCAGCTGCCTGGTACTGTCCGCCCGCCGTCAGTTTTTCTCTGGGTACTTCGGCTTTCTGCCACCTACAAAACCTGGCACATCCTTAAATGACCCTGGCTGTTAAAAGGACGTTAAACAAAATAAATCGAGTACCTTGCGTTTTACTTCCATTCAAAACTTTGACCTCATTTTTATATTTTTGAAAAAAGATTAAACTGAATGAATAATTTATTGCATCCTAAAGAAACTCCATATTTGGTATTGTAGGATGCTATTATTTATTTATTTATTTATTTATTTATTTATTTATTATTTCCATTCGTTGTTCGCCGATGTAGTTTCTAAGGTTTAGTTATAGGGAACAACCAACCAATTGAAAAAATATATTTTTGAAACAGCCCCTGTGTATAGAAAGTTGAGCCAAGGATAAAATGTCTGGCAGCCACTGATTGGCCAGTATGTTATGAAGTGAGAAAATAGATATGTAGTCTGATAGGTAACTATCAGTAAGAAATGTTGATATAAATTTCGTAAGTCCGATTGATTTTTTCCCCAAAAGTTCAGGTAATAATAATAAACAGGTAAACATTTAAGATTTTTGAGAATTTTACTGCGAAATTCACCTATTTTCAAAATGGCTACACTGGAGAAAATTTGAGCTGAAGGACCCAACTTTTTTTTTGATTAGGTGTTATATCAGACCCTTAACTTTTGTTATAAACCATAATTGTCGTATTGAATTCAAGAATTTGAATGAAATACTCCAAAACGTTAACACTAAAGTCTATGGGAAAACAATTGGTTGGTTGGTCTCTTATAGATGGACCTCTGGTGTTTTCACTTACGTATAGAAGGATTATGAGAAGAGATAGGCTGTACACACAATTTACACAGCAATTGCTTTCATTAGAAGCTGCGACCGCAAATGAAATCGTTAAAGATATTTCAGATGTCATTTCACAATGCTATGTCCACAATCAAGTGTGCTTCCCATGATCAGCTGTTTATTGTTAGGCTTAACTTTCGGTTATCTGCCCAATCCACACCAACCTTCATACCAAATCCGGATGGTCAACAGAGTCTTGGGTCAGCACCGGACAATCATTCGGCTACGCCTAGATAAGGCGATGATGCTGAAGTAAGTCCAATCATTTTCACATTTCCCTGGCGCAAACAGACAGCCAGCTGGCAGCTAGTAGTTAGAGAGTTATGCAGATTTATCAATTTGCAATCGCAAAAATAAGCAGTTAAACTAAGCGAACGTAGCAATTCTGGCCTGAATTCATCATTAATCATACTTTAATTACACAGTCGGCAGAACCATAGACTTGTGTTATTGGCCACGTTTGGACACTAGATCGGCTGACAATCGGACAAGTATCGAAAATAACCCCCTTGATTGGAAGAAAACATTCTTATTTTTCCATCACTGTTGAGAATAAACCAGGCAATACGATTTGTGACAGTGCCAGGGTTTGTTGTAATTACTATTGTACACCGGTAGCCAATCATTGGAAGCTTGTGTGACAGCTCCGCAGAAAATATGACCGAATTTAATTGTATCCATCATCAATTAAACAGACATTCCTATTGTCTTCATAGTAAAACAATGGCATTATTTAATAAATATTGGTTAATCTAACACAACGCGTCTTTGGGAAGCAAAATGTTTCTTTGCTGCCTAAGTTTGTTCCCAATTCCGAAGATGTTTTTGTTTTCGATAATAATTACGTCGTTTTGACAGAAATAGCTTTGATAATAAGGTGGAGATATTACAGTAAAATGATAACAATTTTCAAAATGACTGACATTTATTTCTTTGTCTGAAAAAACATTCTGCTAGAGCCATACTACAGTAATGTATTGCAATTACGATGCATAAATATTGCAATACATTTGTCAAAATCAGGGAAAAAGACTTTGAATTTCAAAGGGACTCAGCCTTGACTTATTTTGCGTTCAATATTATAACGCGCGTTATATGAAGAAAACCTTCTGGTTGAGGACAAAAGCAGTCCCATTACACTGCATCACTGTACAGATATGCCACAATATGCAATTTGAAACTGCTGGTCTTGACAGCCGAATTAGCGTTATCCCATTGTGTATTATTAGAGTCTTGAATTGTCTCTTCAAACGACGGCCTTGGCAGCCTTTATCTCATCTGCTGTTGTTGCATATCTTAACTAACTCTCTTAGTGCTCACACCGATTCAATTTGAAAGAAAAAAACGAAAATATCTTCATTTTTTTCTTCTTTTTGCCACAAATACTGAAATAACACGTGTATGTCATACGTTCTTGCTTCCTTAACGAATGTCATGGCGTGAGAAAAAAAACACATATGAAATGTCAATCACCTTGTCACATGTCTTCGTGATATTTACAACGTGAATGGAAAAAAATCGTAGTAATATGTGTTGCTTTTAAGTCTATATGGCGCCATTATGATTTACTTAATATTCCGAACACGTGCCCCTCACGCGCGTCTGGTATCATTGGTCCGCTAATGTGGCGCTTCATTTCCCCTCGCACATAATACAGACTTAAAAAACTAAATTTGTCATAATTGTATTTTTTCTCCGAAAGTTTTCCATTTTGCTGCCGAAGATCAAGCCATCAGACTCTGTTTGCTGTTTTACCAGAGGAAAAATACAAGCTGATACTGCCCTGGGGACATCCTATCATCGACTATTGCAAAGATTCAGGGAGAATTAGATTCAAGAAAATGATGTTAGTCAAACCAAATTACTCAAAATGCATTAAAACTCATTTAAAATGTTTCGTGCCAGCGAAATGGAAGGTCGGTATAGGAGCCTACAGCGTTCTGCACTATTACATCCAAAAACATCATTATGCATATTCAAGCATGGATTATGTCGCCATGGAAACATCTTAATATGCATATAATCGTATTTCAGCGATTATTTAAATGGGTTGTCAATAAACCAAACCAGTGGTCGGCAACAAAGTAGAACTCATCCACCGCTATTTTGCGTTTAACTTTGTTTGCGTACGGCGTTGTTTGTGCGAATTCTCTTTGCATTCCAAAGATCATGTTTCGCCTACAAATGAACAATGAGGCGACACAGCATAAAACATATTTAGCCAAGTTTACGAAACTGTGTCTAATTTTTTTGCATGACACATGCATGTATTAACATGACAAAAGATAGCATTGTATTACAACATGACAAATATTTTGCAATTTTGTAACAATTAAAAGCATATTTAGCCCTTTATCTATATTTTTCATGAGATGGGTTATTCGAAATTGCCACCAAAGGATGAATTACGCTTCGAAAAGTGTTGGCCTTATTCTGATTAGAGAATATTGATGAGATTCAGTTGGGGAGTTTCATGAAATAAAATCGTGTTCAATCTCCAAGGGCCACTTCCCATGACATACTAGGCTATAAATTTATTATCCTCAAACCCGAAATCTAATCCCAGAAATACGTGATTTGAAAGACAATGCATATAGCAACCAGCGTTAAGCCCCGCTGTATTATGCTTTATTCCGACGAAAATGTTGATTTTATTGAATTTCTATGAAAAATGCAAACCTTTTTTCATTTGAATTGATTGTGTTACGACTCGGTGTCATGCTTGAAATCACACAAACATGTAGTTTATATCCAATAGTAAGAACAAATATAACAAAGTCATCATAACAAAAGCAATCTTACTTTTCCATTGGCATATTCGTTTTATCATCAATGAGCCCAATTTCAAGTAACAAGAAGAAATGACACTCATAAGGCAATGAACACAATTGCATCGGTGCAATTATTGAGGACCATAAGAAACCAATATGTTACAAATATGTAGAGTATGCTGTTTCAATTTTGAAAAAAATAGGGCATATCTTCAAAATGAAAATTTACCTATTTTGTAATTGGTTATAAAATTATTTATTTTGGTATTGTAACCAAGTACAATAACGAATTCCAAATCGGCAAGAGCCACAATACATCAAGTTGGGCTGGTTTAATACCGCTATTTTACCTGCTTACGTGAGACATACCTTTTTCATTCATTCATTCATTCATTCATTCATTCGTTCATTCATTCTGTTCGTTCATTTATTCATTTCGTTCGTTCGTTAATTTATTCATCTCGTTCGTTCGTTCATTTTTATGTTCATTCATTCATTCATTCATTCATTCATTCATTCATTTCGTTCGTTTGTTTGTTCGTTCGTTCGTTCAATCATTTTGATGTTTAATGGAAGCATATAAGATTGTGCAGTTCTAACGTATAGGGGTGGCCGAGCGACCTGCTGCCCTATTATATCCATCCTGAAAAGTTGTGTGACTCGCCGCTCCACATGGGGTCCAGACTAATAGTGGAGGGTTCCACTGATAATCAATGTATATTATGTCTCTACGACTCAGGGTTAGGTCATGACAGAAATAACTGATTGTGATCCGGCACGGAGACAAATCTCTGTGTCACATGAAAAATGATATGGGGACAAAGTCATTCAACACGTGCAGACAACATCTGGCATCACACGGGGGACAAAATGGAGTCTATGTCGGGAAATATATGTGGATAACGCCTTGCAACAAAGTAGAAAGTCGAGCAACATTTAAAAAAAACAACGACAGGCGACATGCGAAGACAACGTGAATGTGACAAAGTCATGTAACACAAGAGGAAAAATTCACGCAACACGTGAATATTAAGTCCTGAAGCACACGAGGACAAATTCACGCAACATACAAGAACAAATTAACGCAACATACAAGAACAAATTAACGCAACATACAAGAACAAATTCACGCAACACATGAATATGAAGTCATGAAATACACATTTACAAAGCTATCCAACACTCGGA
The DNA here is from genome assembly GCF_902652985.1 of Pecten maximus. NCBI lineage: Eukaryota > Metazoa > Mollusca > Bivalvia > Pectinida > Pectinidae > Pecten > Pecten maximus. The sequence continues at coordinate 41,811,904 of NC_047018.1, forward strand.
TATCAAGTCAGGCAGCACATGGGGACATAGCTTGAAAGCATGTTGCCACAACACCAACACACGGGGACATAGCTTGAAAGCATATAACCACAACACTAACACACGGGGACACAGCTTGAAAACATATAACCACAACACCAACACACGGGGACACAGCTTGAAAACATATAACCACAACACCAACACACGGGGACACAGCTTGAAAACATATAACCACAACACCAACACACGGGGACATAGCTTGAAAACATTGCCACAACACCAACACACGGGGACATAGCTTGAAAACATTGCCACAACACCAACACACGAGGACATAGCTTGAAAACATGGCCACAACACCAACACACGGAGACAAAGCTTGAAAACATATGACCACAACACCAACACACGGGGACACAGCTTGAAAACATATGGCCACAATACCAACACACGGGGACATAGCTTGAAAACATTGCCACAACACCAACACACGGGGACATAGCTTGAAAACATGGCCACAACACCAACACACGGGGACATAGCTTGAAAACATATGGCCACAACACCAACACACGGGGACATAGCTTGAAAGCATATGGCCACAATACCATCACACGGGGACATAGCTTGAAAACATTGCCACAACACCAACACACGGGGACATAGCTTGAAAACATGGCCACAACACCAACACACGGGGACATGGCTTGAAAACATATGGCCACAACACCAACACACGGGGACATGGCTTGAAAACATATGGCCACAACACCAACACACGGAGAAAAAGCTTGAAAACATATTGCCACAACACCAAGCAACACACTAGACCAAACCAGACCACATACAAGGAGAACATTAGGATTTAATTACGTCCTAATCTCTAGTTTACGGTATACCGAAACCTACAAGTAATATAACGCTAGCTAGTGGCCTAATCAACAGATGTATTTGTGGCATTGGAAAACTCTGATAATGTATCCAACAGGAAACTGAAAATAATTTACATATCGGCTAATAAAACTACAATTTTGATAAAGATAATAATAAGGATTTTAAAACGGGGAACGGGATGAATGGCAATTACATACGGTTCATTGAGATCAACTAAAAGAAAAAAGAAAACACATTTCAAGAAAAGGTTGTAAAAATGATGCACTCGCACCCATAGAATTGCGCTAGTTAAGTCTAAGAGGCCTCGTTAGTGGCGATGATTAAAATGCTTCATAGCAGATTTAGAAGTTGTTAACAACATGGTGGAACCGACATATTTCCGCCTGGGGCAAACAGTATAATACAGGCAATCACTGTTCTTCTGGTTTCTTCGATTATCATGGTAACGATAAGTTAAATCTCCTCTATAACGCCCCTACTTAATAAGTAAACCTCGGTATAAGGCCCGTCGTTAATAAACAGTAAAACCTCGGTATAAGGCCCGTCGTTAATAAACAGAAAATCACTGTATAAGGCCCGTCGTTAATGAACAGTAAAACCTCGGTATAAGGCCCGTCGTTAATAAACAGAAAATCACTGTATAAGGCCCATCGTTAATGAACAGTAAAACCTCGGTATAAGGCCCGTCGTTAATAAACAGAAAATCACTGTATAAGGCCCGTCGTTAATGAACAGTAAAACCTCGGTATAAGGCCCGTCGTTAATAAACAGAAAATCACTGTATAAGGCCTGTCGTTAATGAACAGTATAACCTCGGTATAAAGCCCGTCGTTAATGAACAGTAAAACCTCGGTATAAGGCCCGTCATTAATGAACAGTATAAACTCTGTATAAGGCCCGTTGTTAATAAACAGAAAATCACTGTATAAGGCCCGTCGTTAATGAACAGTAAAACCTCGGTATAAGGCCCGTCGTTAATAAACAGAAAATCACTGTATAAGGCCCGTCGTTAATGAACAGTAAAACCTCGGTATAAGGCCCGTCGTTAATGAACAGTAAAACCTCGGTATAAGGCCCGCCATTGATGAACAGTATAAACTCTGTATAAGGCCCGTCGTTAATGAACAGTAAAACCTCGGTATAAGGCCCGTCGTTAATGAACAGTAAAACCTCGGTATAAGGCCCGCCATTAATGAACAGTATAAACTCTGTATAAGGCCCGTCGTTAATGAACAGTATAACCTCGGTATAAGGCCCGTCGTTAATGAACAGTAAACCCGTCGTTTTTAAACAGGAAAACGTCCATCGCCTATAGTTTCAGTTCCTATTCTGTGAAACCTCAATAGTGTTCGGGTTATATTCCTTGTAAAATTATTCTCTGGGATACCTAAAATCATTATGCAATTATTCCTTTTTGAGCATTCATTTCTATCGAAATCGAAAGGCGTTTATAATGATAAAATGACAATTCAAAACATATATTTATATATTTCATGAATACAAGCCACTGTTGAGCTAAAAGATACTACAAAATAATGAAAATATACATCAAAACATATTTAATGCATAAATTTATAAATAATATAATCGATTTTATTATCTGAAAATTATTGCTTGTCTATGGGGCAATTGCGTGCAAGATATTGGACAATGCCAAGCAATGCCAAGGGAGGTAATTTAAGATTTATCTAGAGAAACATCCTGTTTACCATCATTTCTACAAGGTTTTTTGCACGACCAGTCAATATTACTTTTTATGAGGATCACGTGGCACTATTAAAGGGATTATGAAAACTATCATTTTATAATAAAATGTAAACTTCATGTTGCAACAATTGCGAAACAAGTTACATGTATATGAACTTATATGTTCGCTTCTGTTTGCCCGGAATGAAGTCGCTGATAGGTCTTATTGTGGGAGATAACCGGAGTACCCATAAAAAAACCCACGTGGTCAGGCTGGTTACCTTACAATTCTATACCATTACCTTTTCATGTCTGATCGAAGAATCGAACCACGGCCGCCTAGTTGAAAGGCAAATGTACAACCGCTCTGCCTCTCGACGATTTTATAACGAAATCCGTGTTAAATGGCTAAATGTCCGCCTTTATATAAAATAAGACGCATATCTTGTTAAGGAAACAAGGGGACGATGAATATGTTTTTTTAATATCTATATATTGGCAAATTGATAAATGGAGACGGGGAGAGTAACGTCGACTCTTTTGTAAAACAATTGCGTCCACGTTCGAGTAGATTGAAGTAACGAGTTTTTTATACAGTGGTAACATACACCTATATACACAAAACTGTATATATGTCAGGTCTCAGAGGCCCTTCACTGTTGCTTCTATCGACAATATCTTCTTTACTTACATAACAATTTGGATTGAAATGTGTGTTTCATGTAAAAATTAAGATAGTTCCGCCAGATTTAGCCCTATTACGACCCTAGAGTTTTGCGCTAGCTTCACGTTCCAGCTAGAAATCAATGCCCATGAACTAGATTATAAAATTGATTGGTTTGCCGTCGCACCCCTGGGGCTTATCAGACCTTCCCCGCGGGCCATAAAAACGTCACATCCTAGTCGTAATGTTTCATATATTGCTTACCCATTAGGAAAAATATGGCGAGACAGACGCGAATCGAATTCTTCTTGGTTCTGGAAAGAAGAGCATGAGGGTGTTGAATATCAAGCTACATTTGGTTATTGATACATTTCTGTGTACATAATTGTGATGTTAAACATTATGTTTCATTGCAACCGAATCGGCTTACATTCTCGGGGATTTCCGTAATCATTCGGGAAAACGCCGGGAGCAATCGGAAAACTATTCTATAAAAAAAAAAGAAAAAACAAAAAAACATTGAAATGACGGAAATGTCCGAAAGGTTGCCGAATGCATAAAATAACGTTAATTTTAAACGAGAATCCTTTCAATTTAATCATGCAATGCGATGAGTAGGTAAGTAACAGATAGAAGAAATGAAAGACTAGTACTGAAAGTACACAGGAATTCATTTTTGTTTAAAACAAATAAGCTATCCATCTTTATTGTCTGCGTGACGTCAAGACCAGGTTTATTATTGACCCACAGATTTCGACTAACACACCCACAAAAGTACCCTAACACTCCACCTCCTGGACACAAAGTATTGCTAATGGGGAAAAGAGAAGAAAAAACACAGGATATATCATAGAGACAATTATCGGCTTCTATACATCCACAGTTATTAACAGTACATGGAACCGCGAGCCGACTGATTTATGTAATTCAGATATTGGGTTTGGGGAGAGTAAGGAGGTGTAATTTAAGGAAGGAAAGGCCTAGACACTGTGTTTGTTACTGGACTGTTTTTCTCTTTCTCTCTTGTGCTTACATAACCGTTTGTATATGGCGGATGATAGAGGGGCGTTCTTTGTTCGCATTCTTATATCCAACGTGTACAGGATGGTGTTTATATCGCCATTTATGTATTTATGAGCAAATTCAATGATTTCGGCATATCAATCCAAAATAGATGAAACGGTTAAAAATGTGTCCAGTATGTCTATAACAGCGAGTGTGTTGTCTAGTTAATGGTTTGTTAGAGAACGGCTACACACGGTAGTTGTCTAGTTAATGGTTTGTTACAGTACGACTACACACGGTAGTTGTCTAGTTAATAGTTTGTTACAGTACGACTACACACGGTAGTCGTCTAGTTAATGGTTTGTTACAGTACAGCTACACACGGTAGTTGTCTAGTTAATGGTTTGTTACAGTACGACTACACACGGTAGTTGTCCAGTTAATGGTTAGTTACAGTACGACTACACACGGTAGTTGTCTAGTTAATGGTTAGTTACAGTACGGCTACACACGGTAGTTGTCTAGGTAATGTTTTGTTACAGTACGACTACACACGGTAGTTGTCTAGTTAATGTTTTGTTACAGTACGACTACACACGGTAGTTGTCTAGTTAATGGTTTGTTACAGTACGACAACACACAGTAGTTGTCTAGTTAATGATTTGTTACAGTACGGCTACACACGGTAGTTGTCTAGTTAATGGTTTGTTACAGTACGACAACACACGGTAGTTGTCTAGTTAATGTTTTGTTACAGTACGACTACACACGGTAGTTGTCTAGTTAATGGTTTGTTACAGTACGACTACACACGGTAGTTGTCTAGTTAATGTTTTGTTACAGTACGACTACACACGGTAGTTGTCTAGTTAATGGTTTGTTACAGTACGGCTACATACGGTAGTTGTCTAGTTAATGTTTTGTTACAGTACGACTACACACGGTAGTTGTCTAGTTAATGGTTTGTTACAGTACGACTACACACGGTAGTTGTCTAGTTAATGGTTTGTTACAGTACGACTACACACAGTAGTTGTATAGTTAATGGTTTGTTATAGTACGACTACACACGGTAGTTGTCTAGTTAATGGTTTGTTAAAGTACGACTACCAACGGTAGTTGTCTAGGTAATAGTTTGTTACAATACGACTACACACGGTAGTTGTCTAGTTAATGGTTTGTTACAGTACGACAACACACGGTAGTTGTCTAGTTAATGTTTTGTTACAGTACGGCTACACACGGTAGTTGTCTAGTTAATGGTTTGTTACAGTACGGCTACACATGGTAGTTGTCAAGTTAATGGTTTGTTACAGTACGACTACACACGGTAGTTGTATAGTAAATGGTTTGTTACAGTACGGCTACACACGTTAGTTGTCTAGTTAATGGTTTGTTACAGTACGACTACACACGGTAGTTGTCTAGTTAATGGTTTGTTACAGTACGACTACACATGGTAGTTGTCTAGTTAATGGTTTGTTACAGTACGACTACACACGGTAGTTGTATAGTTAATGGTTTGTTACAGCACGGCTACACACGGTAGTTGTCTAGTTAATGGTTTGTTACAGTACGACTACACACGGTAGTTGTCTAGTTAATGGTTTGTTACAGTACGACTACACACGGTAGTTGTCTAGTTAATGGTTTGTTACAGTACGACTACACACGGTAGTTGTCTAGTTAATGGTTTGTTACAGTACGACTACACACGGTAGTTGTCTAGTTAATGGTTTGTCACAGTACGACTACACACGGTAGTTGTCTAGTTAATGGTTTGTTACAGTACGGCTACACACGGTAGTTGTCTAGTTAATGGTTTGTTACAGTACGACTACACACGGTAGTTGTCTAGTTAATGGTTTGTTACAGTACAACTACACACGTTAGTTGTCTAGTTAATGGTTTGTTATAGTACGACTACACACGGTAGTTGTCTAGGTAATGGTTTGTTACAGTACGGCTACACACGGTAGTTGTCTAGTTAATGGTTTGTTACAGTACAACTACACACGTTAGTTGTCTAGTTAATGGTTTCTTATAGTACGACTACACACGGTAGTTGTGTAGTTAATTGTTTGTTACGGTACGTCTACACACAGTAGTTGTCTAGTTAATGGTTTGTTACAGTACGACTACACACGGTAGTTGTCTAGTTAATGGTTTGTTACAGTACGACTACACACGGTAGTTGTCTAGTTAATGGTTTGTTACAGTACGACTACACACGGTAGTTGTCTAGTTAATGTTTTGTTACAGTACGACTACACACGGTAGTTGTCTAGTTAATGGTTTGTTACAGTACGGCTACATACGGTAGTTGTCTAGTTAATGTTTTGTTACAGTACGACTACACACGGTAGTTGTCTAGTTAATGGTTTGTTACAGTACGACTACACACGGTAGTTGTCTAGTTAATGGTTTGTTACAGTACGACTACACACAGTAGTTGTATAGTTAATGGTTTGTTATAGTACGACTACACACGGTAGTTGTCTAGTTAATGGTTTGTTAAAGTACGACTACCAACGGTAGTTGTCTAGGTAATACTTTGTTACAATACGACTACACACGGTAGTTGTCTAGTTAATGGTTTGTTACAGTACGACAACACACGGTAGTTGTCTAGTTAATGTTTTGTTACAGTACGGCTACACACGGTAGTTGTCTAGTTAATGGTTTGTTACAGTACGGCTACACATGGTAGTTGTCAAGTTAATGGTTTGTTACAGTACGACTACACACGGTAGTTGTATAGTAAATGGTTTGTTACAGTACGGCTACACACGTTAGTTGTCTAGTTAATGGTTTGTTACAGTACGACTACACACGGTAGTTGTCTAGTTAATGGTTTGTTACAGTACGACTACACATGGTAGTTGTCTAGTTAATGGTTTGTTACAGTACGACTACACACGGTAGTTGTATAGTTAATGGTTTGTTACAGCACGGCTACACACGGTAGTTGTCTAGTTAATGGTTTGTTACAGTACGACTACACACGGTAGTTGTCTAGTTAATGGTTTGTTACAGTACAACTACACACGTTAGTTGTCTAGTTAATGGTTTGTTATAGTACGACTACACACGGTAGTTGTCTAGGTAATGGTTTGTTACAGTACGGCTACACACGGTAGTTGTCTAGTTAATGGTTTGTTACAGTACAACTACACACGTTAGTTGTCTAGTTAATGGTTTCTTATAGTACGACTACACACGGTAGTTGTGTAGTTAATTGTTTGTTACGGTACGTCTACACACAGTAGTTGTCTAGTTAATGGTTTGTTACAGTACGACTACACACGGTAGTTGTCTAGTTAATGGTTTGTTACAGTACGACTACACACGGTAGTTGTCTAGTTAATGGTTTGTTATAGTACGACTACACACGGCAGTTGTCTAGTTAATGGTTTGTTACAGTACGGCTACACACGTTAGTTGTCCAGTTAATGGTTTGTTACAGTACGGCTACACACGGTAGTTGTCTAGTTAATGGTTTGTTATAGTACGACTACACACGGTAGTTGTCTAGTTAATGGTTTGTTACAGTACGACTACACACGGTAGTTGTCTAGTTAATGGTTTGTTACAGTACGACTACACGCGGTAGTTGTCTAGTTAATGGTTTGTTAGAGTACGACTACACACGTTAGTTGTCTAGTTAATGGTTTGTTACAGTACGACTACACACGTTACTTGTCTAGTTAATGGTTTGTTACAGTACGACTACACATGGTAGTTGTCTAGTTAATGGTTTGTTACAGTACGACTACACACGGTAGTTGTCTACTTAATGGTTAGTTACAGTACGACTACACATGGTAGTTGTCTAGTTAATGGTTTGTTATAGTACGACTACACACGTTAGTTGTCCTAGTTAATGGATTGTTACAGTACGGCTACACACAGTAGTTGTCTAGTTAATGGTTTGTTACAGTACGACTACACACAGTAGTTGTCTAGTTAATGGTTTGTTACAGTACGGCTACACACGGTAGTTGTCTAGTTAATGGTTTGTTACAGTACGACTACACACAGAAGTTGTCTAGTTAATTGTTTTTTTAGAGTACGGCTACACACGGTAGTTCTTTAGTTAACGGTTTGTTATAGTACGACTACACACGTTAGTTGTCCAGTTAATGGATTGTTACAGTACGGCTACACACAGTAGTTGTCTAGTTAATGGTTTGTTACAGTACGGCTACACACAGTAGTTGTCTAGTTAATGATTTGTTACAGTACGACTACACACGGTAGTTGTCTAGTTAATGGTTAGTTACATTACGGCTACACACAGTAGTTGTCTAGTTAATGGTTAGTTACAGTACGACTACACACGGTAGTTGTCTAGTTAATGGTTTTTTACAGTACGACTACACACGATAGTTGTCTAGTTAATGGTTTGTTACAGTACGACTACACACGATAGTTGTCTAGTTAATGGTTAGTTACAGTACGACTACACACGGTAGTTGTCTAGTTAATGGTTAGTTACAGTACGGCTACACACCATAGTTGTCTAGTTAATGGTTTGTTACAGTACGACTACACACGGTAGTTGTCTAGTTAATGGTTTGTTACAGTACGACTACACACGGTAGTTGTCTAGTTAATGGTTTGTTACAGTACGACTACACACGGTAGTTGTCTAGTTAATGGTTTGTTACAGTACGGCTACACACGGTAGTTGTCTAGTTAATGGTTTGTTACAGTACGACTACACACGGTAGGTGTCTAGTTAATGGTTTGTTACAGTACGACTACACACGGTAGTTGTCTAGTTAATGGTTTGTTACAGTACGACTACACACGGTAGTTGTCTAGTTAATGGTTTGTTACAGTACGACTACACACGTAGTTGTCTAGTTAATGGTTTGTTACAGTACGACTACACACGGTAGTTGTCTAGTTAATGGTTTGTTACAGTACGGACTACACACGGTAGTTGTCTAGTTAATGGTTTGTTACAGTACGACTACACACGGTAGTTGTCTAGTTAATGGTTTGTTACAGTACGGCTACACACGGTAGTTGTCTAGTTAATGGTTTGTTACAGTACGACTACACACGGTAGTTGTGTAGTTAATGGTTTGTTACAGTACGGCTACACACGGTAGTTGTCTAGTTAATGGTTTGTTACAGTACGACTACACACGGTAGTTGTCTAGTTAATGGTTTGTTACAGTACGACTACACACAGTAGTTGTCTAGTTAATGGTTTGTTACAGTACGACTACACACGGTAGTTGTCTAGTTAATGGTTGGTTACAGTACGGCTACACACGGTAGGTGTCTAGTTAATGGTTTGTTACAGTACGACTACACACGATAGTTGTCTAGTTAATGGTTTGTTACAGTACGGCTACACACGGTAGATGTCTAGTTAATGGTTTGTTACAGTACGACTACACACGGTAGTTGTCTAGTTAATGGTTTGTTACAGTACGGCTACACACAGTAGTTGTCTAGTTAATGGTTTGTTACAATACGACTACACACGGTAGTTGTCTAGTTAATGGTTTGTTATACTACGACTAAACACGGTAGATGTCTAGTTAATGGTTTGTTACAGTACGACTATACACGGTAGTTGTCTAGTTAATGGTTTGTTACAGTACGACTACACACAGTAGTTGTCTAGTTAATGGTTTGTTACAGTACGGCTACACACGGTAGTTGTCTGGTTAATGATTTCTTACAGTACGACTACACACAGTAGTTGTCTAGTTAATGGTTTGTTACAGTACGACTTCACACGGTAGTTGTCTAGTTAATGGTTTGTTACAGTACGACTACACACAGTAGTTGTCTAGTTAATGGTTGGTTACAGTACGGCTACACACGGTAGGTGTCTAGTTAATGGTTTGTTACAGTACGACTACACACGGTAGGTGTCTAGTTAATGGTTTGTTACAATACTACTACACACGGTAGTTGGCTAGTTAATGGTTTGTTACAGTACGACTATACACGGTAGTTGTCTAGTTAATGGTTTATTACAGTACGACTACACAAAGTAGTTGTCTAGTTAATGGTTTGTTACAGTACGACTACACACGGTAGTTGTCTAGTTAATGGTTTGTTACAGTACGACTACACACGGTAGTTGACTAGTTAATGGTTTGTTACAGTACGACTACACACAGTAGTTGTCTAGTTAATGGTTTGTTACAGTACGACTACACACAGTAGTTGTCTAGTTAATGGTTTGTTACAGTACGGCTACACACGGTAGTTGTCTAGTTAATGGTTTGTTACAGTACGGCTACACACGGTAGTTGTCTAGTTAATGGTTTGTTACAGTACGGCTACACACGGTAGTTGTCTAGTTAATGGTTTGTTACAGTACGGCTACACACGGTAGTTGTCTAGTTAATGGTTTGTTACAGTACGGCTACACACGGTAGTTGTCTAGTTAATGGTTTGTTACAGTACGGCTACACACGGTAGTTGTCTGGTTAATGATTTCTTACAGTACGATTACACACGGTAGTTGTCTAGTTAATGGTTTATTACAGTACGACTACACACGGTAGTTGTCTAGTTAATGGTTTGTTACAGTACGACTACACACGGTAGTTTTCTAGTTAATGGTTTATTACAGTACGACTACACAAAGTAGTTGTCTAGTTAATGGTTTGTAATAGTAGGACTACACACGGTAGTTGTCTAGTTAATGGTTTGCTACAGTAAGACTACACACGGTAGTTGTCTAGTTAATGGTTTGTTACAGTACGACTACACACGGTAGTTTTCTAGTTAATGGTTTATTACAGTACGACTACACAAAGTAGTTGTCTAGTTAATGGTTTGTTACAGTACGACTACATACGATAGGTGTCTAGTTAATGGTTTGTTACAGTACGGCTACACACGGTAGTTGTCTAGTTAATGGTTTGTTACATCACAGTTACACACGGTAGTTGTCTAGTTAATGGTTTGTTACAGTACGACTACACACAGTAGTTGTCTAGTTAATGGTTTGTTACATCACAGTTACACACGGTAGTTGTCTAGTTAATGGTTTGTTACAGTACGGCTTCCCACGGTAGTTGTCTAGTTAATGGTTTGTTACAGTACGACTACACACGGTAGTTGTCTAGTTAATGGTTTGTTACAGTACGGTTACACACGGTAGTTGTCTAGTTAATTGTTGGTTACAGTACGGCTACACACGGTAAGTGTCTAGTTAATGGTTTGTTACAGTACGGCTTCCCACGGTAGTTGTCTAGTTAATGGTTTGTTACAGTACGACTACACACGGTAGTTGTCTAGTTAATGGTTTGTTACAGTACGGCTACACATGGTAGTTGTCTAGTTAATGGTTTGTTACAGTAAGACTACACACAGTAGTTGTCTAGTTAATGGTTTTGTTACAGTACGACTACACACGGTAGTTGTCTAGTTAATGGTTTGTTACAGTACGACTACACAAAGTAGTTGTCTAGTTAATTGTTGGTTACAGTACGACTACACACAGTAGATGTCTAGTTAATGGTTTGTTACAGTACGGCTACACACAGTAGTTGTGTAGTTAATGGTTTGTTACAGTACGGTTACACACGGTAGTTGTCTAGTTAATTGTTGGTTACAGTACGACTACACACGGTAGTTGTCTAGTTAATGGTTTGTTACAGTACGACTACACACGGTAGTTGTCTAGGTAATGGTTTGTTACAGTACGGCTACACACGGTAGTTGTCTAGTTAATGGTTTGTTACAGTACGGTTACACACGGTAGTTGTCTAGTTAATGGTTTGTTACAGTACGGTTACACACGGTAGTTGTCTAGTTAATTGTTGGTTACAGTACGGCTACACACGGTAGTTGTCTACTTAATGGTTTGTTACAGTACGACTACACACGGTAGTTGTCTAGTTAATGGTTTGTTACAGTACGACTACACACGGTAGTTGTCTACTTAATGGTTTGTTACAGTACGGTTACACACGGTAGTTGTCTAGTTAATGGGTTGTTACAGTACGATTACACACAGTAGTTGTGTAGTTAATGGTTTGTTACAGTACGGCTACACACGGTAGTTGTCTAGTTAATGTTTTGTTACAGTACGGCTACACACAGTAGTTGTCTAGTTAATGGTTTGTTACAGTACGACTACACACAGTAGGTGTCTAGTTAATGGTTTTGTTACAGTACGGCTACACACAGTAGTTGTCTAGTTAATGGGTTGTTACAGTACGGCTACACACAGTAGTTGTCTAGTTAATGGTTTGTTACAGTACGACTACACACGGTAGTTGGCTAGTTAATGGTTTGTTACAGTACGGCTACACACGGTAGGTGTCTAGTTAATGATTTGTTACAGTACGGCTACACACGGTAGATGTCTAGTTAATGGTTTGTTACAGTACGACTACACACGGTAGTTGTCTAGTTAATGGTTTGTTACAGTACGACTACCCACGGTAGTTGTCTAGGTAATAGTTTGTTACAGTACGGCTACCCACGGTAGGCGTCTAGTTAATGGTTTGTTACAGTACGACTACACAAGGTAGATGTCTAGTTAAATGTTTGTTACAGTACGACTACCCACGGTAGTTGTCTAGGTAATAGTTTGTTACAGTACGGCTACACACAGTAGTTGTCTAGGTAATAGTTTGTTACAGTACGGCTACACACGGTAGTTGTCTAGTAAATGGTTAGTTACAGTACGGCTACACACGGTAGTTGTCTAGTTAATGGTTTGTTACAGTACGACTACACACATTAGTTGTCTAGTTAATGGTTTGTTACAGTACGGCTACCCACGGTAGTTGTGTAGTTAATGGGTTGTTACAGTACGATTACACACAGTAGTTGTGTAGTTAATGGTTTGTTACAGTACGGCTACACACGGTAGTTGTCTAGTTAATGGTTTGTTACAGTACGACTACACACAGTAGTTGTCTAGTTAATGGTTTGTTACAGTACGGCTACATACGGTAGTTGTCTAGTTAATGGTTTGTTACAGTACGGCTATACACGGTAGTTGTCTAGTTAATGGTTTGTTACAGTACGACTACACACAGTAGTTGTCTAGTTAATGGTTTGTTACAGTACGGCTACACACGGTAGTTGTCTGGTTAATGATTTCTTACAGTACGACTACACACAGTAGTTGTCTAGTTAATGGTTTGTTACAGTACGACTTCACACGGTAGTTGTCTAGTTAATTGTTTGTTACAGTACGACTACACACGGTAGTTTTCTAGTTAATGGTTTATTACAGTACGACTACACAAAGTAGTTGTATAGTTAATGGTTTGTTAAAGTACGACTACATACGATAGGTGTCTAGTTAATGGTTTGTTACAGTACGGCTACACACGGTAGTTGTCTAGTTAATGGTTTGTTACATCACAGTTACACACGGTAGTTGTCTAGTTAATGGTTTGTTACAGTACGACTACACATGGTAGTTGTCTAGTTAATGGTTTGTTACAGTACGGCTACACACGATAGTTGTCTAGTTAATGGTTTGTTATAGTACGGCTACACACGGTAGTTGTCTAGTTAATGGTTTGTTTTAGTACGGCTACACACGTTAGTTGTCTAGTTAATGATTTGTTACAGTACGACTACACACAGTAGTTGTCTAGTTAATGGTTTGTTACAGTACGGCTACACACGGTAGTTGTCTAGTTAATGGTTTGTTACATCACAGTTACACACGGTAGTTGTCTAGTTAATGGTTTGTTACAGTACGACTACACACAGTAGTTGTCTAGTTAATGGTTTGTTACATCACAGTTACACACGGTAGTTGTCTAGTTAATGGTTTGTTACAGTACGACTACACACGGTAGTTGTCTAGTTAATGGTTTGTTACAGTAAGACTACACACAGTAGTTGTCTAGTTAATGGGTTGTTACAGTACGATTACACACAGTAGTTGTGTAGTTAATGGTTTGTTACAGTACGGCTATACACGGTAGTTGTCTAGTTCATGGTTTGTTACAGTACGGCTACACACGGTAGTTGTCTAGTTAATGGTTTGTTACAGTACGATTACACACAGTAGTTGTGTAGTTAATGGTTTGTTACAGTACGGCTATACACGGTAGTTGTCTAGTTAATGGTTTGTTACAGTACGGCTACACACGGTAGTTGTCTAGTTAATGGTTTGTTACAGTAAGACTACACACGGTAGTTGTCTAGTTAATGGTTTGTTACAGTACGATTACACACAGTAGTTGTGTAGTTAATGGTTTGTTACAGTACGGCTATACACGGTAGTTGTCTAGTTAATGGTTTGTTACAGTACGGCTATACACGGTAGTTGTCTAGTTAATGGTTTGTTACAGTACGACTACACACAGTAGTTGTCTAGTTAATGGTTTGTTACAGTAAGACTACACACGGTAGTTGTCTAGTTAATTGTTGGTTACAGTACGGCTACACACGGTAGGTGTCTAGTTAATGGTTTGTTACAGTACGACTACACACGATAGTTGTCTAGTTAATGGTTTGTCACAGTACGGCTACACACGGTAGGTGTCTAGTTAATGGTTTGTTACAATACTACTACACACGGTAGTTGGCTAGTTAATGGTTTGTTACAGTACGGCTACACACAGTAGTTGTCTAGTTAATGGTTTGTTACAATACGACTACACACGGTAGTTGTCTAGTTAATGGTTTGTTATACTACGACTAAACACGGTAGATGTCTAGTTAATGGTTTGTTACAGTACGACTATACACGGTAGTTGTCTAGTTAATGGTTTGTTACAGTACGACTACACACAGTAGTTGTCTAGTTAATGGTTTGTTACAGTACGGCTACACACGGTAGTTGTCTGGTTAATGATTTCTTACAGTACGACTACACACAGTAGTTGTCTAGTTAATGGTTTGTTACAGTACGACTTCACACGGTAGTTGTCTAGTTAATGGTTTGTTACAGTACGACTACACACAGTAGTTGTCTAGTTAATGGTTGGTTACAGTACGGCTACACACGGTAGGTGTCTAGTTAATGGTTTGTTACAGTACGACTACACACGGTAGGTGTCTAGTTAATGGTTTGTTACAATACTACTACACACGGTAGTTGGCTAGTTAATGGTTTGTTACAGTACGACTATACACGGTAGTTGTCTAGTTAATGGTTTATTACAGTACGACTACACAAAGTAGTTGTCTAGTTAATGGTTTGTTACAGTACGACTACACACGGTAGTTTTCTAGTTAATGGTTTGTTACAGTACGACTACACACGGTAGTTGACTAGTTAATGGTTTGTTACAGTACGACTACACACAGTAGTTGTCTAGTTAATGGTTTGTTACAGTACGACTACACACAGTAGTTGTCTAGTTAATGGTTTGTTACAGTACGGCTACACACGGTAGTTGTCTAGTTAATGGTTTGTTACAGTACGGCTACACACGGTAGTTGTCTAGTTAATGGTTTGTTACAGTACGGCTACACACGGTAGTTGTCTAGTTAATGGTTTGTTACAGTACGGCTACACACGGTAGTTGTCTAGTTAATGGTTTGTTACAGTACGGCTACACACGGTAGTTGTCTAGTTAATGGTTTGTTACAGTACGGCTACACACGGTAGTTGTCTGGTTAATGATTTCTTACAGTACGATTACACACGGTAGTTGTCTAGTTAATGGTTTATTACAGTACGACTACACACGGTAGTTGTCTAGTTAATGGTTTGTTACAGTACGACTACACACGGTAGTTTTCTAGTTAATGGTTTATTACAGTACGACTACACAAAGTAGTTGTCTAGTTAATGGTTTGTAATAGTAGGACTACACACGGTAGTTGTCTAGTTAATGGTTTGCTACAGTAAGACTACACACGGTAGTTGTCTAGTTAATGGTTTGTTACAGTACGACTACACACGGTAGTTTTCTAGTTAATGGTTTATTACAGTACGACTACACAAAGTAGTTGTCTAGTTAATGGTTTGTTACAGTACGACTACATACGATAGGTGTCTAGTTAATGGTTTGTTACAGTACGGCTACACACGGTAGTTGTCTAGTTAATGGTTTGTTACATCACAGTTACACACGGTAGTTGTCTAGTTAATGGTTTGTTACAGTACGACTACACACAGTAGTTGTCTAGTTAATGGTTTGTTACAGTACAGCTACACACGGTAGTTGTCTAGTTAATGGTTTGTTACAGTACGGCTTCCCACGGTAGTTGTCTAGTTAATGGTTTGTTACAGTACGACTACACACGGTAGTTGTCTAGTTAATTGTTGGTTACAGTACGGCTACACACGGTAAGTGTCTAGTTAATGGTTTGTTACAGTACGGCTTCCCACGGTAGTTGTCTAGTTAATGGTTTGTTACAGTACGACTACACACGGTAGTTGTCTAGTTAATGGTTTGTTACAGTACGGCTACACATGGTAGTTGTCTAGTTAATGGTTTGTTACAGTACGACTACACACAGTAGTTGTCTAGTTAATGGTTTTGTTACAGTACGACTACACACGGTAGTTGTCTAGTTAATGGTTTGTTACAGTACGACTACACAAGGTAGTTGTCTAGTTAATTGTTTGTTACAGTACGACTACACACAGTAGATGTCTAGTTAATGGTTTGTTACAGTACGGCTACACACAGTAGTTGTGTAGTTAATGGTTTGTTACAGTACGGTTACACACGGTAGTTGTCTAGTTAATTGTTGGTTACAGTACGACTACACACGGTAGTTGTCTAGTTAATGGTTTGTTACAGTACGACTACACACGGTAGTTGTCTAGGTAATGGTTTGTTACAGTACGGCTACACACGGTAGTTGTCTACTTAATGGTTTGTTACAGTACGGTTACACACGGTAGTTGTCTAGTTAATGGTTTGTTACAGTACGGTTACACACGGTAGTTGTCTAGTTAATTGTTGGTTACAGTACGGCTACACACGGTAGTTGTCTACTTAATGGTTTGTTACAGTACGACTACACACGGTAGTTGTCTAGTTAATGGTTTGTTACAGTACGACTACACACGGTAGTTGTCTAGTTAATGGTTTGTTACAGTACGGTTACACACGGTAGTTGTCTAGTTAATGGTTTGTTACAGTACGGCTACACACGATAGTTGTCTAGTTAATGGTTGGTTACAGTACGGCTACACACGGTAGTTGTCTACTTAATGGTTTGTTACAGTACGGCTACACACGGTAGTTGTCTAGTTAATGGTTTGTTACAGTACGGTTACACACGGTAGTTGTCTAGTTAATGGTTTGGTTACAGTACGACTACACACGGTAGTTGTCTAGTTAATGGTTTGTTACAGTACGGTTACACACGGTAGTTGTCTAGTTAATGGTTTGTTACAGTACGACTACACACAGTAGTTGTCTAGTTAATGGTTTGTTACAGTACGACTACACACGTTAGTTGTCTAGTTAATGATTTGTTACAGTACGACTACACACGGTAGTTGTCTAGTTAATGGTTTGTTACAGTACGGTTACACACGGTAGTTGTCTAGTTAATGGTTTGTTACAGTACGGTTACACACGGTAGTTGTCTAGTTAATGGTTTGTTACAGTACGACTACACACGATAGTTGTCTAGTTAATGGTTTGTCACAGTACGGCTACACACGGTAGGTGTCTAGTTAATGGTTTGTTACAATACTACTACACACGGTAGTTGGCTAGTTAATGGTTTGTTACAGTACGGCTACACACAGTAGTTGTCTAGTTAATGGTTTGTTACAATACGACTACACACGGTAGTTGTCTAGTTAATGGTTTGTTATACTACGACTAAACACGGTAGATGTCTAGTTAATGGTTTGTTACAGTACGACTATACACGGTAGTTGTCTAGTTAATGGTTTGTCACAGTACCACTACACACGGTAGTTGTCTAGTTAATGGTTTGTTACAGTACGACTACACACAGTAGTTGTCTAGTTAATGGTTTGTTACAGTACGGCTACACACGGTAGTTGGCTAGTTAATGGTTTGTTAAAGTACAGTTACACACGGTAGTTGTCTAGTTAATGGTTTGTTACAGTACGACTAAACACGGTAGTTGTCTAGTTAATGGTTTGTTACAGTACAGCTACACACGGTAGTTGTCTGGTTAATGATTTCTTACAGTACGACTACACACGGTAGTTGTCTAGTTAATGGTTTGTTACAGTACGATTACACACGGTAGTTGTCTAGTTAATGGTTTGTCACAGTACGGCTACACACGGTAGGTGTCTAGTTAATGGTTTGTTACAATACTACTACACACGGTAGTTGGCTAGTTAATGGTTTGTTACAGTACGGCTACACACAGTAGTTGTCTAGTTAATGGTTTGTTACAATACGACTACACACGGTAGTTGTCTAGTTAATGGTTTGTTATACTACGACTAAACACGGTAGATGTCTAGTTAATGGTTTGTTACAGTACGGCTATACACGGTAGTTGTCTAGTTAATGGTTTGTTACAGTACGACTACACACAGTAGTTGTCTAGTTAATGGTTTGTTACAGTACGGCTACACACGGTAGTTGTCTGGTTAATGATTTCTTACAGTACGACTACACACAGTAGTTGTCTAGTTAATGGTTTGTTACAGTACGACTTCACACGGTAGTTGTCTAGTTAATTGTTTGTTACAGTACGACTACACACAGTAGTTGTCTAGTTAATGGTTTGTTACAGTACGGCTACACACGGTAGTTGTCTGGTTAATGATTTCTTACAGTACGACTACACACAGTAGTTGTCTAGTTAATGGTTTGTTACAGTACGACTACACACGATAGTTGTCTAGTTATCGGTTTGTTACAGTACAACTACACACGGTAGTTGTCTAGTTAATGGTTTGTAATAGTAGGACTGCACACGGTAGTTGTCTAGTTAATGGTTTGCTACAGTAAGACTACACACGGTAGTTGTCTAGTTAATGGTTTGTTACAGTACGACTACACACGGTAGTTTTCTAGTTAATGGTTTATTACAGTACGACTACACAAAGTAGTTGTCTAGTTAATGGTTTGTTACAGTACGACTACACACGTTAGTTGTCTAGGTAATGGTTTGTTACAGTACAACTACACACGGTAGTTGTCTAGTTAATGGTTTGTTACAGTACGGCTACACACGGTAGTTGTCTAGTTAATGGTTTGTTACAGTACGACTACACACGGTAGTTGTCTAGTTAATGGTTTGTTACAGTACGACTACACACGGTAGTTGTCTAGTTAATGGTTTGTTACAGTACGACTACACACGGTATTTGTCTAGTTAATGGTTTGTTACAGTACGGCTACACATAGTAGTTGTCTAGTTAATGGTTTGTTAGAGTACGGCTACACATAGTAGTTGCCTAGTTAATGGTTTGTTAGAGTACGGCTACACGCAGTAGTTGTCTAGTTAATGGTTTGTTACAGTACGGCTACACACGGTAGTTGTCTAGTTAATGGTTTGTTACAGTACGACTACACATGGTAGTTGTCTAGTTAATGGTTTGTTACAGTACGGCTACACACGGTAGTTGTCTAGTTAAAGGTTTGTTACACTACGGCTACACACGTTACATACATGTATGTGGTTATAAAATTACTAGTTTGCTACACTATTTACCGGTATGTGTTTCGGGAGAGGATTCCCTACATACACCTGTATGTGAATTTCCTAGTTGATTCGTTGCTTTCTGAATTTAGGTTTCTGTTAAATTTTGAAAGTACTGTATTTGTAATGAAAGTTGTGATCTAACAAATATATTGCCTAAAGGAGTTTTATTTTTTGTCAATCGTTGATTGGTTATGCTTAATATTAAAGCAAAAATTGTCGGAATAGTTTTGATGTGTCTCCCATCCTTCATACATAGTGGCAATGTTCTGAATGTAGTCTTTAGCCCGGGTTGGAAATCCAAGCACCTAACAATACCTTCCGTTGTCAACAATACTTCATGAGCAGGGTCCCCCGTGGTCCGCGGTGAAATGTTAGAAATGAAAGGGGAACGGTGGCTGTCAACCAGACACATAACAAACGTATGTGGTCCATTCACCAACCAACCTCTCTGTTCTCGGCGACAATGTTGACACAGCAACCCATCTTCGCTGTGAATAGTTCCAACCTAAGGAAATTCTTTTTAAATGTGCCTGACTTTAGGGGATTCGTATCATGTGCGTGCCTGCCGGTGTCAAAGTAATTTGTCTCTAGACAGAGAAATTATTCTCCAAACACATCATGCCGTACAGAACCCTCTATAAATTTAAGATGATTTTCCTCCAGTTATAATCAATATTCTGTTTTAATAAAGGGTTGAAAATCGTTAATCAGGCTGGCGGGGATATAAACAGTTTCTCCCTAGGTTCTGGAAGGGTGCAGCGATACTGGGAACGAGTAACACGATTTGTGTTCAAGCCTGGAGAACTGGTTTCTCTCTCGACTTGTCATTTGCTATTACTTCAAGCAGACGAGCACCTAATGTTGTTTTTTTCTGTTAGACCGAAGACAATTTTCATCAGCTTACTTCTCTTTTGCTTCTTCAATAAAATTAAGACAATGGATTCTTCAATACTTTTTCGCCTTCCTTGTAAATGCTGATCACACAAAACAGTTGATTTCATGGACGAAAAGATGAACAGTACGTATTGCACAGATGTCGGGTCTCAAACCCTAATTCGGTCTGCAATAGTCTAAACCAAATCAGGAATCGGTCCGGATATTCATCTAACACGCGTCAATGTGATTTAGATGTTTTCTTCCGGTTTCAGATTGTGGTGTGTTGTCGTACTGTACCGTACCGTTGATTTTGGATCAAAGACTGTTTAATTGTAAACACGTCTCCCGGAGAAAAAATAAATTGGGAAGGACATTTTTCCAGTTGGAATGTGTTCCCTGTCAGCTATCGATTATATCAAATTCAATTTAAAGTAATTGTGTTTTATGAAATTAAAAACTTGTTTTGATATGGCCAATGGCTTCTATCTAAGAAAATCTAATTTTCTATCGCTGCCGTAGCTCCGGATTCTGAAAGCAAAATCCGGTGATATACTTGTAGTGATGTGTTTACATAGCCAAGTCATGTAGGTGTTCGATTTTTAACATCTAGCGGAAATGCACTTAATGCACTAGTTGAGTAGACTACTGAATAAACTTGTCTTTTCCAATCCAAATATCAATAGTTGTACATCCTTTATTTCAGATCACATTCGAGTGTCATTTCGTTAACAACCAAGGTCATTTTGAGGCGGGGTCTTATTGTAGTAGCTGGTGACTACCTCACTGAACAATATACGGGTGGCACGTCGCATGCCACCAAGAGCTATACGGGTAAAGTGTCTTGCCCAAGGACACAGCTACGTCAGCACAGACCAGTCCGTTTACTTTCAAATCAATGTTTAGAAGGAAATTGTAATCAATAAATGAAAAAAACAACATGCTTCAAACCGGTTTTGAAATATTATGCATGTACAGAAAATATTTAGCATTTGTTAAAGAATTTTTTTCAATTAAGACAAAGTTCGTGGATGTCACAATTCGAATATAAAACGGATACCTCTTTTTTCAATCTAAACCCGTAATCACTTGTAAATGGGTGCAGTGAAAGAAAGAAAGAAACCAAAAACCAAGGTTATTTCTACTTCAGACTATACAAAGAAAATGACATGATAGATAGGCTATAATATGAGCAGCGTTGGCATGTAAACGACTGATATTGTGCAGTCCATCATTGATATTAGTATAGGTTACCAACATCTGTCACCTTTACGACTGGATGCGGGAAACGACAAACGCCTTGGTAACCAAGACGTATGCCCGGGGTATTTATCGCCGTTAGATGGCGCTCACAGACAAATCCACATAACCATTTATCATGTATCTTGGATATTTTTTTCTGTTTGCCGTGTAGTTACAGAAAGATAGTTTATACCAGTTGGATTGTTGTTGTTGTACATTTGAAACACTGGGTGTGTTTAACCCTCCACTTTGGCGACGATTCGTAGGAAGTATTACATTACCCGTATGTTAAACTCCGCACTAAAACAAATTACCCGCATTTCCTGTATCAATTTCTGGCTATTCTACACTGGTATTTGGAATATTGATATGGTCCAATGACATTCATCATTCAAAGAAAGTTATCACAAAAAATCAACAATAAAACTTTAAAAAAAAATATTATAAAATATATTGTCATAACCGAAAATCAACTCAAAATAAGAAATATTAATTTCAGCAGAGCATTATTTGATTCAATATCCTTCGGAAAAGTAATAAAATGTTTGAACTTTTGAATCTCTAGATATATTCGTTATTTACAAACGCCTACAAGTCGTCTGAAGTAAAGTTTGCTATTAGTTCGTGTAAATGTCAAAAGGCTTTTATCAGCCGATGTATGAAAGTTGAGCACTTTTTAAAACAAAAGCAATATGGCATTAAAAGGGAATTTCACATATGCTTTGTGGCTATAATTAGAGTCATATGTATGCAAAAGAAAACAAATTTAGTTATAATGACAATGATGTCATTTACCGCAAAATACATTTTAAGCTTTTATCTGCGACAAAATGAACGCGCCATGCGACAAAATCACGCGACAGTGCGACAAAAAACAAAAACAAAAAATGTGTCAAACTGCTGCATTTTGCTATGTGTTTTTTTTTTTTTTTTTTGTAGGCGAGGTACTTTTGTCGCATGGTGCATTGTCGCTCTGGCAAAACTCACTCTCGTTCTTCACGTGACGCACTATCGCAGAGTCGCTCTTCGCTTGGCGGGGGCGCCAATGCGACATTGCGACATGGCCGAAATTAGCCATAAAGGGAACAATGCAATGCACAACACAAATATGAGGGCCACGACAAAGCGGTCACAACAAAAGTACGGAGTTATTTCAATCTAATTAAAATTAGACTTGTAATTTCCACTCCTCAACGATACTCTACGGTACACTGCAATACAAGTATTGAAGTGTATCGTAGAGTATCGTAGAGGAGCGGAAATTACAAGTCTAATTTTAATTAGATTGGGAGTTGTTTCAGTATATAACACGGCACAGCAATGTGTTCATGAAATTAACCACATGTTCGGTCCTGTGTTGTCAACTGGCGAGAATGCTAACGTATAAATCCGGAAGATCTTTGTCCGGAATTTTCCGAGTTTGGACATGCATTATGGCACGTTTTGCAATTGGAACACCTCGGATGTCATAGATGTAGGAATTTGCCAAGAAAACATGCATTTTATTCGCCGGAAACCCGTTCACTCCCGAATGACGCAAAGGAAAAACTCTGTTGGTGTAGTTTATGAATCGTAATATGAATCAGAAACGTTTGAAATATTAAGATTTAAATATGAGAGGAATAATTCCCTGTCAGTACAACCAATGGTCCCTCCCTTAGTTCTCTACTCTCCTCCAGGGCTACGCTTCACTTACAAAAGACTAGACTGGTACCATCCTTGGTTACCTCCCTTGCGCAGAGAGGAGGGCACCAGTCTAACAAAGGACAGGTAGAGGGTAACCATGGCTTTTTTTATTGGTTATTTTTTATATCCGATGACGTACACATTGTTAATTTAAGACGAGGGAAATCCCAATTTGAAGTTGATCTAGAGTTTACTTTTTGATATGACTTCAGGTCAACAGCTAGTGTCCATAGGGCTTACGACAATGACACTATTGACGCTTGTTGCTTCAGCGGAAGTAATAATCTCCTTGATAAAATAACATGCGCAATAAAGATGCGCATACGCTGGAATAGGAATTCCAGATCAAGATATTCTCGTTCAACCAAACTCTTGTTGACCTCGCATGCTACGCCACACAGAGAGTCTGGTCAAATTATTCAGGTTGTTTTGCGCAGTCAGAACGAGGCTTACTAGAATTCTGATAAAGCATTTGATTGGTCAATGATTCATGTACCCATTTTTAAAATGGCCGCTTCCAAATGTTATCGTCGTTTTTTTTTTTCGTTTTCCGTTGAAAACACTACAGAAGGAATGCATGAAACTGTTTTAAGGTCAGTCACATGCTTTCCGAGTACTGCTAACCGGTCATATGAAAACCTTAAAACATGTATATCCTTTTCTTCTGCAATTATACAGTGAGATAGTATCACCATTGACAACGCCAATCGTCCTGGTTACAATTGCATTTTGCCGTTTGTGTAGTTAATGAAGGGGACCAGGTCGTGAAGATAAATACCTAGAACTAAAGCTGTCGATATTGGTCAGCAAACCATGTTACAGAATAATTGCGTTTACATGTCGTATTAATGGTGTCGACATCGTCATGTTACATCTTACTGAAAAGTAGAACACCGCCATCTAGTGGTGACAATCCAGATATACTACATTCGACCAAACTGTTGGATGTGTTGTAATCAAGCGTCTGGTTGAACGAGACTATACTCAAGGTGGTTACTCGCTGCTGGTCCTCTTGTGTATCGTACGCGAGGGAGGCAACTGGGGAGAGTACATTCTACACTGACTACAGAAAACGTAATGTTATTTTGAAAGTAGTTCCCTAGTTACAAAATGGAAGCTTCCTCATCACGTCCGAGGTCATGTGACGGGAGTCAACATTCGCGGAGTTCCGAGTGTACGTTCGGAAACCAGGAAAAAATATCGATACGAATGACAAGATGTTTCTAATAAAATCTACAAAAATATGTTCGCATTGACAGATTTCTGTTGTAGGGATTGAGAATGAACACTTTGCAAGAAGTCTTGAAAATGTTTAAAATATCTTCCCGCATGTCATAGATCTCACAAGGTGTCAATTTGTACCAGGCGTTCGATTATTCTGCACAATATTCCTCGTAAAGCTTTTTCTTTTTTTTATTCGTTTATGGGAACGAACATACATTACACTTTTTTCCCCCAATAACCGTGGAGATAAAAAGAGAGATGTATTAACTGACAATACAAAAGATATTTCTCAGTGATGTCTGCTCTGCTATCTCTACTCGGGTTGCGTAATCCTTTCATCTCTCAGCACACGTGACACTGACGTAACATCCTGCGTGATGGATGGGCGTGTCTCGTTGCCCCCGAGGCGCGATATCGTAGCATCATTCCTCAAGGCGGCTCAGATATGGGGGCCCAGAATAAACGTCTTTCCAGGAATCTTGGCAAACGACCAGTAATAAAAAAAAAACACACAACCTACTTGAATTATGCCTTTATCTGCTGACTTGAGTGTTGGTATTTTCATTAAGGAAGATAAAGAGTTTCCCTCGAGACCCCTATCTGTACTTCTACGGCGATTTTCATTCTCATTTAGTTTAACGCGGATGTGTTGAAATCCATATTAAGATCAAGGTCTTTAAGACGTCATCCATGTCTACAAAGCGCTTGTTTGCTAAGTCGAATTTGAATCCCTGTTATGCTTTTAAATTATTCATTAACGATAATATGTATATATCTGTACAGCCGAAGAACGAAGAAAACATATTCCATTGTTTTTAATGATGATTTAGAATACTTTCTTTTAACAAATGCTTCAAAAATATGTTTCGGGTGGTTTCATCCTTATATACGACTTTATTGTTTAAAACAACATCGAAGACTTGTTGCCTCAGTGTTACCGCTTTGTCAATATATATTTCTACCTACGCAAACGCTTTCCGGAATCATGAAAAACAACCGACTCTACGTTTACATTAAACCTTCGACCTTATCAACACTAACACAGCACCTCTCTAGACAATAATAAATCTCCGATTTTTAGTTACTTTCTATCATTTTGGCACACTTGCCTGGTGTTAATCTGGCTTTGTTGGATGGAACATCTCAACAGAATCACCGTTTTATCGACATTCCAACATGTACGTACAAATTGTTTCTCTGAAGCCAGAAGTTATCAGAAAGGATTATGGTTTTAGTGATATTATACTCGGTGCCGAAGGGTTCCCTCGGGGCCTCTCAGGCCTCGCTGCCTTCGGAACACACTTTTAGAGCGACCATGTGTAGGAACGAGACGTCAATTTTGGAGAAGGTGGAGAGATGATAGCGTCGGTCAGTATATTTATGGCTACAGGCATTTCTCTCTGCTGTTCCCATGCAACCGATTTCTACACCAGTGACTTAGTAGAAGCATTGACACGAAAGAACGATAGCATTTGTATTGAAGGATTTCATCTAAGATCACTTCCATTTAGCTGTCTATGTCTGCCGTCGCTGAATGACAGCATCACGTAAAACTCTTGTATCCAAAGATAGTGTTATGATAAGACCCTTGTCAGAACAAATGCCAACACTCCAACACTCGCCAGTATCAATCTTGACGTCTCTGTATTAAACAACCCGAAACCTGTTTAGAATGTTGTTAGAACTATTTCCCTAAGATATGTTCAATCTCATATTCTCTTTAGTCTTTAAATCTCAAAAGAAATCAAATTTAAAAATAAATAAATAAATAAATAAATAAACCATGATAGGATGAAGCTTTTCTGAGACACAGATCTGAACATCACTCTTTGGAAAATGAAGGCAAATGAAGTATTAGGAACTCACATGTCATTCATCCGTTGCCTTGACGACAGCTTTGATAGGTCAGTAAGCCATAACATTATGCCCTATCTGAATTTTGTTTTAGATATATTATTTATTATACAATGAAAGGTATTTATTGTCCAAAAGATTTAGACATTGTCCAAACTTCCAGCCATCTCTTCATATTCGATGTCGTTGCCAATATTTCAGAAAAATATTCAGCTTTTTATACAAAATCAATTTCCTCTCAATCTATAGAGAAATGTACAAACATGTTTTTATTTATTTAAGAACAAGAATGTAAATCAAAAATTTTGTCTTAACGTGACAACTTTTTTTTAGCATATTTACTCAATTCAAAATGCAGGGATATTTAATATTGTCGGAGTTAAACAAATAGAAGAATCGCAAATATCGGACCAATATTTTACTACATTTAACTTGACAGTGTCTACTTAGACATTAAAATCTAATTAATTGGTCGATTATTTTTTTTTTTCAGCATTTCAAATGTGTTTCCGGTAGGAATAAGGTCAACATAATATCTCTCTCTTGCCGATTTTAGTCAGAGTTACACAAGCTCAGTATTAAGTAAAACAAATCTGTGTACAAAACAATTCGCAACATGTATAATCATTAAGATCATTCTGTCTTTTTCTCCTACAGCTAATTTCAAATTAGCACTCTCGTTATATTTAAATGTCAAAACGAAACAAATTATAAATTATTTTCTAAGATTGAAGCCTTTGTGAGACGTCTTATGTACGGTCTCTGCAATATCGCGGGGGTTCTTCTTTGCAGGTAAGACTATATCGAATGATTCCAGATAAAAGTTGCTGGTAGGTATTCTTAAATGGTGAGTTATCCACCAGGGGCACAATCTAGAATCCAGAGCTAATCGAATGTCTCACTTCGGACTCTCTTCTTGTCTGCTATTGCTTTGACACAAGAGTCTTTAAACCATCGACAGGCTGTCCTGTTAATTTTGTCAAGGATCCGAAATATTCAGTCCAATTATGTGACTGGCCTCCTCAACCCATGTGATTTATCTTGTCTCACAAACAGACCTGATTTCCCCTTTGGGCGCCTCTTTCTTTTATTTTATCCTCACACCTCTGTATATTTACAGTTGGAACTGAATGTTAACTTCGAGTTAAGCTGTGTATTCGAGTTATCTGCGTGCGAGATGACGGGGTTTGACTGTACATAAAAACAACTTTTGACAAAACAAATATCGATCATAACGCTATGACTCTTTGAATTTGTTTCTTTGAATGTTTTGCTTCTTGCTTGATGCATCATTTTAAACACGGCGTTTGCATTGGTATCAAACGCTCAAATGACCAAGATTTCTGAGAGAAATGTTCCGTCAATGTCGTTCCATGAGCGATTTATACACAAAACTCACTAGTATTACCAGAAAAGGCGTATAATTCCTTGAACGATGACTATGTTTCAGATTTAAAAAAAAACATCTATTTTTTGTATGATACATGCTTGCTATATAAAATGAAATTGTTCGGTAAATATATACATGTACAGACCATTGTAAAATATATTTCCTTTTTAAATTCCCTTCTCCATATGTAGTAGAAAGCACACTCAGAAGTCCATCAGAATTTGATAAATTTCTTTGCGGCATTTTGTTTGTGCTGTATAGTAAATAAAGTCGCCGCGCGTTAACTATATGGTAAACACAATATACGGAATCCAACAAAAAGCGCGAAACGAAACAAACAATACTTTAGCATTACATCGAAAACCATTTTATCTTCATACAATCACTTATTTGCTCGTACTTAGTAAGTAATTCGGATTTCTTATCCTTAAGGATTCATTCCTATACGCTCCAACGTTTCTATCAACGTGCGAGATAAAAATAGAGTTTATATTGTATGGAAGTAGTAAACATAATTAAAGCTAATAAAAAACCGTCAGCAGATGTTGTACAATATATAAAACCGTAATCAAAATTTAAATTGAAAAACGAAGTAGAAATACCAATTCATTATTTGAGCCCTAATTTGATTTGTCTCGGTTAAGGCGGTGAAATGTGTACTGTTTTTTTGCCAGTTAGTTTATACACCGTTCCTCCACGTCTACATTAAGACGTCTACTCCATTTTCCCTTTTATCGATTGGTGTGTTATCACATTTAAACTGCATCTTAATTTCATTTAGACCCTCATTTCAATGTTAGGATACAACTAGCTTGATACTCTCTACTCTGAACATAGAATAACATATTGGGCATTGGTGACGTTATATTAGCATAAAAATACTGGCCACTGATGACGTCACAGCAGCATATAAGAGGACAGAAAGGCCTTGCGGTAAATCTTGGTTTTTGCTTTATTTTTCTTATATTGATCCTTCGCAAGGACTTAATTTCATCTAATTTATATACATACGTATGCATATTTATTACATTTTTACCAGTGAAATATCGAAAATTATTTATTCTATAAAAGTGATATTTTTCACTAGTGAAAAATTATCACTTTCTCTGATATTTTCACTAGGCTAGTGAAAATATGTCATCTTTTCTGATTTGACCAATCAATACACTGCTTACAAACGACAATGGGGAAAAATTAAGATTTGCATGTAGCTCTCCGTCATGTTATATGACGTCATAATGCAAAATAGCATACATTACGTCACGATTTGGCGAATGAGCCGTTGATGTACAGGGGACCGCAAAGAGCTCTGGGAGAGATTGAGCTGACTTGGTATATTTGGCTTTAAAATGTAATAAACACAATATCTGACAGTTTCTTCAGTAATACCAAATATATTTCACGAGTGTGGCTAACAGTTTGATATGTTTTACTCGTGCTACGCATTCCTGAAAAAACACCGTTATATACTCTCTATATCCTTCTAGTGATGATGATGTCACAGTAACGTATACAGTATTGGACATTGATGACGTCAGAGTGTATACGATGTGACAGTTTTATTCAAATACATCCAAGGATGCAGACATAACACGGATAGGATAAGTGTTTTTTTTTTTTTTTTTTGTATATCTGTCAATATATACTAATGTCGTACAAAATTACGCATTGATAAGTTTTTTTTGTGAGTTACAGTAATTTCATCAGTTTTAGGCCAAAAAAAAAAAAAACCCAACCCTATATATTGCATACAGTATATATTACACTTTCAGAACGCTTTGCAGCATGGTTGCCAAGCATGACGTATATGGTTTTATAAGGTCATGTGCTCGTCCTTGCATGTGTCATTTAAGGGCATTTTAGAATGTGCCGAAGGCAAAAGCATGGCTTCC